>NC_090936.1:1123826469-1124131243 GCF_040938575.1 Ambystoma mexicanum | reverse complement strand
TGTGAATGAAAAAAGCTGTGGGCTTGGAATGCAAAATGCCATTTTCCTGACCTCCCCCAAAAGCTACTGAGGTTGTGTCTGCTCCAAGAAAAATATGTCAGGCTTTGAAGCTGGGCATAACACTTTGAAACTCTTTGGCATTCAGCAAAGGACCACATGTTTTGCTCTGGTTCTCAAAGATAGGCCTTGTTGAGGAAGACACATGCCATTTAAATACACATAATTCAGTCTGAGCAGTAGTCGGCTCTCCTAATAAACTGATCCTGTAATCTGCCAGGAATATCTAGAAGGAAATACTTTGAAAATTTAGCCATGCTAAAGTGACAGAAAGTGGCTGCAATCGTTCAGCAGAGTTGTATAAACAGGTGGCTATGAGAAACAAAACCTCAAAGAACTTTTCCCATGACACCCAGCCTTCTCAGGAGTCAGAAATGCTAAGGCTCTAAGCTCAAATGAACTGATACCAGAACAACTCAAGAATCAGGGGAAAGGGTTATTAACTGCTTCCCATTTTTCCAATTTTTAGTTGTCCATGAAAAAGGACAAATTCACACTTTTACATGTTAATAAAATAGAAACATCAATGAAGACAATCTAGTGTGTGGAAGGGAAGGTCCTTTTCGACCCCCCCTCCCCTTCATTCCCTTCCCCGCATGCACTCTATGCTCGCCCCACGGCTGATCACACGCCTATGGCCAAAGGTGCCGGGAAGCCTCGGGTCGACACATAGGTGTAGCATCTGTGAAAAGACTAAGAACCAACTCCATTTTGTAACAAACCCCAACTCCATTTTGAATGTGCCCAGGCAGGCCTTAAAGCAAAGCCAGTTTACAGGCCTGCAGCTCTCCCCTGGAGCCCCGCACAGTTAGCCTGCTACTCCCCCCACCTCCTCCCCTCTGGTGTCCCTGCAGTTGCCCTGTTCTCACTGAAGACTAGGCACGAACGGCTACAAACTAAACACTGTATCACTCGCCTTCCTCCTTACATCACTGCCCTGTGAATGACCGGGCTAGAGCCTGGTCCAGGAAAAAAACATTTGTCTCCACAAATTTGCCTCCACTCTCACAGACCCTGCTCATAAGACATACGACGCACAAAACCCCTAATCTTGTACCTTGTTGATGTGGTAGATGTATGCCCTGCAATTGCGTACCACCCTTTTTCACCCACTATACTAAGCCCATTTGTGAACATAAATTCTCTCCTGTGTTAATGTATGATGGAACTGTCCCTATGAGAAGTAACAGAACGATCGATAAATAATACACCAAATAAATTGAAATTAATATGATATTTAGAACCCACATGCTCTTGTTCTATGATGTAGGTTAATTGTACTGTGTATATTTGCAAATGTGTTAAGATGCTAGGAGTCTCATGTGTGTGATCTAAAAGGGCGGCCTATGGGGCCAATGTACATAGAGCAATTCTGTAGCACAGTGACCATGTTATATATGAAGATATAGCCCACGATATAATCAGATGTAAATGAAGTAATAGAAAACATGTTCGAAATCCCATTCCAATGGTTTACTTATAACTCCACTAATCGAACTAGGCCAAACTTGAAGAGTAAAAGGGCCTTCTCTCCCCTCTCCAGCAGCGCCGCGCATGACGAGCGCACAGCCCCCACCTTTTTTTCTCCTTATAATAGTGCTGCGGCCAAAGGCCCATTTACCACTGATGCCTTAATGCAACAAATGTGTCCTCTCATCCTTCCACTGGGCCCACATGTAGTGTTCACCCCCATGCCCCCTGACACAAGATGACCCCATACCTTTCTCCATTTCAGGGATACAAGACAAATGTATGTTTATACACCATGTGAAATAAATTATTCTCCCCCCAACTGTCATGATGTCAATGGTTATTTTAAATGGGTGTCTTTTATTGCGTACTTTGAAGTGGTGTTTAGAATAGAGAGTTAGTATCCATCACCTTATCCGGAGCTACATAACCTTCACCTCACACTGACCAGCCCGGCTGATGCACGTGATGTCTGCCTTTCCGCCAAGCAACTATCCAATCATCTGGAGGCGGCGCCTATGAAGCTATACTGGATCTGCGGCTCCTCCAATTAAATGTAACTTCTTTACCTTATACAATTTCATTATTAATGATGCTGTAACCCTTTTTAACGTAATGTCAGAGTAGTGTTGGGAAGAGCGCTCTCAGAGTTTGCAGAGTCCTCTGCTTGCCCTATTTTGGTTTAGATAAACTTTACCTTTAACTTCACCCGCACTTGGTCTTGGTCTCATTCCCTCCTGGGGTGTGTCCATTATTGGCTCTCATTGGGGAGTTTTGAATTGTATTTCGGGAACTGCTCACTTTCACTGGCAAACAAACAAGTTAAACATACATGTATCTTCTTGCAAGCAAATTACATGTGGGATTGTTAAGTAGCCGTTCTTTTAAATTGAGTTTCTGGAATGCTAGGTGACATGATCACATGTCTATTGGGTAGAGGGGATGTGATTATTCCAAAGAAGCAGATAGACTTAGATTATCAGAGACATCCTGATTTCACATGGTTTTCTATAAAATGACAACTTTATCCCAAGTACCTATACACTTTAAATTGTGGGTGTGTGCTCGGGATAAATCATATGAGTGTATGCTAATGTGTGTGGTACAAAGGTTTCTATTCCTGTAAATGTATCATTCCAAATATAGGTGACTATGGCATTCATCATTCTTCATGGGAGTCATCTTTGATATTGGAATTTCACAGATGTAACATTTGCTTTTATTTAAATTGATTATATTAGTTCTATTTTATTAATAAACAACTATGCAACCCTGTGCGGTTCTTGTCCAAGGAAGGAGGCTGTAGTGAATCAATATTGTTAAACTGTGGTTGCCAGACACATAAAGAGAATTGTATTCAATAAATACACATTGTGCATGCCTTTATTTGGAGTGGTTGGAAAAATTCCCCCACACTAGTTTTACCCTGATTTAATCATCCTACAAAACCATGCTTAGGAATCTGCAAGTATGTGTCAAACAATGACAATTACTAAGGAGCGTTGGAACACAGCTTAATGTTTGGTTGCATTTAAATCTTTGAAATAAAGTAGTAAAGCCTAGGTGAGATTGTTTATGCTCACATTAATTAACTGGTACTTATAGACTTCCTAAATGATGGCAAAAATATTTCACATTATGAATCTGGGTATTATTTTAGGTTGTAAAAGTTAACCATTTGGCCAGATGTTGACATTTCAGCGGGGCAAATCCCAGATTCACTAATTAACCGAAGTGAGTGATGCTTGGTAGGTGATTTAATCCCACAGTGCCTGAATTGACAAAATTGTGAGTCTCTGAATAATAAACATCTTTAGCTTCAAGCAGCCATTTAGTTCTCAGGGTACATTCTTTAAAAGAAAATCATTTATGGTTTACGTTACTGCTTTGTTTATTCATATTTAATGATAGTGTCTATTAATATACTGCATACTTCAACGTCATGTATTTCTTGTCTCATTGATGGCTCCACCACTTGAAAGTCATGGCTCTCATCTAATCGTAATCTATGTTTAGATACATGCATCTTTCTGGGAACATGTAATCCATATCATAATTATATCCATCCTATGTATCCATTTTGGAGTAACTGTACTTTATGCAAATCTGCTGGTGTGTCCTGCATCTATGATATGTCTTTGCATAATTTCCACTTAGCTAATAATTTCTCTGCTGCATTTGGGCCACAACACATATGCCATTCAAATGGCTCTCAGATTTCATCCACACAAGGGGATTCATAACTTCTAAATTCAAACCATACATCTTGAATATATACCTTTCTTGCCATGTTTAATCTAAGGCCTGTATCTATACCTGAGACATATGTGCCTTGGGCTACTGTTTTGTGGCCTTCATCTATACTACAGCTTGTACACCTTGCTTTTGGCTGCAATTGACAAAATGTGCTAACAGCTATGCTACAGCGTAAGTGCCCTAATTGTTGGCTGCTAACACTGACCTTGGAATGTCACTTGTTTATGTTTCTTATTTGCGAATTACAGGCATGAATGAAAGGGGAAGCAAAACAAGTGATGGCTGGAAAGTATAGAATTAATCTTAAACTGTTGGCAACTGCTCTGTGCAACCTTCCAACTCATCATTCTTTGCCTGCCAAGCCAGTACAGAAAGGGGAAGGACCATATTCAAATCAAGCTTGGTCCGTCCCCCAAAGGGGCAGTGCAGCCCAAACTGATAGGTCACATCCCTTCTGAAAGATATATCAAGCAACCCCTGACATGTTAAGGCCTCATTGGGCTTCATATTCAAGGTTTAGCTTGGGACTCCTTGCCCAGTAGGTACATGACCCACATCCAGAGATAGCCGTCCCACTTGGGGTGAAAAAGCAAAACAATGAGTTGATGGCTGGATGGTTTAGAATTAATCTTAAACCTCTGTCACTGCTTTGTGCAACCCTCCATGCCGTCGTTCTTCACCTGCAAAGCCATTACAGAAAGGTCACCCTGAGTGGGCTGGGGTACCAAATCGATAACATACATATTTACCCAGTTCAGCTATGGAAGAGTTATGTGTATTCTGGTCAGACACCCTGGCCCTTTCAGCATGCAAGGCAGGAGGCTGACTGACTGTCTGGGTCTTTCCTTTGATCCTCTGTGAAGTCTGAAAGCACCTCTCTCCAACGGCAAAGCTTCCCAGCAGGAGCTGTATTGGGAACCATGCATCAAAAGGGGCACCAACCCCAAAAGGACAAGTCTCACACTACAGTGTTGCATGTCAAAATGTTTGTTGATGCAATTGAGAAGGGAAGGGGAGGAGTTAGTGTACACAGAGGGAGTTCAGCATAGTTGGAGGAAGTTTCCACCATTTTGTTTCTCTCTATATCGCTCTTCCATTCTGTCTCCTGCACTTGTATATAAAAGTAAGCACTTTCAGTACGATGTCAGCAATCAAAGACCACTTGTCAAAAGGACAGGGGTTAGACGTCTTGTGCAGGCAGTCTGTAGACCAATCACATGGGGACATTTACTCTTAAAGGAAGGGGTCTCCCACTCCTTCTCTGATTCACCTTTGGACAAACTCTTTAGGTAATGAGCCCCATATTGGGGGGCATTACTACTTCATGTAATGCCCCAGGGCCCATATTTACAGGCCTAAGAGAAAGACAAGCCTATCTACAGGCCCCAGGGCATTACCTAAAGTGGTAATTCCCCCCCCCCACAAGAAGTGGTTATTGCTATTAGTACTCTAGCCCTTGAGACCTGGTTACTAATGACAATTTTTTCATTTGTGTGATGGTGTGGTGTTTTGCAACCGAAAAAAAAAGAAAATGCCTGCCATGCAGTGGGTGAATAAGTCTGTTGTTCTTTTCCATGGCACCATTTAAAAGATGTTGAAAAATTAAACAAAGAAGATGGCCGCCATGGAACGGGCAAAGGGGTGACTAGTAGCCCCTGTCCCCTTTCCATGGCGGCCATTGAAAAGATAGAAACAAAAAAGTAAACAAAGAAAATGGCAGCGATGGAAAGGAGAAGGGACTACACATTGTCCCTTTTCCCTTTCCATGGCGCCCAGTTGTGGAAGGAACCCTGAGGGGCTCAGTGGTGAGCAGAGCCTTTTCGGGCAGGTAAGAGCCCAGTGAGAGCCAATCAGATAGTTTGAAACAATCTGATTGTCCCTCGCTGGGTACTAATAAGAAATAATTCATTGGACCTCTGCTGGGCTAGTTGACACTCCAAAGCTCTCTGTCACTGAGGTGACGACTGTGTGTACAAGGCATAGTCAAGCTCTGATCCCTAGCCATCCACAGTGCACAATCGGGGTCACCTGCTGCTGGATCATAACCTGCCTCTCTGCCAGCCAAACTGGTACCCAGGATCTCACTGAGCAGAAGGAACGCTGCACTTGTGCGGCATTCATGCACAGGCTTGGGAGACCGAGAACAAGGACTAATATTATTTCTGAGTCCTTGGATTGGTTAAGACAGCCAGGATCCCTCTCTTTTCACAGTTAAACATCTGCAAGCTGTCGTTCTAGACCGTTTGACTCCATCAAACCAACAGGGCCCCCCGGAGCTGCCTTTGGCACTCAACCGATCATCGAGTTTCTATACTGCCGGAGCACAGCACCAGCTGAGTGTGTTGTTGGATCAGCTCAAACTTCAAGCCAATCCTTGCACCTGCCACATTCTAACCACCTTTTCAACAAACAGCATCAAAGATGCAGATCTACATTACCAGTCAAACTGACTCTTGTGGCTTCATTGAACGGTGAAAATCGCTGCATCAAACTACCTGACTCGAACTGCACATCCAGTCAGAAATACTTTTTACAGTTGAACCAGCTTTCTTACCATCCCTGGTGGCCCTCACAATCCACACTTCCTCCAGCGCCTCATTGAACTGACCACATAGAACAATGCATCCAGTCACCCCATCTCCACCATTGAATCGGCTATCAAACCAACCCTGGTGGCTCTAACAATCAACACTTCTTCAAGCATCCCTTCTAACAACAACAGACTTCATCTCAACCCCAGTTCAGTCCTGGTTTGAACCACACAAACAGTACTTAAAAGCTTTGTTCGACACAATTGAATTGCCAAGAACAAACAAAATATATTTTTGACTCATAACTACCCTTTTGGTCCATCCTTTGGGTCTAGAACCTGGCAAGCAACCTTTTTTTTCCCTTTTCAAACAAGGCCACACCCTATTTTAAATCACAGAGGCTATTTATAACTTTCTCCTCCTGTTTCATGACCCAGATTGCTGCACCTTTCTATCCTTGCATAGTCTCTGGTTTTCCATTGGGGTGGGTTTTGCGTAGTGTCCTTGATTGGACATTTTGGACTGTTGTACTTTTCTGGTCAGGTTTCCATTGATCACATCTACACCAATCTTGAAAGTATATTCTGTCCTTGGCAAAAATTATCACAAAAGGCAAAGGAGGTATATCTCTTAACTGTGTCTGTTCCATCTTTATGATTGGGGTCAGTCTTCTCTTGCGGAGGTGTAAGGGCTGAGTAGGCGGTTTAGCCACTATCCTTCTACTCCTGGGGGGCAGAAGTCATTTTGTCACAATCTCGTGTTCGGAAAACATGTTTAAAAGAAGTGTGTCTGAGCACTTTATTGTGGTGACAGAGAGAGTCAGAGAAAAAGAGTGGGGAGAAAGCATGTTGAGGGGGTAGGAGATAAAAGTGATAGTGAACTAGAAAACAGTGGAAGGTAGAGGTTGAGGGGTGAAGAGAGGGGATCCGTTTGAGTGAAATTGGGAGGTAATGGAGAGGAGCGAGAGAGAGGGATTGGAGAATGAGGGGACAGAAAGCAAGTGATTGAAATGAAAGGTGATAAAAACTTCAAATGCTAAAATAACACTGAAAAGTGGCAATGACTGCAGCTGCGTCTTAAAATGTCATTATCATGTGCCAAACACATTTCTTATTTGAAGCGTAAATATGTTAAATGGAAAGTATGTTCTACTGACTAAAATGGACACTTAATTGAGCATCCACTAATCGAATTCCCCTAGTGGTAGAATTTCATGGCATCAAAGAGATATGTGCTGCAGAAAAGCACATCAGAATGGAGGTTAAAGATATGATCTCCACGAACGGAAATTCCTGACCTGCATTTGTTTCTCAATTTCATGCACTCTGCCTAGGCGACAGATTAATAAGTGAACGGCCATATTTATAAAATCTCCAATGCTACAATGGACCAGCCTCTGAAACTCCGAGTGTGCAGTCCAATATCTGAAACACGCAGAAGTAAATTGATTTGCCAAAGATTACACACTGTATCAAGTGCTTTCTATAAAAGCAGACCTTATTTTTCTAGGTTGACTAAATCTTCAGAAAGGTTGATGATGCAATTAAGCCCGGAATACTGCCAGCTCCAACCAGTTGCAGACTTCACTGCGTACAGGTCAAACTCATGGTTTTGTTATGCACCTGTACTACAAATAGTAACATTTATGCATTTTTGTTCTATCATTGATGCAGGGAATGTTTGTTATTTGCTTGAGAATAATTTAAACAATAAAAGAATCAGACCTTGTTTTATAAATGTTTTATTTAGTTTCATTGTCAGTTTCACGTTTGCTAGAGCCACTCCAGCTGTTGCTGACAACTGCACATCCTTAAGGAGGTTGGAGCTATTGAAGGCAAGTTCCTGATGCTAGGATAACAAGGTTCAATTGTACAGAATACAACATATCAGCAAAGGACTGATAACTTTCTGACCCCAGACTGAATGTCGATGTCTTTTGAGAGGCCAGAGCGTCATTGATGACATCACATATAGAGTCTGAGCCTGCACAGATGATTGGAAAAGTATTACACATAATCCTGCTCCATAGGGGATGCCAGGCTACAATTGGTCCTTCTCTCTGCCGTCTGTTGATTCCGACGTGGGTCAGCTGGGCTCATCTCTCCATGGAGTGGAGGTCAGGTCCCTCATAAGTTACATTGTAAAAACTAGAATACTAGGCTATGCCTAATACTACCTCACTGTGGCATGCACCTGGGAGTCCCTGTGGCTGGTGCCAGGGGGAAGGGAGCAAAAAAAAATACAGTCATACTGACCCACATGCATTCTGTGCTTTGTTGATACTGCACCTCTTGCACTCAAGGTTTCAACCCTTGTTTTGATGTATAATGTATCCCTCCCTGTACCCTGTGTTACAAAATATGTGTTTTATGCTGAGGGGTGAAACAGTTGCACGTGCTTAGATCTTTTATGGACATTTGGTTTATGCTATGGGCCTCTTGCTATCATGGAATGCAGGGGTGTGGGGATCGGGCCAGTGGTGTGGGCTCTGGCTCTGCGATGGCTGGGTGGGGGTTAGAGACCTGTTGGCAGCTTGGATGTACTGGATGGGCATTGCGTGGAGTCTGGTGTTGTCTCATGGCCTCGCAGGGCGCATTCCTGTCAATGATATTAAATATTCGCAACAGTGAAGGGACAAGGGGGGAAGTGAGCTTCTGTGAAAACTGGTGGTGAGGGCTCATTCTGCCTTAATGATTTGGGCCTAGTTGAATCTCTCCATGGGGCTAAGCTGGTGCAGCGTGGCCATGCAAGTCTGTGTCTGTGCCATAATTACAAAATTACATTTCTATGTGCCTTCTAATGTTATGTACCTACTGTTCACACTATATTATATCTGCGCCAAATTTCATAGTGCGGTTCTCTCCCCCATTATACATTACACTATTTCATGGGGGATTCGCCTCTACTTAAAGCGCCTAGGGTGGTGGTATAGATTAATTTCCATCACAACATTCCGCAGAGACCCACTTGGCACGTGCAGAAGAGCACCAAGACCGATATTTTCACCAATGTTCCAAGCTGCGATGGGGCCCAGCTGAAGGCTAGGGAGAACTAAACTTCTTCTTGAATTCTAGCTTCTTTTTTCATCTTCACTCCCATGTCATGCACTGCATGCACTGCAGCGATTACATGTGACAATGTCACTTTTTCAACATCTTCGGAAGGTATGAATGTACAACTTGTACTCCTGATCTTTTTGCAAAGACCTCCTTCCATGGCGGTCAGTAGATCCAGCACATGCCCGTTCTGCATTGTCATTAGTCTAAGGGCCCTCAGCTCCACTCTTAAGATGTTGAACCCTTGTTAAGTGTTGTTAGCCAACTGGATCAGCTCCCATCTAACGATTTGCAGCCATTTTGTATTTGCTCGCATCTGTATGCTGGGTATTAAAGATGCCAAAAAATACTCTGTGGACTTGTAGAGCTTGTATTCATTAGGTATTGGCGTGAGCAGTTCGGGTGAGTCTGTTGTTAAGTAATTTGTAGTACATGCCATTTTGCGTCCCTGCATCTGCTGTTTGTAACATTTACATTACGTCTTGCATTGCACAAATGTTTTTTGACATTAGGAAGTAAGATTTCAAACATGTTACTTTTACATACACTGGTATGGGAGTTGCTACTATTTGTGGGGATCAAGTCATACGGGGTTCTGGTTATGTTATTTGATTCTGTTAAATTAAATAATACACTTGCATTCTTTATTTCCTTTGGGTCTGCACTTGGGGTCAATTCAGATAAAGTGGAGGTATAATTTTGTTTCAAATACCCGTGGTCCCTCACCTCCCTTCTTTTAGATGGCCAGCCCAGATAAAAGATATCCCACCAATATATTCCTAATGAAAACATTAACACTGCAAACAAAATGGCAGGCAAATGTAGGCCACAAGTATATGAGTTCCTTCTAGTGCTACTAATTACATTTCTATGGCTAGATAAAGAACAACTTGACATTGACGTCGTCAACATTGTGGTAAATGTAGTAGGGAAAGAACAGGAAAAACAATGGGATTGGAAGGTATGGGGTATTAGAGAAAACAACGTCAGTAGCAAGGGGGTTGGAGGGAAAAGAAAAAGAGAGAAAGAGAGAGAGAGAGAGAGAGAGAGTGAGAGAGAGGGAGAGAGAGAGAGAGAGAGGAAAGAGAGAGAGAGAGAGAGAGAGAGAGAGAGAGAGAGAGAGAGAGAGAGAGACTTTGTAGGGCCTGTGTAACCTGGTATTGCTCCACTTTCACACAAAGCTCACAAAGATCACTCCCCCAGCAACAATGGTTGGGTGGGTGCTGGGTTAGTTTGCGGAGCCGTTTAGGTCTGTGCCTCCTCTGTGTGAGGTGGTGCTATTTATCCTGACACGCACCTTATTGCTCAAGTTAATTGTGTCAGGTACTGCTTGAATTCTTCTCCCAGAATTCCTGCTGCTTTATGGGCTTCTTATGCTCTCCTTACAGAGGGGAGGGGAGTTTGCATGTGTCTGTATGTCACTATTTCATGAGGGGAGAGGTGGTGGTCCTTGTTGGGTTGTGTGTGCAGATGAAACAGGGTCAGGGGTAGACAATACACCCAGTTCTTTTTAAGGGTGTTGCACAATTTGGAGAGCCTGATATTTAGTAGGCCATTTATTCATTCCACCAATTTATTTACTTGTGGGTGGTAAATCAAGCACACATAGTGTTTTATTCCTAACGGTGCTGTGATCTCTTTGAAAAGTTCATTGAAGAAATGGGTGCCATTGTCTGACCTTAAGACTTCACAAACTTCCCATCGTGGGAAAACCTCTCAAACAAGGAAAGTTGTGGCACACTTGGCATGTGGGTGGGCACAGGGACTGGCCTCAACCCACCTTTAAAATGGGTACACCACCACAATCAGATACTGAGCCCCATTAGATCTCTCCCCATGTCTGCATAGTCAATGTACAGCTCTCGGAATGGACTGATGGGGTGGGCCTGCAATGTCCCGAGTGACACCCTTGTGCTAAACACTTGGCAGGTGGTGCATTGGATGACCATTGTTGAGAGGTGTTCTGTAGATTGGGAATGAATCAATATTTGTGGATATCTCCTGCAATGTGTTGCTTAGAGCTATGTGGGTAATGCAATTGCTCAATAGCCGTGTGTGGTAATTCCACAGGCATTACAACCTTTCCTGTACTTTGTTGTCACTACAAGAGATCGGTTGGAAACTGCACATATCTGCGTTTGAGTCATATCTCTTGCTCTTCTGGGGGTGCCCTATGCTGGAGTTTAATTATTTGTGTTATAGGGAGGCACGTGTGTCCGTCTGTTTCTGGCCTGGTTGTTACTGTTGTCACAACATATTCAGTGGAGATGAACACTGGGAGATATGCTGCAGATTTTGCTGCTCTGTCAGCGGATGCATCATTCATTCAGACAGAGGCCGTGAGAGGCCATCTATGTCTGAATGATGAGGTAAATCTTGTTAACTAAAGCTGTGTCTTCGACAAAGTTGCCAGATAGAGGTATGAGGATCTGTGTATCGTCCGCATAGTTGGTGTAGGTTACCCCCAGTCTGTCAAGTTTGTCGAAGAGTGGCTTAGTGAAGATATTGTGCATTGTGGGGGAGACACATGAACCTTGTGGGATGCCACAGGTGATATGTATTGGGTCCGCTGAGGCTAATGCGGAGAACACTCTCATCGTGCGGTTGTCAAGGAAGGGTTGTACTCAGGCTATAGCTTCGCTTGAAAAATGGGCAGCAGACTTTAGGTGGTTGCATAACACTGCGTGGTCCACTAGGTCGAAGGCCGTCAATATGTCAAGGAGGAGGAGCATAGCTCTTTTACTGTTATCCTTCAACTTGTCGATTTGCGTCTTAAGGTCGATTAGGGCCGTTTCGGTGCCATGTAGTGGTCTGAAACCAGATTGCCGTGATCCTAGTAGTTGGTTTATCTCCAGATAATTTTGGATCTGGAGGTAGGCTACTCTGTCAATGATTTTAAGGAGGAATGGGACCGTGGTAATGGGCCTATAACTGGTATGGACGGCTGGGTCCATGGTCTGTTTTTTAAGGAGAGGAAGAACCCATGATTCTTTAAGGTTGGTTTGTACTGTACTGGATCGGAAGGAGGAATTTATTAATTTAGAAATAAAGGGCGCTAGGTCTCTCACTGCGTCCTTAATAACTTGTGCTGGGCAGCTGTCACCTTGACAGTTGGACGGTTTCAGGGATAATATCAACTTTTCAGTTTCCATTATGGATATGTTGGAGAATCTAAATGGTTTGCAGTTGCTCTGATTGCCTGTTCTGGGTGTATCTGCCAAGTGGGAGGTATGGGTTCCAGTGGAGTTCAGAGATGCTTTCTTCTTTGCAATTTTCGTTTGTAGGGTTGTAATTTTATTCGCTAGAGCATTTTGGATGCTGGTGCACCAATGTTTGTCCTTAGGGACATTATATACGGGTGTGATTGGGTTTTCCATTTCCCGGAGGATGGAGAAGAGCTCTTTGGAATTAGAGTTTGCTTTGCTAATTCTCTCGTTGAATGTATTCTTTTTGGTTTGGATTATTTCATTCTTATATTTTCTGGCAAGGTTGTCGAGTAAGGTTTTATTCTCAGCTGAAGGTGTATGTCTCCAAATAGCTTGGAGTTTACGTTTTTGGATCCGTAATTCTTTGAGATGGGGGGTGAAACATGAGTTAAGGTGAGATTCTCGTTTACTTTTGCGCAGTTTGATATGGGCAATAGTATCCAAGGCTTTGGACATGGTGTTGTTGAATGTCTCAACTAGCATATTAGGGTCAGAGTTACTAGTCCACATAGTGAGGGCTGGTAGGAGGAGTGGAAGTAGTTTTTCAGCTGTGATTTCTTTTTTACTTCTAGTTGGCATAGGTGGAACTGTTTCAAAATTGTCTAGTTTAGGAAGCTCTATGGTAGATGAGAAGCAGATAAGGTGGTGGTCAGTCCACGTTTGTGGTAAGATATTGGAGATGGTGGTTGCACAGTTTTGGTTAGCTATCCAGTCTAGTGTCCAACCTTTTATATGTGTGGGGGCTAAGAGTTTTTGGGTAAGGCCATAATCAACTAAGATAGATTGAATGGAATGGGCCTGTTTGTCCATATCGTCATTGTAGCCTAGGTTAAAGTCACCTAGTAGCAGGAGCTGAGTGGAGTCTTTGATGATGTTCGCGAGGAGGCTAGATAGATCTTCCTCAAAATTACCTAAAGAGCCTGGGGGTCTATACACCAGCAGGACAGTTAGTGTATTGTTGTTAGAGATAGGTATTTTTGCAGACAGAAGTTCACAAGATGTGACATCTGGGTGTGGGGTGAGTCTTACCGCTAAGTTCGTTTTGGCAATAATGGCCAGGCCACCTCCCCTAGAGTTAGGCCGATCAACTCTTACTACATTGTAATTGTCTGGCAATCATGAGTGCGGGGCCAGCAGCATCATGGTGCCAGGTCTCAGTGATAGCTAGGAGATCTAAGTTGTCCATGGCTAGTATGTCGGTAATTTCAGTCTTATGTGCTATGATGGACATAGCATTGATGAGGGCTCCTGATAGAGTAGGAGTTGTGATTATTTTTTGAGTGGGTCTGGGGTTAGGAGGATCAGGTATTTTCTGGTTATGGGAGAGGTCAGTGTGTTTTTTAGGGCATCTTTCTGCAGTTAGGCCAGAAGGGTTGGAGTCAGGGGCCGTTATGGTTGGTGTAGGACCAAGGGGTCTAGTTCTTTTATTTTTGAGGTCGTACAGACGTGGTAGTCTTGCTCTAAGTCGCATATTTCTCTCTTGAAGATTACAAGGTGTGGCGTTAGTGTGGGCCATTGTTGTGATAGTAGTGAGAGTGGTCGAGAGTAGGGAACAAAGTATGTATCTAAGGTAGGTTTTAGTGATGTCCATGTTGGCAGGCCGGAGGCAATGGCACCTAAGTGCAACGATCCAGCAGTGACTAAAAATGCAGTACACAAGGGCGGCACCTAAGTGAGACAATCCAACAGTGACTAAAAATGCAGATCACAAAGGGCGGCACCTAAGTGCAACAATCCAGCATTGGCTAAAAATGCAGATCACAAAGGGCGGCACCTAAGTGCAACAATCCAGCAATGACTAAAAATGCAGTACACAAGGGCAGCACCTAAGTGCAACAATACAACAGTGACTAAAAATGCAGTACACAAGGGCGGCACCTAAGTGCAACAATCCAACAGTGACTAAAAATGCAGTACACAAGGGCGGCACCTAAGTGCAACAATCCAAGAGTGACTAAAAATGCAGTACACAAGGGCGGCACCTAAGTGCAACAATCCAACAGTGACTAAAAATGTAGTACACAAGGGCGGCATCTAAGTGCAACAATCCAACAGTGACTAAAAATGCAGTACACAAGGGCGGCACCTAAGTGCAACAATCCAGCAGTGGCTAAAAATGCAGTACACAAGGGCGGCACCTAAGTGCAGCAATCCAGCAGTGGCTAAAAATGCAGTACACAAGGGCGGGACACCTAAGTGCAACAATCCAGCAGTGGCTAAAAATGCAGTACACAAGAGCGGCACCTAAGTGCAACAATCCAGCAATGACTAAGCGTGAAAAGAATGGGGGCAGCACCTAAGTGCAACCTCATAGTCCTTCTGTGCACGGCAGTAGTAGAGTAACAGTATGCTAGAATACAATTGTCCTAAGTATGGTGTAATTTAATCCAGATGCAGTTGTCACATATAATGCTGAAATGGGCTAGATGGGGTGGTCCTGCATGAGCCAGGGGTAGGCGTGACTACTCAAGTAGTCAGGTGTAGCTAAGGAGGGGCTCAGGTAGTGAGTAGGTCTCAATTCTGGTTTAACAGTAAGGGTAAAACACAGCAACATAAGTAGGCAGACAGTACATTGTAGTAATTGGGCATGAAGCACATAATGCCCTAGGTTGTCGAATGGGCACTACCAAAAGGTCACAACAAATATGACTAAGACAGGAAGTTATATTTTAGGTACTGGCATAGAATGTAAAACCTGCGTTATATGGGTTATGTCGCGGGGCATACAGGAGGCCATTGAAGATCAAGTGTGCCAGCGAAAGTTCGTTTTTGTATAAGAACAGAAGGGACACAAGGCTCAGGATGGTGAGAAGTTAGATATCAGCGTCATGTAATGTTGACTGGGGTAGGATGTAATATGGGCCGGTGACTAATAAAGAAAAAATAAATCAGGAGGTTCGATGCGTCATGTGCTTGTGCTCTTATTTTTGTCTGCGGCCGTGTTCAGGGCGTCTGTACAGCTGCAGACTCGAGTTCCTCGATGGGATGGAATGAGTGATCCGGGCGAGGTGGTGAGGCGAGGGCAATCGCTCAGGAGGCAGGGTTTGTGGCTCTGGGCTTGAGTGGCTTCAGAAAGGCTCACAACAGGGTGCACTGCCTTGAGTAGTGTGCCTTTGGGAGTGGGCCGGCACACTACTCAAGGCAGTGTGCTGCACATTTAAGGACTGCTACCACAGAGGGTTCAGCGAGGGCGGAAATCAGTGTGTTGAGCAGGGCGGCATGTCGTACTGGTGAGCCATATGCCTGCCTGAAGCCCCTCCTTTTCCATAATGATAGACCTGTGTACAGGTTTGTGGTGTTGTAAGCAGAGTCTGAATAAATGGTGACAGAACACCCTTTGGATGCCCGGAGAGCTTCAATGAGTGCTTCAAGTTCTGCTGTTTGGGCTGCGTAATGCATGGGAAACCTTTTCATTACAAGTGCCTCATATTCAATTTCTTCTAGACGTATTACTGCAGCCCCAACAAGTCGCCGCCCTGTATCCTGGTTAATTGTTGCTGAGTTGTCAACAAAAAATATGTCTCCTTCCTCCACAGGGGTGGGGGGCGCAGTCTTTAACTGTGGAAATATCATCCCCATCGACTTCATAAGTTGAACAGTCATGCTCTTTTAAAATCTTCAGCGGTACATGGTTGTGTGAGAACGTGTCTGGGTTCACTGTTTTACACCTACAACGTGGATGTGTGGGCTTGACAGAATGATCTCATAGGCGGATGCTCGTTGGGTGGTGACAGTGGACTTTAAGCTATCCAAGATAGAGAAAATGAATGCTCTACATATAATAACAATGACCACCCCATTACAATTGTTCAACTTTTTTCGATCGCAAAGGCCGCGGCAGCAAGAGACTGTTCGCATGTAAACTGCCCCTGCATCACTGAGTCGAGTGTACTGCTGTAATTGGCCAAAGGCTTGTGGGCCATTGTGCTCTTTTGTGGCAATACTGCTGTCATGAGTGTGCCATTGGAGTGCGAGAAAATGTAAAACTCCTGTGTGTAATCTGGGGTGGGAAGGAGAGGTGCAGGGGATATAACCTTTTTTAAATCATTGACATTCTTGATCATCTCTGGGGTCCAGTCTATTGTGTTTCCTTGTTTCTGTGCTTTCTTGAGGCCCTGTAAAAGTGGCCTTGTGTATGTGGCATATAGTTGCACAATACTTCGAATTTCTGCATATCTTTTACTGTGAGGGGCTTGAGAGTGGCTGCCCTGTCAGGCATGATCCCTTTTCCACCTTTAGAGATGAGTTGCCCTAGGTAGAGTACATCCAGATGGAAGTATTGCAACTTTCCTTTGTCCACCTTCAACCCCTTTTGTGCTAGCAGTTGCAATAGTGCAATAGAGTCCTTTTGGAAGCTTTGATTACTGTCACTGCATACTAGTAAATCATCCACATGTTAAATTGTTGTGCTGGGCACCTCAATGTTACCTATGTCTTCCTGCAGTATCCTGTTAAATAGACTGGGGCATTCACAGTACCCTTGAGGCAAACAAGTATGATCGTAGTGCGTTCTGCCCAGGATAAATGCAGAGTCAGGGTGCAAGGGCACTGAGAAAAAGGCATTCTTCGAGTCTACAACAGTAAAATGGGTTGATTCTTTGGGGATGCTGCACAAAATGGACGCTGTGTTGGGAACAAGTGGAAACTCCTTCTGTGCTACTACATAAAGGAGGCAGAGATCCAGGATCATCCTCCAACTTAGCCGGTTGCCTTTTTAATGGCTGTGTTGCATGGTGAGGTGGAGGGTACTATGAACCTTGGTGTAGCAGAGCTTGCATTGTTTCCAGAATCCCTTATTCTGCTTCTCTAGATAATGGGTATTGCTTTACCCAGGGGCGAACTGCCCTCCTTTGAGCATGATTCTAACATGGATCTCTTCTTTGGCATCCCTACATTGTCTGGGTTGGTTGTCCATAGGTGTGTGACAATGTACTGTAAGTCTGCCTGGATGGGGGTGGCACGACTACAGCCATGAGAGGGCTTCGAATTCTCCAATACTGCACCATTATCTCACAGGGTATGCACATTTTGAGGATGATCTCTCTGTCATTGTTGTTGTCTTCAAAAAGCTCTGCATCAGTTAATTCTTTGAGGGGTACAGTGGGATCTATACCTAACACAGTGCACCATTGGCAGCCATGTGGGTCCGTCCCTAACACCACAATTCTTTTCACTGACACTGCCAAGCCCTCTAAGTCTAGTGAGAGTATTGTTCCTGCAACTAGCTCTGGGGACACCATGGGTCGAAAGATGAAGTCAGTGGGTACTCTCCAGCACATTCTGGTAATCTGAGGGACCGCTTGTGACCATGTTGGATTCACTGGAATACCTTGTACCGCTACATCACGTGCAATAGCATGTATCACAAGCATTGCTCTTAGCGAACACATGCCAGCATGGCGCAGATGATACCTTTGTCCGTGAATGAGATTGCCATGTTCAACTTACTTAGAAGAACCTTACTGAGTAAATTGACAGGCGAACTCTCAGAATACAGGAGGGTGCCCTCACTACCTTCTCTACTACTTTTAAGACTAAATCTTCTGTGTAGGCAACCGTTAAAACAGCCCAAGAGAATCCCTGATAGCGGGAAGTCACCTTCACTGATGCATGACTATTCCACTCCTGATTCCACCATAAGGATGAATTTGTTGTTCCCTATCTCTGCCCCCACCAACGGTTCCTCTTCTGGATTTAGGGTCATGAACAGGACTGGACACACAAGTGCTCTCTGTGGGCTTTTCTAGTCAGGGTATGTGTATGCCCACATGTCATGAAACAACCATCCCCATCTCCCTCACAATTAACCCAGTGCTCAGTATAATTCTCAGGGTGGAAAGCGGGCTTGTCTCTTTGGGTGTGTAAATACCACATTATCTTTACACAATATCACTGTCATCATGCGTTGCTCTATGACCTTTTTGCTTGTCTTCCTACAGTGTGATGATATTATTTGCAAGACAAAGAGGCCTGTTAATACTAATACCTGGACTGCCAGTGATATTATAATATGTTACCTAGCCAGGTAGGAACCCATGAGAAAAGTGCTGTAAACCAGTCCTCATCTTCAGCTTGACCAGTTTCCAAGATGATTTGGTTGTGCACATTTCTGTCAAGCTCCAATTCTGCTCATCGTGGGCAGGTGAGAATGTGTAGCAATTTGTGACAATGTGTTTGCACATGCCTCCCTCCATAGCAGTGAGGAGGTCGAAGACAAACCTGTTCTGGAGAGTCATCAATCTGATAGCTCTCAGCTCTTAATCGCATTAATCACCTTCCATGTGGCATTAATGGCCTGTAGTAACTTCCAACTACTTCTCTGCAACTACTTGGCGTTCCCTATTGATTGCAAACCAGCTGCAAGAAGCCATTAAAAGAACATAGATGCTTTGGTAAATGGCTTCTGTTCGCCCGGGAGAGAGTCCATTGCTTCGAGGGACTCCTTTGGAAAACAATTGTCTCTTTTGGTATGTTTTCCCAACTCCTTCTGATCACTTTTTTAGCAAAGGGCAATTCTGCAATTTGCAACCAGATCACTTTGAGGCGCCACAAGTGCAGGTGCATGTCAAACTCCTATTGAGCAGATGCCACCCCAATTCGGCTGGAGCAGCATATAGGCCTGTGAACCACAGGCCCTGTAGTGCTCCATTAACACTGCTGTTCCTACTTTAATGCCTGGCAATTCTATGATGCATTTGCATCCTTAGTTCTTCATTATCTTCACTGTGCCATTTTTTCTAAAATAGAGCAATGCATTCTTTATCTTTGCTATGTGTAATGGTCCTTCTTCGTCCTCCACCCATGTCAACATCCTGGCATATTTTCTCCATTCTTCTAGGCACTGGGTATTATCACCTGCAACAGGGAATGATGAGAATCCAATGAGTGCCTCAGCTCTACACCTCATTATCCCTTCTACCCAACCTCGAGGGATGAATATTTCTCCTGCTATATGCAAACAAGGTCTGTCCAAACAAAACAGTATCTCCCTCCCTCTTAGTCCATGCATTCTGACAAGGGAAGACCCCTTTGTGTCTGTGATAATATGTATTTGATCACCTTGTTGTCCATTGATTTCTCCTTGACAAATCTAACTTCATAAATGGAATATGCTATTGTCACCCATTTAATCAAAGCTAAATTTCCCTGGAATTGTCCCCTTGGTTTGCATAGTGTAATGTGAGTTAAGCAGTGCACTCTTTTTATTGGGATATCCTCGGCCACAAACGATCTTTGAACACACGAAGGAGTGAGAACACAAAGCAGTTTTCATCTGATTCCTCCCTTCCCACCTTTGTCATATGATGATACGACATGTTATTAGCCTCATGAGGGAAAACTTGGAAATGTCCTCTTACGTGGTATCCACCATCTATCATTTTTCTCCTAAACCTAGTTATTTCTACACTTCTCTTAGCAGCTACATTAATATTATCATCACAAATATTTTTCATTTCCACTGTATAGGGCATCCAGAAAAAACAAAGAGAAAAGAAAAAGATGCCAATCATAACGGTAATCGAATCGATTTTCTCCAGATAGCTCCTTCTCCTTACATGTTGTGATTATAAGGATACTCTCTCTCGCTCAGGAAAAGCACCTAGTCCCTTTGTATCACTTCACCTCTCATTGCTGGTCAGCTCTCATCCTCTCTCACATCTGGTCACTTCTTCTTTGTCTTCTTCTTGCTCACCTTTGTCTGACAAGGGGGTCATGCATAGGTATCATTTCACGACACCTATATGCACCCATGCTTTTCTGACGTGCACCTTTACTGAAGTGAGGGTCACAAACTGGACAGAAAATGGGCCCTCAAACTGTAGCTTGTTCCACTTGTGGATAAATTACCACACATTAGCCAATTCACCTGAAAACAATAACAAGGCTGTTTAAAAGCATTTACATCTATCATTTCTTCTCTGTTGTCGTTGGTTGTTTCTTTGCCCCCTGTCATGGCTTTATTGGTAGAGAAATACATTTCAGACATTTAGTCATGTTGGTCAAATAATAATGCATTTCTTCTCCTAGCAATGTTGCTGAATTCTCTGCATCTGATCAAGCATGTGTGGGAGGAGAAATGTTATTGTGCATACATCATCCCATTACTATTTCATGGGACGTGAAGGGGTGGTCTGAGCCTAGCTAAATTGCATAGGGCAAAAGAGCCAGGGGAAAACAGTCTCTCTACCGGCCTCAGTCGCGGGGGATTCTCAATTCAGATGTTTAGCTCACTATCCCTTTCACAGAAGAAAAATATACACACCATATCAGTCATATTGCCTAGTATTTCGGTGTTGGACTGACCTTGGGCAGGGCAAAGACTGATATGTTGTGGATATTTCTCTTCTGTCAAAGGGATAGTGAGCTAATAAATCTGGTTGAGATTCTCCTGCGACTGAGGCCAGTAGAGAGACTCCCAGAACCCCCCTGTTTTGCATATCAAAATGTAGCTTTGGGTCTCAACCTAAGTTACTAAGGTAATCCAGATGTAGAACCTCTGCTCACTGTTCTTAGAGAGGCACAGCTCCACCTCACTGATGAGGCCGAGCCAGGCGGAAACACGTATCTGGGGTTGCTGTTGGTACTCTTGTTCAGAAGAGAATTGCCTAGCATTTTGATGCTGGTCTGCCTTTATGCAGGAAAAAGGCTGATATGTTGTGGATGTTCCTCCTCTGAGAAAGGGAAAGTGAGCTAACAAATCTGGTTGAGACTCTCCAGCGACTGAAGCTGGTAGAGAGACTCTCAGAACCCCCCCTGTTTTTCGTATTAAAAAAAGTAGCTTTGGGTCTCATCCTAAGTTACTAGGGTAATCCAGACATGAACCTCTTGCTCACTGTGCTAAGAGAGGCACAGCTCCACCTCACTGAGGAGACCCAGCAAGGCTGAAACATGTGACTGGGGTTGCTGTTGGTACTCTTGTTCAAAAGAGAATTACCTAGAATGTCAGTGCTGGACAGCCCTTAGCCATGACAAATACTGATATGCTGTGGATATTTCTCTTCTCTGAAAGGGATAGTGAGCTAAAAATCTGTTTCAGACTCTCCTGCGACTGAGGCTCATAGAGAGACCCTCAGAGCCCCCCTGTTTTGCATATTAATAAGTAAATGGGAAATGGGCTAGGAATATGTTCACTTGTACACCTGAACACTCCAGCATTAGTAGTGCCCCCGAAGGACATACTATTTGAAAGGTCCCCTAAAATGGATACCAATACATGGAAGAAGAGATCTGTGGAATTGACCAGAGTGAAGAGGGGAACCTATGCCTCATCAGACATGGAAAAGGCATTAGATGCAATTTCATCGGAGCACCGGGTGTTCAGCAGAACTGAGATGTTCTTTGCATCTATTGTTACAGCAGTACAAGCTCACACAAATGCCAAGTGGCTCCAGATCACGAGGTGGGAACTGATGCAGACAATAAACTCAACCGTGAAGGGGTTCAATGCCATCAAGGAGGAGCTGAGAGCAGGTAGAGTAATGGCGCTCCAGAACAGATACATTCTGGATCTCCTCACAGCCATGGAGGGTGGTGTCTGCGCCAAGATTGTGTCTTCTTGCTGCATGGTTGTTCTTGCCATTGACAAAGGCAATGGGAAGTTGACAGAGGCCATCCCCAGGCTCTCTTAACTTCACAAGAAGATGCACACTGAAATTAAAATGTTGGGAAAGATGAAGGTTGGCTGTCTTACATATTCTCATGGATACCAACAAGGATGGCCAATGGACTAAATGTACTGGCAGTAGCATTGATTCTAGTGTTGCTGACAGTTTGTGTCATCAAGATAATAATTACATGTAGAAAGCCTATCCAGTCATTCTTTCAAAAACATAGTTTCGAATGACAAAAGTTTTGAAACCAAAGTTTCGAAGGAAAAAACTTTGAATGCATTTTTTTCGTGTTTTTGGTTATATTTTAGTTTTGTATAGAAAAAAGAGTTTGTTTTAAAAAGAATATGGTGGGCTGGGGTGGGTTGGGGTGGGAACCCCCTATTAAAAAATAAATAAAAAAATGCATTTGAAACAATTTTTAGATGCTTTTGTGTCGAACCATTTGTATTTCGAAACTGTGACTGTCGAAAAACCTGTCTAAAGACAACTGAGAAGACTTTAGGGATGAAAGTGCTAATTGACAAAGACACTGAAGAAGATGAAGAAACAAAGGCATGAAATCAACTGAAAACATAAGTGATGCAGTGTCCCCTGTTCCTGGCAGGTACAATGTTCCAGTATCCTTACAATACCCGTGACTATTGGGGGAAATGGGTTTGGCACAATCTTGACGGACAGGGCAGCTATGTGACATGGATCTTAGATGATCAGGCAAAATACTATGGACATCTTGGAGGGATAACAAAGGTCTGGCTACCGAAGCTACAGATGAACCAAGACAATGGTAGAGATAGTGGGGTTGACAGGTCAACCAGACGGGGGACTGTAGATGGGGGCTAAATCTAGCTCCCATGCCCCCCACATGATCGTCAGCATGAAAGTGGAGAAACAACAGATGTGTCTCACTTCTAGGTCCAACGCAACAAACTTCAAAGTATCACAGGTGTGAGACGCGCTATTCGCTGAGACAGCCATTCAGACCATACCCAATCGATGACTTGGACGATATGGAAATGACATCAATTGAGCAAGTCAACTGACTACAGAGCCAGAAATCAATGAAGTCATCACTGACATCACGAAGTAGCGCATTATACATGAAGTACATGTTCATCCATTCATGAAGTTATACGAACATGCACTAGCTTATTGCATATAGGAACAAATCACACACTTATGACGCATGTAGGTAAGAGGAGAGATACATTTACATATCGTTGTGTTCATATCTTTTGCCAAAGCTGGAATGGCAGGATGCAAAGAGCTCATATATTTAGCTTGCACAGACTGCTATTAACATGGACAAGCCATAGGGTGTGATAAAGAAACTATAGATTTCTGAAATGGATGGTAAAGCAGAGACAGGCTTCGAGCACATGGAAGAGCTGACATCATTGCCGCAGCTGGAGGCGAGCAGAAACAAGGCACTCAGCCAAGGACAAGTGGCGATGTAAAAGTTCCAGTTATCAAGACAATAAGCCACCTTCAGAAAATCTGGCTAACATCCTCATAATTACAGGCGAGTATGCTTCATTTGGTGGTCTCAGCAGACATGACTCAGCTGAGCAGGCCCAATGCCCATTCAAACAAGGTAGATGAGGAGAGCCGTTCCCATCGAACCAATGAAGAAGAAGCTACAAGTGTTGCATCTGGGTGTTCGTAACCTGCTCAAACTGACCAGCTAAAAGGTTTTTTGGGTTGGAACCTGAAATTGTGATGTTACACTGGTATACAACCAGGTGACACACTCTTAGAAGATGAGAGCTCTAGAGAATATATGTTTTTCTGGTGCTATCCCTGATGTTTTTTGTTTGGCTAATAAAAGCCAGTAAACTTTGCCCGATGGCTGAGTCTCCCATTCTTGTGACTGGGAGTCATTGATGGGCCCGAGAATTGTCAGATGGTAATTGGGGCAACTGCTAGAGAGTCCGGGCCACGCCATAAACTGTGTTACGTAAACATTGTGAGATATAGAGAGTCTTTGTGTAACAGAATGGAAAAGAAGACATTCTTTAAGACAATAACTGTAAAATGGTGGGTGAATGTTACACAGACTTGTAGCCAGATTTGGCACAAATGTGAACTTCCCCTATTCCATGTTATTCAAGGGGCGTACATCCTGTATACATTTCGAAGGCCGTCTCTTTGCTTTTTCACAGGGTACACTGCTGTGTTGCATGTGGATTCAGAAGGCAAAATGATACCCTGTTGCATCGGGGTGGCAGTCGTTTTATAAATGCCTTCATCCGCTTCTCTTGACATGGGATATTGTTTAACTCAGGGTGGGGATTGCTCCCATTTTTAATTTTATTCGTACTAAACCAATTCCTTTCAGCAAAACTACATCATAAGAGCCGCTGGTCTATAGCACACTTGGTATTTTATTTTCAAATCTCGGTGCAGGAAACGTGTTACCTTTCTAACCAGCAATATTTTTCTGGGGCGTATCCCTGTACTGTGTTTGCAATTGATATGGAATGGAAATCTCAAAAAACACTTCATCATCTGTGTCGTCATCTTGAAATAGCTCATTGTTTGTTATGTCAATTAACCGTTGTGTTGAGTTCAGTACTATGGCTGTGTGCCAGTTAACACCTTCCTCATCTGTCCCATATAACACTACTCGATCCTCTCGCACCACTGCTGCGTTTAGGTGTATTGTTATCATTTCCCCTTCTGCCACATCCATGGGTACTTCTGCTCTGAACAGAAACTCTGCTGGCAATTGTAACAATGTATTCTTCATGGGAGCAAACCTAGCAACAATCGTTCTCCAAAGAGAAACCATTCTGAATGCTCATAGGATCTCGCACTTGCATAATGTATGCCTGGTGTCGAACATATGATCTCTTCCTCCATGAACGCAAAGTTCATGTTTAATTTTCTCATTAATTCTCTTCACAGTATATTAACCAGTGTTTTCTGAAAATACAACAATGGCGCAGCCATGATATCTTCGCCCACTGTTATAGGCAGCGTTTCTGTAAATGGAACATTTGTCATAGTGCCAGAGACCCTTGAGCATCCATCATCGGTCATGATAGTGGAAACTCTCCGTACCGGACACAAGATATTGGGCCTCATTACGAGGTTGGAGGCAGCCATGGAGCTATTAGTTCCATGGCTGCCTCCAAAACCCTACCGACTCCGCCCTGGTGAATGGAGCAATTACGGTCCATTCCAAGGTTGGCGGGACCGGTAATTCCCCATTCACCAGGGCCCTTCCCCATTCCCATTTGAGCTCAATGGGAATGGGGAAGGCGCTAATAACGGTACCGCAAATTGAAAAAAACAGGCATTAAGGGAGGACCCGCAAAGGGAACTCGTAGTAGGGCGTTAAGGGATTACCGGCACTGGTGCCCTTACCGGTGCCGGTAATCCCTTACGGCCCACCTCGTAATGAGACCCAATTGTCATCCCAGTGTCAACCAAGAAAGAAAACATCCTATCCCCTATTTTCACCCCCACCCAGGGTCCATTTTCTGGGTCGGTATTACTGATAGTACTGGACTCATCAAGCTCCTCTGTGGGCTGTCCTTTGAGGGAAAATGTTCATCCTTGTTCCTGTGAAGGGATTTCCTCCTGAAGCACTGGAGTCTGTGGCAATATGTTCCTGTCCAGCTCTCCGGCTATTGCATTTGCATTTTTAGTTCAGTGTTTCTATTTGCTTTCATGCTTGTGGCTGTTGCAGCTGTTGTATTTGGGGCATATGCTGCGGTGGCGTCTGATATATCTGCAATTGTGTCTGTGGCTGTACGTCCTGTTGTGGGAATGGATTCTGCTGTGTGTATTGAAACATGCCCTGCTCTTTCCCTGTCTGTGCATAATATTGTGGGTGATATGCAGCCCTCCTCTTGAGCAGACTGTTGCCATCCTTCGTTCATTGCCCCTCTGCTCCTACATGCTCATGCATAACGCCTTGTTCTCTCAAACGTCCAACATTGTGGTCCAAAACCTACAAATCTTGGTCCAATCCCACCAAAACCTCCTCCATATCCACCTCCAGATCCATATCCAGATCCATATCCTCTTCCCCTCGGCATATACCCCACACCACCTGGGGTAATAGTTACTCTTTCCTCTCAGACCCGAATAGCCAGCTACCCCCTGCAGTTGATATTCCTGCTCATATTTCTTCCCCAAATGTTTGTTATAATTGCTTCTTTGCTCCCTCCACTGTTATTTTTGACAATTTTGTCTGTACAAATTTAGCTTCCTCTCTTTGCCTCTCTTCTACCTGTGATGAATCCTATGGAGCCATCACGGAGTCCCCGGGGGTGACCTCCTCCCATTTGGCTAGGGGACTGCAGCCCCTTCCTGATCCTGACCCCAGAGGCAGTTATATGAGGGAGGATCACATCGGAGGAGGCATCTACCGGGAGATATCATTACTTCATTGCAGGAGACACAGTGTTTCCCCCTTCCCCATGATGGAGACCCTTTGATACCTGAGTACGTAATGGCCCATTGCCATTCTAATCAGGCCCGCACATTTCACTCAATCTGTATGAGGTGAAAGATAATCACACGTTTACCCAATTTTGCAAATCTAAACAGTTATTAAAGATATCAGGCAATGAATTGAAACTTGCTTTTGCACAGATTGATCCTGCGTTGCCTTGTGAAAAATCTTTTAACAAAGGCACAGAAATTATGGATAATCTGTGTTAACAACTGGCCCCTTTTCAACAACGTAAACATAGGAAAGTGTTCAATTCATGGTTCTTGCAAGAACTAGTTTTAAAAAGGAGACGGTTGAAAACCCTGGAAAATAAATGGAGGAAGAGGCAAACCCATAATAACTTAGAGTTGATTAAGACCACTCAAAAAAACTACACAAAGGCTCTTTTTGAAGCCAAATCTAAATCTCTAAAGGATAAGATTGGGGAAGCCACCAATAGGCCGAGAGAACTGTACTTTGTTTATTCGAACTTTGTGGAACCAAATTGTGCTTCAGCAGCTTTAGAAGCTTAACAAATACAGGCAGATGCCTTTAATTACTATTTTGTAAAAAAAAATAGAATTAAATAGAGAAAAGATTGCTCAATCATTACCGATTGAATCGGAGGAGCATTTGAACGATTGTGATGCCATTAAATCAGATGGCTCTGTTGTTCCTAAACCCTTTACATTTACAACAGTTTCGGAGGAGACTGTATTCTCTTTACATTCTAATGTAAAACCTACGAACATAGCTTTATTTGTGATTCCACATCAGTAGCAAAACGACTGGTGGTGGATATTTCTCCTTTCATTACAGATTTTGTGAATAAATCCCTAATTACAGGTATTGTACTGGCAAACTTGAAATATGCACTCATTACGTCATTGCTGGAAAGAGCTAAATTAAACCCCACAAACCTGCAAAATTACAGACCAGTGGCACGATTGCCATGGCCTTGAATTAATTTGGAAAAAATTGTGACATCACACTTATAGGAGTACGTGGAAAAGGAGAATGTACTAGACCCACTGCAATCTGGTTTCCAACTGGGATTTAGTACGGAGACTGTGCTATTGACGGTCTGGGATGAGTTTCTCGAGACAGCAGATCAGGGGGACATATTGCTTCTGTCGGACCTGCCTGCTGCATGTGATATGGAAGACCATAACATCTTGTTGAGTCCTCTTGAGGAGGTGGGAAATTCTTCTATACAGTGGTTTAAATCATTTTTCACTGGCAGAGAACAAAGGGTAATATTTGGAGGATTCCTGTCGGATTCCCTTATGCACATTTTTGGTGTCTCTCAAGGTTCTTCACTCTCCCCTCTCATTTTTTATTTATATGTAAAACCTCTTATGGATATCCTGAGGAGACATCAAATTAAATTCCAATCATATGCTGATGATACTCAGGTATTTCTGGGAGTAGAGAGATCGGAGGAGACTTTTGAACTAGGGAACACTGTTTAAAGGAGGTGCAAGCATGGATGTGCGCTAACCAGCTGTTGCTAAATGCCAATAATACAGAGGTGGCATTGTTTCACTCCAAACATCAATTGAAACATAAGAAGCAAATATTGTCACCATGCTTATAAAAAAATCTGGGATGCATCTGGGAAGACAACATGGAGAGTGGGGCACAGGTTAGTGTGAAAGTACAATCTGTGTTCTACACCCTACGGATGTTAAAACAGATCTTACAGACAAGGACCGGGTGACAGTTGTGGGAACTCTCATCAACTCACGACTGTACTATGGTAATGCTCTGCTGACGAGAATCCCGGCAACCCAATTATGGAGAATACAACTAGCCCAAAAACGCAGCAGTCAGATTGGAGTTCAGGGTGGCAAAATCATCCCCTATCTCTAATCTAAGGCGGTCTTTACATTGACTAGCCATGAAGGAACGCATAGATTTTAAAATTCTTTGCGTTATCTTTAAATGCGTGAATCAGTTTGCACCAAGCTATCTGTCGGATAAAATCAAGACATATATCCCAAGCCGTCAACTATGCTCCTGCAACAAGATGTTGTCACAAGTGCCACAGTCAAGATATCTGAGTAAAGAGGATCGAAGGTTTGGAGTTGATGGTCCAAAACTTTGGAAGAGCCTCCCGAGAGTCATTCCAGAACACAAAACTCTCATTACATTATGAAAGGCTCTGAAGACCTATCTATTTTGCTAATGATAGCACTGATGTTTAGACAGTTGCATGTGGAATTCTTGAATTAATAGCATGTTCAAAGACGGTTGATTTTTCATCGTGTGATACATCTGCGCCCAGCCACGATTAATTTCGTCAGGCGCGATTACAAATAAATGAAATCAAATCAATCAAACCCACAACTCACATATAACATCTTTTGATCTTGATGTGCCTTTTTGCGAAATCTGTGAGAAAAGTCATCCAGGAGTTAAAAGCCCAAGGAAAGTTATGGACTTCAAATCCCATAACTACTGAGGTACTGAGACAAAGAGGAGGACAAGGGATTTTGTGCAAAGTGACAGGAGCTCAAAGTTCATCATATAGACTACTTGTTTTCCAAACCTGTAATGAGCCCGACATTTAAAAATGGCAACCGCACTATGGAGGAAAGAGGTGCAGCAAGCAATACAGAAGGAAACGCAAGCAATGCAGAAGGAGACATTGCCATCTACGTGAAGGCTTCTGAATGCATGGCACACAGCGAGAGCTGGCAAATCAGAATGGGCCAGTGGGACAGGGAGAGAGATGCCACGTGTGAGTGAGGAAAGCTAAGTAGATGCCGGGAGCATTGCAGAAGTTCCTGGCAGGTGGGCGCTCGATGGGACAACAGTCTTCACCCCTGACCGTGAGGGAAAGCTGGCACGTGACCATGGAGCCGCGCTGGATGCTGCAGAAGCATCTGCACACGCTAGACCAGAAGACGGGTAGAGAAGCCATTCCGCAGAGGCACAAGTAACATTGGAGACGGTAGAAGAAACCAGCAAGTCTGCCCAAAGCAGCTGGGTATCCCGGGGCATTCTAACAAGCACACCAACAAGTGATTGAATGGTACAAGATTGCTAATGCAGGAAATATTCAAAGGCAAAGTTTGCTTGAATGCATTTAAGGCAAAATACAAATTCAACACCCAATAAGAAGAATGTTTGATGGCGAAAATATACAAAGGCAAAGTATGTCTGAATGCAATCAATGTAAAGTACAAAGGCAAGATTCAATACAAACAATGTTTGTATGAAGACAAGACAAAGTATAAAGGCAAACCCCAATCAAATACAGACACATGCAATGCCAACGTGGGGGAGAAGGTTGGACAAGTACATTTGAACAAATATTAAGAGGGAGCTATACCGAGCACCACATGGTATATTCTGAAGTGTTATCAAATAACTGTGAAGCAGATACGTCCTAGCAGGCGAGTATACCAGGCATCTGAAATTGTACAATGATTCCTGGCAGGAGAGTACACCAGGTGATCTGAAAACCCTAAAGAGAACTCTGGCATGGGAGTACTCCAGCAGCTAAAAATGTTATAAAGATTCCTGGTAGTGGAGTATACAAGGTGATCTGCAAAGATAAAAGAACTTTTACAGAAAGACTATTGCAAAACGTTTTGTTTAAACAGAACCTTTTGGTTGAACAAGAATGTTGTGAATCCAATAAAGACACAAAGGAACTGTTAGCTAAGGAGACATTTTCCCATCCTGTTTAAGAATCAGGGCAAGAGGACCACCTTCTGAATCCAAGGATCTTTACCTTGGAGAACATTTGTGCTGTAGTCATTCTGATACTTTTGGTTTTGAACACTTTTTCTAACATCAAGTTAAAGACATGTCCTTGCACCTTTTGTTGTTTGTTTATAAGTGTGAGCGTCAGGATAGATTGTTTTGGACAAATGGACGGCTTTTCAGTTACTGACATCCTGAAGCAGACAGATCCTTAGTTTCAGTTTCTAGGTAGGGAGGTTCCTCTTTAGAACAGGGCTAGTGAGGCATTTTTCCAACCCATTTTTATTTAATAAAAATGTCTTTTACCAGGAATACAATAACCTTGTGTCAGTCTCTCATTTCTGACCAATCACATACCTTATTCCTCTTCTTGTCTTGTCTCATTTGACAATAATGGAAAATACTCAACTGCATCTCGAGCCATTGTTTCATCTCAATCCTTACAATTATTTTGAGCTGCTCCTGCACTTCTTCAGGGAGATCCTCACAAGTTGTGATAAAACACAGGTATATTTTTGTCCCAACCCTCCCTTGTATTTAAATGCCACTTCTCTTGTATCTTCTTGTATATATGCCGCTGGATCCTCCTCTATCTTCATTTTGTGGGTCATACCCACACTGATGTCTTTGTATTGCACCCTCAATGCCCTCCAAATGGCTGCTCTCCAATTTTTAAAAGGTGTACCATCATGTGCCTTATTTTGTGCCATCACATCAGGATAACTTGACCTTTTCCATAGATCGTCTGCCTGTTTTCCTATTATTGATGCAAGTGAACTTTTTTTGTCACCTTGTGCCAACATCATATCTGCCATCCTTTTTTCCAGCTCATTAATTCACTTCCCTGCTGGCAGTGATTGTAAGCCAGACACCTACTTTGTCTTATCTGGCTTTGTCTTCTCTGTCTTATCTAAGTTAGTCCCTTTCCCTTTTGGAGCATTGTTTGCTGTGTCACCCCTGCCTTGCGTACCGGCAGTATGGCATCCTTCGTCCCTTTTGTCACTACCATCATGCAGCTTGCTTGACGGCCTGGCAAGTTTCTTAATCTGTTTACATACCGTGTTTTCCTTACTGTGTTGACTGGGAGGAGCTCTGGGAGCGATGGAACCACGCTCTGTAACATCTCCACATCCTACAAATCTGTTAGTGGGTACTATATTCATTCAGGCTTAAGTGGTTGAGGGGCGTGTGCCACCTCTTCATCCTCTTTGCCCCCTTTTTCTTCCCACTCTTCTTCCTCCTTCTCTATTCCTCCCTGCGCTTTTCCGCTGATTCCCCCACTCACACATACTCCTCTCTCAATTTCTTCTACTATGGTTCTGCTAATGTTGCCTCACACTTCCTTTTGTTTCTTTGTCCTGCATCATTCTTTTGCAAATGCTAGCATTAACCTCTCCTCTGTACTCTTCTCTCCTTCTTTCCTGCTCATCCTCTCTCTCCAGAGCCTTCACATTGTCATTGCCATTTTTCTGTCCATCTATTTTGAATAAAATCTTCCCTCCCACCCATTTGGCTGGTGTCACTGTTGCCTCTTACTCTCCTCCCCTTATGTGCCTCACTCTTTTCAACTCTTCTCTCACTTCCTTTAGCTGTGCTTATAAACTACACCATTTATCAGCTTCTACTTGTGTTTCTAGTGCACTCCTTGCTTCACCTTCCCTCTCCTTTTCCTTAACCCGCAGCAGCCTGTAATGGATATAAGCCTGGCACAGTCGACAGAAGAATGTATGGTTGAGGGGGAGGAGGTGCTGTGGGCTGTACATGCCCTTCATCTTCTCTTCTGCTTGTATTCTCATTTTAACCTGCTCTTCCTACTCCTCAAACATTTTCCACATTTTGAGTTTACTTAGTCTGCTCTGTAATTGCTTTCCCTTGTGTGTGGTATGTATGAATGCATATGTTGCAGCAGATGCTTTTAGTGCGTCCCCTCTAAGGGACATGGCTGATACATTTTGCCAGACATGTCTTTAACCCATTGCACATGGTCTTTCAAAGTCTTTCATTTATACTGGGGAAGCGATTTACATAAATGAACAAATGGGAGTGTACACCATTATAATAGCAAAATCCAACATGCCACAATTAAACAATTGCCGTTTTCACCACATGTTCACTATTCTTCTCCATTTCACACATTAAACAATTTACAATATTAATACAATATCCTCCTAACTCACACCAACAATACACAAGTGCAATCTAAACCATCCTTCCCTCCAACAATCCTTACTTCGACTATACCAACACATAACAAACACCTCTTCATCCTATTATATAACAACAACATCAACAATAATCAACACCAATACATCTATTCTACACAGCTGTCTTCCCTTGTTCGGGGTACCACCTCCTTTTCTCTTAGTGCCACTGGAAGGAGACTGAGCTTTACGGCCTACCGTGCGGCCTTCCTCAACTACTGTCGGAGGTATGGTTTTTTTCTCTCTCTTTATTCAACTTAAAACAACAATGCCTAATATACCCTCCCCTGCAGGTATTTCTATGCACAGATATACTCACAAGATGCTATGATCTCTGTGGTCAGCCAGCGTCGAGTCCCCGCTATTTGGTATGCACCCTCTGCATCCAATACGCCGCCTGTGCTACCGGGCAGAAGTTTTGTTGAGACTGGGCTCTTGCCAAAATCTTCTCAGGTGTGCACTCAAACTGCTCCCTGCAGGTGGACTTTACTATCCAAAGGAGCTATGGCAAGGAGTCCTCGACCTCTGCCAGACACTGTAAAGGTTAGTATAGACCCAAATATCAATATAAGTATAACAAAAAACTCAATAGCAGAGAAACTCCAAGCGCACAAAGAAACCTAGCTTCATTTGAATAAAGACAGCTGCTGGGAGAACATACAAAAGACAATCTCAAAATGGCTTTAGAAAGAACAACATTTTATAAATGGAATTTGTCATTACTGACATTATGTTAGTAATTATCATATAAAGATGTCTTCTCTCTGATTTAATTTGTTGGTAGAATATTGAACATATATTTATCTATAAGCATTCCCTTTTCTATTGGTTCTTTCACAACTACTAACTGCCCCTAGGTACATCCTTCTACAAATTATACATTTAGATCTAACTTGCTATTTTCTGGCACTCAGTAGGTGATAGAAAAACATAATTTGATTGGTCAGACATTTGCTCTTAGCCCTTGCACACTCTTTTCCGGTGCTAAGGCACATGATGTGAGAATTTGGCAAACTGCCATCATCTAGTGAAAGTAATACTCCCAACAAGTTCCATTGCTTGAGGTCCATCTACCATCCTGTTTGTGGCCTTGGGCATGTCGTCTGACAGTGTAGACTTGCTAGGAGCCTTGAATGAACAACCATTGTTGGCAATCATGTAGTGAGAGGCCTCAGTGCTAAAATCATTTTGACTATTTATTGGGATTTTCCTACTGTTCTGCATGTGTGTGCTTTCTTTGGATGGCCATTTGGGGCACTGCATGTTCATTCATTACAGGATCAATTGTTTCGATAGCTACCTGTACCTCGGATTCATGGATGCATATATATTTCATTGCTACCAATTGAAACTAATCAACCTTATAATTATGGGTCAGGAATTTATTTATTTATTTATTAATTTGGATTTGTATAGAACACATCTGCCCGGGGGCATCGTGGCGCTGAAAGCAGTCTTACTTGTTACAGGCATATATGGTGTATATATAGTTACAATGCAGAGCAAATATCCATAATTTCATACATTTGTGGTTATTTACATACAGTTGTCAAAAATACATAAGACTGGTAGTGTGGGGTGGAAGGGTTAGTTAAACAGCGTGGTTTTGAGTAGTCTACGGAAGGCATGGGAAGATTTTTCAATCCTTAAGACGGTGTGGAGTGCGTTCCAGTTTTTGGGTGCTAGGTGTTGAAAGCTGGACCCTCCAGCTTTACTTCTTTTGAATGTGGGTACGTAAGTCTGGTTAGTCAAGCGTGACCTGGTGGGTCTAGTGGATGTATTAAGGGTGCATCTTTCAGAAAGATAGGGCAGAGCATTGGCAGAGAGGCATCTGTGGGTGATGGCCATGGATTTGAATAATATGTGTTCTTTTATAGGTAACCAGTGGGCTTCTTTTCTGGCTTGGGAGATGTGCTCCCTTTTAAGGATGCTTAGGGCTGCTCGTAGAGCATTGTTTTGTGTAACTTGCATTTTTTTTAGGTTTTGTGCAGACGTGCCCAGTTTGGTACCTAATGTGGCTCTGGCTACAGCCAGGCAGTTTTTAGAGGATAGGAAGGGTTTAACGGCATTAATTACTTTAGTGGTAAGTGCAGCAGAGGAGGCTATGGCATTGACTTGCCGTGTCATAGAGAGAGTGGAGTCAAGATATGCTCCTAGCGTTTTTACTGCAGTGGAGACTGTGATGGTGGAGTTGTCTACGTTAAAGGATTTATATTGCGGCAGGAGTTTGTTTAGAGTTTCTTTGGTGCCAACTAGTAGGATCTCTATTTTGTCCCCGTTCAGGCAGAGGCCGTTGGCTGCCATCCAGGTTTGGATGGCTGTGTATATCTTGGTTAATGCTGCAGCGTCTTGTTCATAGACATCTGTAAGAGGGAGCAGGATTTGTGTGTCGTCAGCATAGTTGGTGTAGGCTATGTGGCGATGGTCCAAGTCATTGAACAGTGGGAGGGTGAAGATGTTGTACAAGGGATGTCATTTGGGGGTCGCCAGGAGTTGCACCTGCGACCCCTGAGGTCCCACTTGCTACCCCTGTGATTTCCCTTATTACTACTGCTTAAAAAAAGAAAGAAACAAAGTTTTTTTTTTAACAAATTGAAGCTCCTGGGCTGTGGCTATTTGTTTCTGGAATGGCTGGTTTTCATGTCCAGGCTTCTGAAAAAAAAAACAGGGGTTTCCACAATTGTACACAATTGTAACACTTTGAGCAGTGACCCTAACTAAGAAAGAATAGGAATAACAAATGATTTGTCTTTTTGGAATTCTATACAATAATTGATAGACTCATTAAAGGTTTATTAAGGCACAATTCAGGGAGAGAATCACTGATTTAGTCTGTTCTTAAACACCTCAAATTCACATTGCAGACAAAAACCTCCCAAAAGCATTTAGAGTAGAATTAGCATCCATTTCAGACTATGTAAGTTGCAGTTATAGCATGTTTTTTTCGGCTGTTGTCTCTGTTATGATCATCACAAGACATTCCATCGCGGTGTCCTCGGTCACCTGACAAAATCCTTGTGCCTAAAACATGTGTACAGTGAAGCAATGTTTGACCATAGCACATAAAGTGGCCCTTGATTTCATTGTGCCACAATTAATGCTTTGTTGTAATGTGTTCACTTTTCCTATCTCCATGCCATGCTGTTCAGGGTGTTTGTTTGCATGTAGGACGTAATGAGGGCCCAGAGTATGGCATGCTGAGTGAGTGCTCTGCATTCCCTGTGCTACTCTAAATTCTTTAATACACGGTTTTGAACACTCCCAATGGTATGTATTTTGCCAAACTCCGAAGCCTGAAAAGTAGATCCACGCAGGTTTGTCATGTGGCCAACTTTGCACCAGACCTGCAGACGGACTGGCCTGCTGTTAAATCTCAGTTACTAGTTTAATGGTATCCACTACAGATTGTAATTTGCTTTCTGAACTTGAGAACATTAAGGCATGTAATTGTTCATTTTACTATAGCTGTTAGGATAGCTATTTCCGGTAAGATAGCTCAGGGGGTTGAGCGCTTGCTGCTGCATTGTGTGTGTGTTCTACAGGTTGCAGGTTTTTATCCCGGCTAGGCCAACTCAGCCTTTCCTCCTTCTGAGGTTGATAAATGAGTACCAGCACAGGTTGGATGATATTGTATGTATATTTGTTCTATATAAAGCGCTTAAGCGTTAGTGCTGTATATTAACATATCATTTTTATTTGCCTCTGGACGTCTGCTTGCATTCACATTAATTTAGTAATATGGGCCTATACATACTGATATTAACGATTCATATGTTGATCCATTCTTGTTTGAAATCAATATCATATTACAGTGATAATGTAACCATATTTTTTCATAGTGTACTTAGGATCAATGCTATGTGATGCCACTTCCTGTTTTGTCAAGGGGTGAAAGGTTATCTTCCATCGCCTCCTGTAATGTCACTTAAAGGTAGCGTCAAATTGCATAACTTCCTGTGATTTCATCAGAGGTCAAGAGCCATGTGATGTCACTGCAGCTGCCCCTGGAATTTTGGTAAAATGACGTCGCTGTTGTGGGTATTATTCAAGTTGACCGCAGGTATGATATGATATGGCATTTATAACGCGCCTATACACAAGTGTTTCATGATTTGCTCGAAGTCGATTTGGCTGAATTTAGGGAGTTTTATTTACTGCATATATATATTGCGGGTAGGTTTGGGTTAATGAACAATATAGGGTGTTTGTGGGGAGGTGTTGAGGCGGACTCCCCCGCACATATTTGCAATCAAAACAACCACAAAAAAAAAAAAAACATTCGGTCAGATCGACCACAGGCGAATAAATTCTGTCAAACAACCCCAATCCATAATTGTGTGCTGTGTGCTCTGGGAAACATTATAAGGTGCGGTTCCAGCTTCTCGGGTAACCCTCCATTTGGCACACTGACCTTGTTGTTGTTCCACTGTCTGGGCTTTGTGAGGCCCTCACCATTGTTTTTCTCTCCATCATGTTAGTGTTCTTCATGTCTGGTGTATGTGCTTTGTGTCTGTTGCATGAGTACCCTACCTACATGTCTTGGAAACCTCTAGTTCTATAAGTGTAAAGTACCTCGTGCCCTACGTGTGCTACACAGCATCTCCATTCTTAATGGTGGCTATGTGATTCTTAGTGTTTCACTGACAGTTCATTGAACATTTCGTAGTTTGTATCTTCATTTATATTTGGGAACAGGTGGGAGCGTGTCCTGACCTGGTGCAACCCTCAACTCCTTTACCAAATACTGTTGAGAGGTCCTGGCTCCGTCAATCCACTTTCGGGACAATGGATACTTCTAAACCACCCATTTGAACCTTCTTCAACCAGGGCACACCCTTTTGTTTGGAAATGAATTTTAAATATGTATATATCTGGGCCAATCTATTTTGCATGTTTCTGTTTAATTCGTAGACAGTAATGGACAAATTGTTACAAACGATCTGATTGGCCCTCGCTGGGTCCTTACCAGCCCGACAAGGCTCTGGTGGCTGCCATATCTGTCTGTGTGCCTTCCATGAGTGGCTACCATGGAAAAGAAGAAGGGACTATTTATAGTCCCTTTTCCCGTTCCACAGCGTCCATTTTCTTTGTTTTCTTTTTTTCCCTATTTTTTTTAACGGCTGCCATGGAAAGGGACAAGGGACTACGTGTAGTCCCTTCTCCCTTTCCTTGGCGGCTATCTTGTTTGCTTAAAGACACTATTAGTACCCTGGTCCAACGGGCTGGAGTGCTAAAAGCAATAAGCCCCTCGCTGGGGGCATTATCGTGTCAGGTAATGCCCCAGAGCCTTCGATAAGTAACTATGGGCCCTAGGGCATTACCTGATGTGGTAATGCCCCCCCGGCTCGCGGCTTTTAGCTTAATTAATGTTTTTATGCATACAAATATCAGCATAGGTTTGGTGCTATGAACATGAGGGAAATAAAGAAGAAGTTGAGAGCATGTCTCTGGTCTTTTGGAGGGGGCTGTATGGAGTTTATGTTTTCTTTTTTTTAATTGAATTTTATTGTAATTTTCAACAACAGTGGTAATAAGAGCTGGCAGTTTATGCACATTACAATAATTACAATTCAGACACAAATTATGAAATCCCCCCCCAGTTGTGGTGCATCTGGTGCCAAGAATGTGAGCTAAGCCAAAGGGCTGGTTATAGTCTACTTGTGCACACACTTTAACGTTGCTGAAGTTACTGTAAGACTTAGTAATCTCCTATTAACTCCCTCCCGATCACCCACCCACCCATTCCCTCTACCGTTCAGAAGTAATGTGATTAAACATTGAAAAATGTCTTGAGCACTTCCCAATTTATATAGCTGTCCGCACCCTCTTAACTTCCACCACTTGTGTCAGGGTCTCACTAGAATGTGCATCGGTCGTCACGCTAACCTGTCATAGGTGTTCCAGGGCAGGTCTGCCCAATAGTACTGTAAGAACGGGAGCCATTCCATGTCTAAGTGCACATGGTTTTTCATGAGAGCTGCCAGAAGGCTTTCCATTTAGCAGATTTTGTAGGCTTTGTCTAACCATACTGACTTTGTGGGTAGAGTGTCCCTTTTCCATTGCCTCATCAGGCACACCCTTGCTGCTAACACCAAGTTCTGAGGCATATGTGGGAGCAGCGGGCAGTCCTCCTCGCCCTCCTCTAGCCCAAACAACAACAGCAATGGCAACAGAGTTCTGATAAGACCTTCTATTGCGTGCACTCAGCCCAACACTTTCCAATAGAGTTGTGCCTTTGGACAGTCCACCATTGATGCCAATAATCGCTTAGTGCATCACAACCACTGCGGCAGTTTGGGCTGACCCCTAGATACATTCTGGATAGCTGTTGCTGTGTTAGGTGCCAGCGAAACAACAATCTCCTATTATGCATTTTATACTGCATCGCTGTCGTTGAGGACCACACTGCTATTTTGATGGTGACCCATGCTTCTTCCTCTTCCTGCAGCCCCATGTCGGCATCCCGCTGCACTTGAGTGCGTGGCGCAGGCAAGTGTCCCCTGTTTAGTAGTGCTGCGTACAACTGTGAGACAAGCCCTCTGGTACCCTGGTGTGTATCAAGAACCTGCTCGAGAGGTGTTAGTGGCAGCCTGAGTTGCTCCCTCTGGCATGGGTCCAACAGCATGCCTCGAAGTTGCAAGTACTGCAGTGGTGGTATTTCTCTCAGGTTTCGGGCCTGTTCCAATTCTCCCTTTGTTAGCATGGTTTCTTTGCACCACATTTGCCTGGTTCCAATCAGGACCGTGTCATAGAGCGCTTGAAAGCGGTTAAGGTCAACCAAAAGGTCCATTTTTGGTGGTGTCCATATACAACTAAGCGGGGAGAGCCATGATGTCAAAACATATAACACAGGGTGTGTTCGAATTCTAAGGGGAAGTTTGTGTTGTGGAACCCACAGCCATTCCCCCATTGTGACCGGGGTAAACAGCCCCTTTTCCAACACCACCCATTGCTTTTCACTGTTTCCTCGCACAAGGTCTAGCAGTATTTGTAGCTGGGTTGCATTGTAGTATTTGGTATAGGTCAGAGTCACCTAGCCCGCCTCTGTCTTTCAGGAGAATCAGTGTTTTGTATGCAATCCTAGGCCTCTGATCAGCCCATAGAAATGTGAGGAGTTCCTTCCACATCTCTAAATGAAAGACAGGTGGTATCAGGACTGGCAAAGATTGAAACAGAAACATCAATCTCGGTAAGACATACAGTTTCATGGTTGTGAACCTGGCCCCCCAAGACACGGCTAGTTTCGCCCATCTCTTTATGTCTTGAACAATGGCTGCCCACAGCGGCGGGTAATTCGGTTTGTAGAGCTCGCCAAACTGTTTAGTGAGCGGCACCCCTAAGTATTTAATGCCTTCCTCTCGTATTTGTATGCCCTGCTGTGCTATGATATGCAATGCTCTGGTGTTATCTGTTGTTAACAGCATGTCAGTGATTTTGTGTAAGTTAATGTGTAACCCTGAGTGCGTTCCGTTCTCTGCTGTGGCTTCCAGAAGGGCTGGGACAAAGGATTCCGGGGGAGTGACATAGGCCAAGATGTCATTCGCAAACAACGCACGCTTTTATTCCTATCCATTCCGCACTAGTCCATGTATGTTGTCACACTGGCGGATCGCTTGCCCAAATGGTTCTATGACTAGCACATAAAGTAAGGGCCCTAACGGTCAGCTTTGGCAAGTCCCCCTGCTTAATCAAAAGCTGTCTAATGCTTTTACATTGACTTGGGCTATTGTATTTTTATACAGAGTTAGGGCCACTGTTGACAATTTCCCCCCAGGCCTAATTTGGTAAGGACTGCACATAGTAAGAACACCCCACTCTGTCAAAAGCCTTTACAGCATCATTTGATATCAGACTCGGATCTATGTCATCTGCTTTCAGGCTGGCAATTAAGTTAAGGGTCTTGCGGATATTGTCTGGGCCCTTTCGCCCCATTACATAACTCCACTTGATCATTGTGTACCAATATGGGAAGAATATTACTCAACCGGGCTGCCAGAACATTGGCATATATTTTTACGTCAATGTTTATGAGTAATATAGGGCAGCATGGGCCGCAGCCTGTCCTTTCCCTCTTTAGGCAAAATGATAATCCTGGCATGGGTTAATGATGGTGGTGCCAAGCGTGTCTGCATTGTGTTATTAAAACACTTTGCAAAATACAGGGCACGGGTCGACCCAGATGCCTTGTAGAAGGCTGTGGTATAGCCATCTTGCCCTGGTGCTGAGCCCACTTTGAGCTTTGACATTTCTGTATGGACCTCATTGCTGTTGACGGGGACATTTAGCGGTTCACTCTCTTCTGCCATGGGTGTCTTTGACCCCAATCCATTGAGTTTCTGCTCACTGCCACCAGCTTCCCCAGGGCTCTCTGTCATAGATGTACAATGTTGTATAGAACTGGGCAAAACACTGGCTTATTTCTATCAGGCTAATTAGGGTTTCCCCCAATGTGCTCATTACTTTGTTCTCCGCCCTGCCCTCCCTCTGTGGCCTCAATCTGGATGCTAGCATAATGTGTGTCTTGTCCCCTTTATCAAAGTACTGTTGCTTCAGATAGCAGAGCTTGGTCAGGGCTTTTCCTTTCCACAATTCATTCAACTCCCTTTGGATCTCCCAATTCTATGCCACTTTATTTTCAGGTGGGTGAACCCTTTTGTGGAGGACAGCCTCCTTGACCCCAATATATTTCTTCAGGCCTGCCTGCCTAAGTATACAAGCTCTTTTCTTTGCCATGCTTTCCACTATCAGCAGCCCTCGAAGAGTCACCTTTGCCGCCTCCGACACTATGTTGAGCGAGGTATCACCTGTGTCGTTGTTCTTAAAGTATTCCCCCAGTTCCTTGTGCAGCTGTTCCCTGAAAAGGGGGCCTTTTTAAAGTGTATTGTTACATACCCATCTGTGTCCTGTCGGGGTGCTTGGCCCTAGTACCAGCATGAGTGTAGTCATGTCGTGGTCCGACCAACCAACAATAGTGGTCTCTGTGTTTACTATTCTGTACTATTGTGCTGCCTCTATCAATACGGATGCAGGAATAGGTCTGGTGGGGCGGGGAGTAAAAATTGTAATCTTTTGTGATAGAGTGCGTTGTTCGCCATGTGCCTATCATATATACCTCATGTAAAAGTTCTGAAAGGCTGCCCCTACTAACGCACCACTTTTTTGTGAATTCCAATCTAATGTGGGGTCTATTATCATGTTGAGATCTCCCCCACAGATTAGGACTTCCTCGCCCATTACCTCAAAAACTTGAGCACTGTTTTGCAAAAGGCAGGTTGCTACTAATTGAGTGCATATATGGAGAGCAGGTCACTGCTGTTTGCCTAATGGTCCCCTTCACTTCCAAATATATTCCTTCCGAGTGCCTATAAGTGCTACTCACCATCAGGCCCAATGTGGCCCTTTATAGTATGCCCACCCCCGATCTCTTTGCAGCGCTTGAGGCGCATGCAGAGCCCCCAATGTGTTTAACTTTGAGCGCATGTTCCTTCCATTTGTTGTGTATGAATAGGGTCTCTAATCCTGATAGCTTGAACTCTCTCAAGAGCATGGTGCGTTTCTGCAAATAATTGAGCCCATTCACATTCAGCAGCCCACACCTCACTATGCTGCTAACCAGCATCCCACTGCATGCAGTATTCCCATGACACCTTTGACTCTGGGGCTAGGCTGCTTGATGTGCTGTTGGGGTTTGACCCATGGTGTACAACTGGGTGCGTGGTGACCTCACACCTTTCTATCCTTGGTACTTCTGTGCTTGGAAATACTCGGCTGCCACCCCCCCGTAGCCCCTTAATTCTACCGCACCCCAATGAATACCAACTAGAACCAACAACACAACTATTTCCCTGGTGATAGAGACGCCCTTTAATAACTAGGGTCACTATTGGGAGACCCCTTGCCTAGTCGAGCCGCAAAACTCTACAACTAAACTGCAGCATGCATGGCAAGTTCCAGCAACAATGGAGTTCAGTCCAGGAGTGCGTTTAAGCTCTTGGACTCAAGTTTTGATAGCCTTGTAGCCACTAACTTGTGCATGTGACATGTCCAGTTAATTGTCAACCCTCCTTAACGGGTGATTACCCACTTCTTTAGTGTGATGCAACTTTACAGTCAACTAATCCTCGCTAGTGTTAAATCTGTGAGGTTTCCTTGATCCTCCCATTTGGCCATACCTCGGCTCTGGCCCACGGCCTGTTTCCTTTGGCTCCTGTGTTTTTCTAATTTCACCGTGCGCTGAGCTCCTGTTTTCAGCTTTCAGCCATTGCAGGACGTTCAACGCTCTGTCTCATGTTGTCACCCTGTAGTCTGCCACTTGATTTTTGAAGTTGAGCGAAAATGGAAACCCCCACCACTATCTTATGCCCAGATCTTGCAGCCATGTAATTTACTATTTGCAGTCTCTCAGTCAATCTTGTCCTGTGCCCTTGCCTTTAGCATAATTTCTGCCTTCTGTTTGTAATGATGGCCTTTTGCTATGCCCGGCCCTGGGCCACTTGGAGGATGTCCTCCTCTGTGAATCCCGTCAAATTCTATTGCAGGTGTTGGTGGTTCTTCAAAGAGGGAATTTATAGGCACTTTGACCTGATGTTCTAGCACTCACAGTGTCTCCCGGGACACCTCCTTCAAGCCCATGATTCGTATGTTGGCTCCCCTCTCCCATATTTTGAGGTCATCAACCTTTGCTGCCAAGTCTGGTACTCTTTGTTCATGGTTGAGAAAGGGGGTTTCACCTTTAATTTTGGCTACTTCTGTGGATTCCTGATTGTTTCATAAGGCCTCGAATTTGTCCTCCATGTTATGCATTGCTGTCTGGAGTACTGATATGGCTGCTGAGACGCTACTCTTCATAGACCTGATTTCGTCTAGAAAGAGGCACATGTCTGCTTTAGTCGAAGCCTCATGGTCTTCCCTGGGAATGTTTGATGTGCTTGTATGGGGTTGTCTCTTCATCTTGGGAATGTCTCGACGGAATGACTGCAGGGATGCTCTTGTACTGGGGTGAAGTGTGGCTGCTGCTGTGGCAGGGCAAGCTGTGACACGGCGGGTTGCTGATTCACTGTTTTACACTCCCTTGTGTTTATTCTACTTATGCGGTGGGATGCTCCACTTTCAAGCGTGCGGCATAGGTTTCAGTTATTTCTGCTATGGCTGTGTCTCTAGTGATGCTGCCCGGTGGCGGTTATAGATCGCAAACACTGTGCACTTCTACTAACCCACCAAACCTTCACCAGGCTTCAGCGCTTAATGCCCTCAGGAGTTGTTTATGGCACTGTGGCCTGTTAGGGGTTTTGTCTGAGGGCTATTACATCATTTGGGTGGTATTTAGACTTGCTGTAAAATGGCTGTATTTTCGTGTTGTAGTATAATAGTGGTATTTTAGGATTGTGGTATAATGGTGAGCTTATTTATAGTAATGCCTTATACAATCAAACAATTCTCCCCTTCTTTATATTTATATTCTGTTTAGGGTTGACAGTAAGTGTACCTAATGGACCTCGCACTTGTAGGAACAAAGCAGCATCAGTTGTTTTGCTGGTGACTTATTTACAAAACCAGCCTACCATCTTTGACGGGTTTGCTCAGCTACCAGCATGCACAGCTGAGACACACACACATGCATAAGAGGTTTTCTAGCATGCTAGCTGTTACCACATGAGGTAACTATTTTACTGCATTGGGGTACACTATGACATTTCCTTGTTATTTCCCCTCATTTAAAAATATTCAACAGAGACACAAAATGCAGCTCCACTGCTTTGGTTTTTGTGCAACTATTTTCTTGTATGCATGTAACATTTTGAAATAGATTTTGCGATACATATATTACACAGTTAACACTTTCGTAGAAAATACATGAGCCATCTTTGTGCACAGTGAAAATATTTTTTTTTCTTACCAAAGCCTTAAAACAAGATGTGATTAAAGAGTGTACTTTCTAAGAGAAAAGACACAAACATGCATAGCACAAGCCACTTTTCATTTTCCGTTAAGTCACAGTGTTCTTAATTACAATGTGAGAAAGAAAATAATAACACAGTTTAAAATAATTATCTAATTATCAATTGATTCTATGCACGAAGTCTGCCTATTGGAAAGCCTATGAACAGCATTTTTGTATAAATTTTGCAGTCCTTTGCGGCTTTGGTTTCCTAAATTGGCGATTTCTAATTTACACAGATGGGGAAAAGATCCTAACAGATCTATACATAAAGCCAACTTCAGTCAATAAAGTTCTACATGCTGAAAGCAATCACGCCAAGCATATAATTAAAAATATACCATATGGTGAAATTCTGAGAACAAAACGTAATTGTAGTTCACATGAAAAATATGAGAATCATGCCAAATTGCTTAAAGAAAAATTCATCCAGAGAGGTTACAAAAATCAAGATGTAGACAAAGCTATCTATAAAGCAGAAAAAGTACCTAGAACTGAATTACTAAAAGAAAAACAAAAAATGGTGAAGAAAAATGAAAAAAAGGTAGACGTCATAACGACTTTTAATAGTGAAGCTCACCTTTTGAAAAAATCTTTGAAAAAACATTGGAACATTTTGCAAAGCGATGAAATGTTGAAAGAGTACATTGAAGCAAAACCTAGGATAATTTACAGAAGGGCACCGACAATAAAGCAAAAAATCAGTCCAAGTCATATGAAAGAAGAAAAAATCGAAGTGCTAAGTCAATTTTTACAAGTACCAGCACCAACAGGAACTCATAAGTGTGGAAGTTGTGGAATCTGTGACCAAATGGAAAGTGGTGTAAAAGAGATAAGGCTACCAAATGGAAAAATTCACAAATTGAAGCAATTTATTAATTGTAACACTAAATATGTGATTTATACAATTACATGTATATGTAATAAGAAATATGTGGGAAGCACTATTAGAGTATTGAAAATTAGATTACAAGAACACATTAGAGCCATCAAAAATAAGGACACAAGATATCCTATGGCAACTCATTTTGACCAAGAACATAAAGCAACGGATATTAAGGGTGTCAAGTTTTTGGGCATAGAAAAAATTGAAAGCATGGAAGAGGAGGCAACAGAGAATTGCAATTGAGGAGAAGGGAAGCGAAATGGATCTGTATTCTGGATACTTGCAATACAGGACTAAATTCAGATAATGAAATGAATTATTGGTTGTAATGATTTGTTTTTTTTGAAATTTTGTGAATGTTTATTTTAATCTATAATAATTGCAGATATAGTGAAAAGTAAAATTGGAACTCACTTGTGATAAAGTGCTAAGATCTTGAATCAGTCAGTTTCAGCTTAAGTAAAAAACATAGTTTTTTCGACCAACAAGATGATCTCCGATTACGTAGAAAAACGCGTGACATCTTTACGCAACGTAACGCATGACGCCATAGCGTTGCGCGGTGTGATGATGTCACGCATAGCGGGCCCGCAAGTATAAATAAGAGGACTCAAAACACTTTTCATTATAACATGGATTGAGAAGGACTGAAGGCAATCGTACCGGGATAAATAGGGTGAGGAGAGTAAACTAAGGGATACTGTATGTCACCGAAAAAATAGGGTTTACTTAAACTTAACCATAGCCTAAAAAATATTATTTTACTTCTGGTTTTTATAGGAATCCCAAAAAATTGGTTTGGAAGTTAAGAAAGGACAATTGTTTATTAAACTAAAGGGAAAGAAAAAATTGTAATAATTGGTGAGTATGATAAATTTATATTGGTGGCTTGCCTCGACCACCAAACTTGTTATATTCAAACAATACATTGTAGTTTATATAGCTAAGGAAGAAAAAAATGTTTTTTTGGTTGTTTTGTAAATAGAAAACTCTCCTGATGAACCACGTGCGCTAAACGTGGAGAAACACGTGTTGAGAGACTGAATGGATATAATTATTTGAAGAAGATAATTCTGTTTGAAAGGAAATAAAAAAACAAAGATGTGTTTAATCGATCAAAGATGTTTCTCTGTTTGATTTTAAAATTTTTGAAAAGGAATACCGGAAGCGCACTCTAAGGAAGCGTACTAATAAAAAGAATAGTTTGTTCTATATTGCAGCAGCTGCAATATACACTTCAACAGGTGCAGCATCCAGGTAACAAACAAATAATTTATTACTGCACAGTTAGAAATCGCCAATTTAGGAAACCAAAGCCGCAAAGGACTGCAAAATTTATAAAAAAAAGAAGCAGACAGCAGACTTGCTGGGTAATTCATAGAATCCGGCGCACAAGTGGCACACGCGGCTGGCGCACAGTGTGCGCGTACGGCAGTCTGCACCAGCCGCGTGCGCCAAAATCCTTTTCCACGCGCAGTGTATTCATGGATTTTAACATCCGTAACCGGTCGTGGCGCAGAGTGGCGCAGCGAACCTGCAGCAGTGCCAGTTATGCCCCCAACCCTACCCCGTACGCCATGAACAGCGCACAAATCCCATACATGACGCACAGGCCAGTGGACCAGGATACAGCCCCCCAACCACGAAAACATCTGTAAAACTCTGTGCGAACGCCTCTGAATACACGTACCCTGCTTGCAGCGGGGTGCGCATGGAGAATCTCACGCGATAGGCCTTGTGCGAACGGGGTATGTGTATTTGGAGGGGTGCGTGGGGAGAATCACACGCGAAAGGGCTTGTGCGAGCGGGGTACGTGTATTCCGGGGGTGCGCGTGGAGAATCACACGCAACAGGCCTTGTGCAAGCGGGTACATGTATTTCGGAGGTGCACGTGGAGGATCACATGCCATAGGTCCTGTGCGAGTGGGGTACGTGTATTTCGTGGGTGCGCATGGAGAATCGCACGCGATAGGCCCTGTGCGAGTGGGTATGTGTATTTTGGGGGTGCGTGTGAAGAATCACATGCGATAGGCCTTGTGCGAGCGGGGTACGTGCATTTCGGGGGTGCGCATGGAAAATCACACACGATAGGCCCTGTGCGAGCGGGTACGTGTATTGCGGGTGTGCGCGTGGAGAATCAAAAGCGATAGGCCATGTGCGAGTGGGGTACGTGTATTTCGGGCGTGTGTGTGGAGAATCACATGTGACAGGCCTTGTGCGAGCGGGTACATGTATTTCGTGGGTGCGCATGGAGAATCACACGCGATAGGCCTTGTGCGAGCGGGGTATGTGTATTCTGAGGGATGCGCAGGGAAAATCACACGCGAAAGGGCATGTGCGAGCGGGGTATGTGTATTTCGGGGGTGCGTGTGGAGAATCACACACGATAGTCCTTGTGCAAGCGGGGTATGTGTATTTCGGGGGTGCACGTGGAGAATCACACGCGATAGGCCCTGTGCGAGCGGGGTACGTGTAATTCGGGGGTGCACGTGGAGAATCACATGCGATTTAGCTGGATGAGCATGGTACGTGTATTCTGAGGGGTGCGCAGGGAGTTCCACACTTGAAATGGCAGTGTGGCTCCTCCCAGGTGTGCCCTGTACCCCCTCCCCAGCCCCTGCAGCCAGCCCACACCACAGCGGACTACCCTGCACACCTGGTCATGTGCCGTAGGCAGCCCATTTACCCTGGCCATGCCCCCCAGTCAGTCCACGTGTCATCATGCACCAGTGAGCACTGAGTCATGTCCGCCTGCACCACCACCCACCCAGCATTGACGGCACCTGCCAGCAGGCCCCGACTCATGTCCCCCTGAACCCCCACCCCCCAGCATTGACAGGCACCTGCCAGCAGGCCCAGACTCATGTCCCCCTGCACCCCCACACCCCCAGCATTGACGGGCACCTGCCGGCAGGCCCTGACTCATGTCCCCCTGCACCCCCACCCCCCAGCATTTACGGGCACCTGCCAGCACTCCCTGACACATGTACCCCTGCACCCCCACCCACCCAGCATTGACGGGCACCTGCCAGCAGGCCCCAACTCATGTCCCCGTGCACCCCCACCCCCCAGTATTGACGGGCACCTGCCAGCAGGCCCCGACACATGTCTCCCTTCACCCCCACCCACCCAGCATTGGTGGGCACCTGCCAGCAGGCCCCGACACATGTCCCTCTGCACCCCCACCCACCCAGCATTGACAGGCACCTGCCAGCAGGCCCCGACACATGTCCCGCTGCACCCCCACCCACCCAGCATTGACGGGCACCTGTCAGCAGGCCCTGACTCATGTCCCCACCCAACATGTCATAAAGATGCACATTCATGGGCCTCATGTCCACCAAAATCCCACTGCACGCCACCCCAGTCTTGAGACACAGGGCTTCATTACATGTTGTTCGGTAAATGAAGGCATTTACCAGCATGGCGTTATTTGCGTCCCCGGCCTCGCAAGAGGCCGCTAATTGCGGACCATTACGAGTACGCGGACACAAGCATAGCGCCATGCCGGTAATCTCCCACCGCCATGCCGTAAAAGTTCCCAAAAAGTCCATTACCGGCTTCGACTAAAGTGCTAATAGCACCTCCGCCTTCACGCTGCATGCAAATTGCGGTCACCGCTATTAGCGGTCACTGTAAAAAAGCAGACCCGGAAAAAGCGTCATCGCAGAGGAACGGGAAAGAGCATGGTGGCCATCTTTAAAAACACAATCCATTGCCATCCTCCGCATCCAGGATCCCTTTCCAGGAAACACAAACACAAATCCATCCAGGACAGCCCAAAGATGCCCAAGGCGGTAAAAAAAACTGCTGAGCGCCAACGTAAGGAGAAATTCAGCAATGAGGAGCTGATGATGCTGACTGAGACACTAGCGGCAAATGCAAATGTGGTCTTCAGCACTGACATGCGGCGGGAGACCATCCTCAAGAAGAAGGCCATCTGGCCAGAGGTTGCCAACAAAGTCAGTGCGGTGGGCACCACCACCCGCACAGTCAAGGACTGTCGTAAGAGGTGGGACGACCTCCGGCTCCGTGTCAGGAACATACTGACAGTGAACCGCAACCTGGCAATGGGCACAGGAGGAGGCGGCGAATCACCTCTGAAACTCTGTGAGTGGGAGGAGATCTGCGCATCAACAATTGGAGTGGAATCCATAGAGGGTGTTGGAGAAATGAAGCATGGTGTGGCCACTTCATCTGATGGAGGTGAGTGTATATATCAAAAAATGCACAGTGAAGTGTGAGGTGCCCCCCAAATATGTGTCCGTATGAAGGCCATGGATCCAGCCACAAACATACATGCATGCATCACCACATACACGTGCAACACAGACCCATTCATGCATGACCCAACCGACATCCCCTTTACCGCAATCCACAATCATGAGGCCCCAATGCATAGATTGGCATGACGTAAGCATTCAGCATAAGGCATGTTGAACCATAAACAATGAAAATCCCCATTTCTCACCCCTACAGGATCACAGACAGAAACTGAGGACACACGCACTGCGACACCTGCTCCCCCATCTACCAAAAAGCCCAGGAGAGATGCCACAGGGGACACCGCCACCACCTCAAGGGGAACCGGGAGGAGTGTCCATCAGCAGAGGGACAAAGGCAACAGGAGCACAAGCTCCACGCAGCCTGAGGCCATGCCTGCTGCCATCATAGCACCCACGGCAGCGTGTCCCTCTGCATGTGAAATTAACATGGAGGGCACACACTCTGCTGTCACCAGTTCAACTGGTGAGGCAGCAGCCACTGCACCACCTTCGGACGAGGATGAAGCACTCCACTTTGTGGATCAAAGCCACACCCCCAGCCCAACACGCTCCATTGAGGCAAGCCCAAGGTTGTCATCAGGGTCGGGTAGCCATGGAGGATCAGCCACTCTCATCCTGGAAGGGGCATGAGCCCCCAGGTGTCCTCACCTGATGCAGTGGCATGGATCAAGGCGCTGCAGTCATCTTACCAGCCCAAGGCACGCAGCATGACCTTGCATCCATCAGCCAGAGGCAGGCAGAGATCACTGGGCTGGTAGGGCAGCATGTGGCTGAGTCAGCCCGTCTGAGGGAGGACCTCAGTATGTTTGCAAGGCAGACAAGGGACAAGGGAGGGCATGGAGGCATGCACAAACAGGATTTGCAATGAGATGGCCCAACTCAGGAAGGCCATGATCCGTATTGAGCGCCAATGCCCACCCACAACACAGGATCACCCGGGCACCTCCTCCTCTGGGAGTTCACGGCAAACAAGCCCCCTCCGCCGCTCTCTGCGCAACCTGAGGCGCACCACATTCCAACCACCCAATGGCGGGGGAGGCACTGCAAATTAGGGCCAGCAAGGACTAGGTGGCACATGTGGAGAAGGACACGTACACACATGTGGGTGTTGCACGTGGACGGGGCTAAGGGTGTTTTTGGGAGTGTTGTGGGGGGAGGGGGTAAGGGTGTTTTTGGGAGTGTTGTGGGGGGAGGAAGGTAAGGGTGTTTTTGGGAGTGTTGTGCGGTGAGAGGGGTAAGGTCATTTGCACAGTTGGGGCCATGCACTTTTTGTTTGATTTTTGTTCACAATACACTGTTGAAAAGTTGAAACACAGGCTTGCTCTTCATCATTGTGTATGTGCACTGTATTGGGGAGATCGTTCTTTGTGGGACTCACCACATGCATCAGTGCAAAAATACCCATCTGCATCCATAATAGTTTTACCTTGGATCTCATGGAATCTGATACATCAGATGCTGACGCACATTGTGTCCCTCCTGGACATTGACTCTTACATGTCCTGGCGGGACATTTCAACCATCCTCATCACCATGTGGCGCTTGCATGTTAGGTGGCATAGGCACATTCCGTCTGATGCACTTTTTGTGCTGCATCACACATGCCATGGTTATCTTCGGCACTTTGTCATGGCCGTACAGGAGAGTCTCACCCGGCAGGCTTAGGCACCAGAGCTGTATGTTGGAGAGACCGAATGCCTGCTCTGTCACGACACAGGTACGGGTATGTGCAATATTGTTGTCCTCTTTCTGCTGTTTCTGTGGGTTCCATACAGGGGTTAGGTGGTACCTCTTCAGGGGATGGCCGGCTTTGCCTGCATGGGGTGAAGCATGGGTACCTGTTACCGGCCACCTCTGATGTGGCCTGTACATGTCACACATATCTTCTTTGCATTGTGATTGGAAGCAACAACTGACAGCATGCATGCAGACGATCTGCGTGACTGCAATGTACAAGGTTGAGCTAGACCATGCAAGTCGACAAGGCCGAAACATGCTTCCGACAGTAATGGAAATGTCCTGGGTGAGTCCAGGTCTCAGGTATCCTTGGGCCCAGGCAATTTTCGTACCGCTATGGCAGTGTACTGCCATTCCTACATCCATGTTGCTATGTTGCGAGGCATCACTTCAGTGGTGCTATGGTTTGTGGTCAGATGCTATGGCTAGGGGTGATCCCTTTGCATGCATTCTAGGGAACATTGCGGTATTGATGTTGTGCTGCCCAAATTCTGTATGACTGTCCTGACAGCATGTTGATGATTTGTGTATTATGTGGTGTGGCATGATGTGAAATGTGGGTGTGGATGGATGTGTAATGTTTCAAATGTTGGATTGTATTCAATGTTGTGCAGCTTCACAGTTCATGTGGGGTCTTCTCAAGCACATTGTGGCGTCCCCCAATGTACATTGATGTACATCTGTATGACCATTTGTCCCACGCACGACCGCCAACTCACAGATGGTGTATCGTTCTCTCCCCCCCAACCGCACTGCCCTGTGCATGCCCTGCTACTCACCAAGTTCCCACGATCATTGGCAAGCTTGTAGCTCCATGTTGCTTGGTATGGTGGAGTTCTGCAGGACCATTGAATCATGGGTTGATCCGGGATGTCTGGCGCAACAATGTGTGATTCTCTTATTTGCGTCACATGCCATTCGGACAATGATTGAGTGAAATTATTTTCTGTTTTGGTGGACTACTTCATTGTGATGTGGGACCACCAATTACACATGGGTACAGTTGATGGCCCCGATGCTACTTGGGATGGTTGCAAGTGAATAGATGCCAAATTTGGTGTTTGCTATCTCCTGGGCAGTCCGTGGCAGGAATATGTGTTCATATCCAAGCTTCAGGAGGGCATTGTGTACCTGGTTCGGCGTGCATGGGAATACTGGTTGTGAGATGCCATGCATCTGCCACACAGTATGCTGCTACGAGCCTGTGGCCAGGAAGTGGAGCGCACTCACCACATTCACTCGAGGGGGGATTGCAGTTCTGATGTCTATGAGGCTCACGCTGTCGTCATGTATCTTATCCACGATGCTGGTGATGGTATCCCGGTGCAGACGGTATGGGGTATGTATGTGCTCAGGTGTTTGGTTAAATGGACTGGCTTGGATCCTAGAAATTGGTGACTGGCTCTGTGGTATTACTGGGTGCCCTGGTGGTGCTTGCTGCGCCTCTCTTGCCCTCCTCCTACTCCTACTCCTCCTCCTCCTGCGTCTCCTCTGTGCTGCCTGTTGTTGGTGCTGCCGCACTGCAATCATGTCCTCCAGCCCATGTAATGCTGGCAGTATTGGAACCGTTTTTGTGTAGGAAGGGGTGTGGGAAGGGGTGTGGTGTGCTCTCTTGTGCTGTAAGTCTCCATCGCCTCCACCTGTGCTGGATGTGTCCACCTGTGGCAGGTGGGAACACTGCTCAGGTCTCTTAACGGGTGGTTCACGATGCCGGTATTAGCGCCATGCCGGTAAGGGGTTTTTGGGTCTTTCCCATGCTGCTATTGCCATGTCCGCATGGCTTGTGATGGCATGCTATTAGCGCCATGCCGCTAATTCCGACCTGGGAGTCACGCGCCCACGGACTTGCCGCTATTAGTGGCACCGTACTTACTGGTTGCGCCAATAGCGGCAAGTCCGGGTTGTAATTAGGTGTGGGATTTAGCGGTACCGGTAATCGCTTACCGGTACCGTTATTCCCTTACCGCACAACGTGTAATGAGGCCCACAATCAAGTTTCTCATCCACCCCACACTGAAAGGCCTATTCCTTGTCACAAACCAAAAGTCAACTATGCACATCATCACATGTCCGTCACACACACACACTGGGTGCCAGTGATTGTGTAAACCCACATTGTGACATGCAGTAAACCAATGAGCGAATACCACACATGGAAGTAATAAATCAAAATGTATTGTGCACAAAAAGAAGCAAATGGAATCAAAGCATGAAAATTATTTCAAACAAGAAAATGCACGTCCAAAAATGAAAAGAAAAAAATTAAGGCACAATCCAAAGTAATCCAAAATAAAGTTAGTCCAAACTCCTTGTCCACCAAAGCAAAGCCAAAGGAAACCTAAATTTAAAAATCCATTGATCCATGGTGATGTAAAATAATATTTTCTCATAAATCCACAGTCCAACTATGTACAAAGATTGAAACCAGGGTCCATGAGCCCAACAAATGAAATTAAACCCAGAAAAAAAAACCTACCTAATTAAGAACTATATACAAAAACGCGGGGCATTGTCCAAGCGTCCCAACAGAAAAAAAAGAGAAAGGAAACCTAACACTAACTAACTATATACAATGGCGGCGGGCAAGTTCTACGGCTCACTATGTGATGTTGTGGGCCAGGGCATCATCGAACTCCATGTCGATCTCCTGGCGGCGGGCCTCTGCCCTGGCCCCGAGGTCTCGCAGGGATGCAGTCATGGCCTGTTCCAACTCCCTGCGGGGTGCCTGACAAACTCAGCCCACCTCAACGCCCGGCGCATGGAGAACTCCGCCCTGACCATGGTGAGCCGCGCCTCTTCCGCCCGCCGCCGCTCCGCACCTATCTGCTGGTCCAACCGCAGCCACACGGAAGTCACTCCCATTCCAGGGTCCTCCTGCCCTCTGGCCGATGCCTGCCCCTCTGATGTTGATGGCCCCGAGCCATCATCACTCCCATCTAGAGCCTGTTGCTGCTGCTGTCCATGTGCCCTGTCCGATGATGCCTGCACATCCTCCATCTGCTGGTCTCCAGTTGTTGGGGTGTCCACCCCTGCTGGACTGCTGACTCCCGACTGTGGCAGGGATGGGATCTCCACCAAGCTGGCTGTGTTGGTCAGGCCAGGTCCACAGGGGGCCCTGGTGGAATCTGGGCCGGAAGACAGCAGGGAGAACGACTGGCCCATAGTCTCCAGAGAGGAGGAGAGGTCCGCCAGAGTGCGCAAAACATGTAGGAACCCACCGACCATGGCCCCTCCCAAGTGTGCCACGTTGCCACGCAGCTCTTCGTGATGGCATGCGTGGTCCCCCCAGAAAGCATGCTCGTCATCACGAATGACACGTGTGCGCAACGCAACACCAATCAGGACGGAGCCCATACGGTCATGGGACTCCTCGTCCGCAGGTAGTGGAGAGCCAGATGACGTGGGCCTCCCCCTACCTCTGGACAGGCCTGGGACGGGGCATCCCTGCTGGTGCATGGTGGTGCAGTCACAGGGTCAGGGACAGCGACATGCACAGGCCCCTCCACGGTGACCTGTGCTGCCTCCTGACCCTGGCCCTGGACTGCACCACTTGCACCAGTGGTACTAAACCCACTAGGCCCCATGTGCGGCTCAGTAGCAGGCTCTTCCTCCTCGGTGGAAAACAGCAACCTGGATGTCTCTGCACCGTCTTCCGCCATTGCAAGCCCCTGTGGGGGCTCACCCGGCCCTTCTGCTACAGCCATAGTGGCAGACGCAGCACCAGTCCCCTCGCTCCGGATGATGGCAATTCCTGGGAGGGTGACTGGGCCTTGCGTCACCACCCGGTGGAGGCATCCCCGCTGCTTAGCTCGTCAGCGACGTCTCCAAACTCTTCTTCACTTGACGCTGCATAGAGGGAGACATAGAACACAAGCATCAGGGTACTGTAGAATAGTCCCCTAGACAGGAAGCAATAACACATGAGTGGCACTGTCAAACATAACTTCCATCCTGTCCCTCCACAACACATGGGTCAATGCAGGCAATAACGCATACAGAAACAAGCACGTCGCATGCAATCAACATAAGCATCCATGTACAAGGTCCTCTATTGACGTACATGTTGCCTTAAAAGTCACATGCATCATGGCTCATACTGATCCCATGCACACACATCACCGGAGGGTCAATCATCATGGCTCGACCACCACAGACACAGTGGATACAAGGGTGACTAGACTGCATAAGTGAATCTACACATCATCACGGACATGCGTCATGTATCCATGGCGTTTCAAAGTCACACACACACACTTCTCAGACACACAGACATGTACAACATACATGTACATGAGAGCAGCACCCATCTCTCACCCCCATCCATGTCCAAGAACAGGGACAGGCATGCACTCATGTGTGCATTCCGCATGCTGCTCCCCATGTTGCATTGGAACACATGCACCATCCATGTGGTTCATGCATTATTGGTCTCACATGCATTACAATGATGTCCCTGCACACACACATTCATACATGGCCTATGTTATACACACAGGCAAGTAGCTGACTACCAGCACACTGCAACATGCCCTGTTTCACACAGCAATGCATGGCCACTTACCGCTCGACTCCAGACGGGTCTCCCTCCGAAGGATCTGGGCGTGGAGTGCTGGGCTTATGTGTTCCAGGACCCTCACCTGGATGTTGGTCAGGCTGACCCGGCACCCATCTGCATCCTCTGCCTTCGTGAGGCGCCGGGCCTTCATGAGGGTCCTGGACCTGACGTCCTCCCCGCGCTTCCGGACGTGCTTGATGTCACGGGTTGCCACCCCCTCTGTGTTGATGGCAACCACTACGTCCTCCAAGATCCTCTCCCGTTCTTCCTTGTCGGCGCGCAATGTTGTGAAGAGGGCATCATAATGCCCCAGAACTTGCTCCACCAGGACACCAACTTCCTTCTCACTGAAGCTGGTGGCCCTCTGCCTCTCTGGCTGGGGTCGCCAGTGGTCTTGGATGGTGTTTGTCCCGACATGGCGACCCCCAAGGCAAGTGTGGGTGGGCAACTGGGTCCTGGGGCCGGGCTGTGGAGCAATGGTATCCCAGTCGGAAGTCTTCTGTTCCAGAAGGGGTGGAAACAGCAACTGGACCCCTGCAGATGGCTGACATGCAGGCAACAAATAGCAGGGCATGTGGGCAGCAGGCAGGCAGGCAGCAGCAGATGGCAGGTGGGAGCATGCTCGGGGCTCTTGGGGGCAGGAAAATGGCATTTGGGCAGGAGTGTGGTCTTCCGTGTGTTGTCACGTGGCCAGCTTGATACAGAGTGATTTGGCATGTGAAAAAAGTGCACATCAGTGTGTAATTCGAGCGAAGGCCCTTAGCGCAAAAGGGCATCTGTGACGTAATGCGCACGGGCGTTTCCCTCAACACGGGTGCATAGTGGATCAGCACGTGAAAAAACCACACGTCCGTGTGTGAATGCGTGTAATTCGAGGAAACGGCCTAAGTGCGTAAGTGACGTGACGCGCGCGGGCGCGTTTCCCTCAGCACGGGTTTAAGTTGAGCGGGGCCAGCAGTTTGGTGTACGTGCCTTTCGTGGAGACCGACGTGTGTGTTGCTACTTCGTGTTGTTTCACGCGCCATCACAACTTCACAGCGGATCAAGGACGTATCTCTTCTTTTGGCTGGGGTATTGGCTATGCGTGTTTTTCATCATCACGCTAGTCTGACGGTGAGTCGTGCACGCTATTTTTCCCACTGCGGGTGACCCTGTGTATCACGTACCCGTTTTCGAGGTCATAGTAGCCTGCGTGTCCCACGTGTACGTGTTTTTCGTGTCATTGGGTGCCACCGCGTACTGCGGGAGGTTAATTCCACGCACGTAGGCTTCAGGGGTTGCGTGCACGGTTTTACTGCAGTTTTGGGGTGCCTAAGCATTGTGTGACCCGTCACTTAATCACCGGGGTCACATACAGCCTTGCAGGTGCAGGGGTGCTGTTAACATCTTGCATCCCACCCCTTTCACCCCAATTGCCCAGGACAATTGTCATGTACACCTCCCATTGGCACTTCGCCATCTGTGCCGGCACTACTCCATCTGTGCCATGGTTGGGAGGCCACCAAAGGTGAGGGGCGCCTCAGCTGGGTGTACTCCTCGTGGTGGGCATGGTCAGGGACGTGGCTGGGGTGACCAGAGAGTAGGGGGACTCCAGGGTGTCCGGGCTGGCCGCAGAGGGGGAAGAGGCAGGGGTGCGCCACTTCGGCATGATGTTGTGCCATGTGTTGGTGCAGTCATGCCATCACCCCCTGTGGTTCCGGGAGATGCAGCTTCTGCATCTGGCACTGGCGCCCATGTGACCCGACAGTCCGTTTCATCGACTGCCACGGGCCCAAGGGTAGTGATAGCTGCAGGTGCAGCTGTGGACACCACCACCCAGGCTCATAGACGCCAGCACAGGCTGCGTTGGCACTTGAAGAGTCCATGGAAGATTTCCAACAGGGCAGGAGGAACACTGTAGGTGCACGCAGGGCTGCCCTGACTGAGACACGTGTCCCTGGGGCAGTAATGTCATCTGCTGCCCCAACCGGCCAAGTGCAGGGGCAGAAGCAGCCAACAAAACCCTGGTTGTGAGTCTACCAACCAGGACAGTCGCGGTCAATGACCCTGCCACAGCGGATGTTGCTGTGCAGGGTCCATTCGAGGGCACCCAGCAGCCACTGACGCAAGTCAGGCCTTTGGTCATCCCTCTACCTGCCACTGCCTTGGCACAATCATCTGCTGCCACTGGCCATACTGATCAGGGCGAAATTTGACAGCCAGGGTCTGCGCCACTATCCAAGAGGAGGAAGGTTGCACCTGCAGCACAGGCTGGGACCCCACACACAGCCACGACCTCCTGCACATCGAGGAAGAAGCCTTTCTGTGCGCAGGAACTGGACTTCCTCATAGACTACGTGCGGGACCACAACCGTGACATGCTAGTGGGGCCTAATTGTCAAACTACGGCTGCCCACCGTGATACCCACTGGAAGCAAGTTGCGGAACATGTGAGTGCATTCGGCCATGAGATGCACATGGCGCAAGAGTGCAAAAAGTGTTGGAATGACCTCAAGGCTAAGCGTGCCTCAAATTAAAATCATGACTCTGGTGACTGGCAGTGGCCCGGCACCTGAGGAGGAAAATCTCACTCTGCACGAGTCACTCGTTGCGGAGTTCATACCACCTGAATCAGTCGAAGGAGTGGGAGAGATGCCGGACTTTGATGCCCAGTCCAGTGACTGTTGCTGCGTGTTTGTCGAGGACATGTGTGTTTTACTTGTGTGATGTGTTGTGCATGACTGCCACTACATGTCATGTGTACATGGTTCAGATGTGCAAGTAATGCAATGCTTCACTGATGCATGGCTGCTCTGCAGGATGGTGGACATGTGGAGCAGACGGGGACTGTCCGCATCACCACACTTGCACCCTACTCACATGCTGGTCACCTGGATGCCCCTCCAGTACATGTTCCAGCTCACTGGCCCTTTTGCATGTAGCCTTGGGTGTCCTTCCTCTCAGCAATGGGACTATGTAATTGCATGGCTGACATGCATGTGTCCTCTGTCTGCATGTGGGTACTCCACATAGGCATTCTCCTTGCCCCTCCACCCCCCCGCACCTCAATATCACCTTTGCACTGGTCTGCATCATTTTGCCGTAATGCAATGGCCTGTTCGTGCTTCCTGTGTACATGCTAACTTCCACCAGCCAACCTGCCAGACACATGCAGTGGGGTACATCCTTTGTACTTGATGCAGGGTGTCTCACCTGGACTGTGCAGATGTCAGATGCTCCGCAGGGACATAAGTGCCCATTCATGCTACATGTGCATTCCATGCATGCCCCTATGTGTCCTTGACTGGATAATCATTGTAGTACATGTCTAGGGTGACCTACATTTCATGGCATTTCATCAGCCTTCCCATCGCCACTGTGGCTAAGTCCAGCGTCCCACACATTTAGGGTGTGACAGTCTGTGTGGGTCACAGGCCTCAGCCTGTTTCAGGCCCACTGACTCTGTCCAACTGGTGTAGTGACTTCTGCACACGTGGGTGTACTACTGAGGGCTCATCATGTGGCCTGCTTACTGTCCCATCATCATCTGCTGTGTTGTCAGTTTACTCAGATCATGCAATTGATGCTAGTCAACACTGTCTGCCAATACACAGGTCTCTGGTCATCCTTTTGATACCATGCAAGGCATCCCTGCATTTCCACTCCGGGGGAGGGGTGCTTTGCTTGTAGCCAGGCAACCCATTGCATGCACATTGCACGTGATGCCTGAACTTGATCTTGTACTGCCTTCACGTTTTCTGATACACATCATGAAGTACTTGTACATGTAGATAGTGAGTAACGTACCAATGTTCTGCACTTCATCAAGTCACTTCTGAGTGGCATAACACCCTTCTAAATGCCTAAACACAGTAGCAATGTGAAGTTGACCCGGCATGCATGGCAGGTTCTCTTTTGTGTGTGACATGTCTGCTTCATGTATTGTCTGTCTGTGTGATGTCTATGTGTGTGTGTGTTGTGTTCTTCTAACATGTGCTTTGATCTTTTTTTTCTCTACTTTTCAGATGATGATGCAATGGAGCCGGAGGATGGTGTTGTCATGACAGGCACAGGGTTGTTATCACTACAGCAACCCGGCACAAGTGGGAGGCGTGGGGTGGTAGACCATTAAAACCCACATGTGCAACAGTCCATCTTGTCTTTGGCTGGCAATGAGTCCAGCCCAGATGACCACTCTGACGTCCATGTCGAGTTGGATGTGAATCAGTTCCATACGTCAGGGGTGAGTGATTCTGATGTGGACACTCCTCTGTCTGCGACACCTACACTGAGGGGTCAGACAGTGGTGGGACCTCTGCCTGTGGTGGATCGGGATGCAGGGTCACCCTCCACACCACTCGCTCATGGGCCTGGGCCATCATGTTAACATTGGAATGTGCTGCCAACCCAACGAGGACGGCCGGTCCTTGGGTCCCGCAGGTCTCAAGCCCAGCAGTGCAGTGGCCTCGTGCCACTGAGGTATACTGAGTGGGAGCAAGACATGACTGCCAATTCAGAACGCCAGGGGGCAGCAATGTAAAACATCGCTGTGAGCATGGAGAGTGTGGCCCAATCCGTGCTCCCCCCTGCCAGGCAGGTGCTTCTCCAGCAGCGGACGGCACAGTCCATGGCCCGCTCTCTCAGGCTGGGCATGGCGGGCTCAGACAGAGCACGCCGGGCTGAAATGTTGTCTTTGCGTCAAGCAATTGCTGCTCACGCGGAGGCACACATGGAGGCCCTGAGGGCTGAGTATGAGTCCGTCAGATCCACTCTGGGTGTCCTCTTGATTTCCCAAAGGGCGCGGTCAGAGGAGAGGTTTGCACAGCTTGAGTGTACCATCTCGGCTGAGCTACATGCTTGCCGGGAGGTGCATCAGTTGTCCAGCCAGGCCTTGCCGGAAGAACTCTGTGTTACACGTGTTACCTTGCAAGAGGAAGCATGCGTATCACAGGAGGTTCTGCATGTAGACCTTAGTGTCATCGCCGCACAGAACCAGGCTCACCCATCTGGCAGACTTGCTGCCGACGAGGGGCAAGCTGTGGCTAGGCGTGGTCAGGCTCTAGTGACACGTCCTCCTTTTCAGGAAGAGCCAGACTCGGACGACGAGGTATCTCCCACACAGGTCAGGCTGTGCAGGCGTTGAGCCCATGGAGTTTTTTTTTTTACTCAACATCATCACATGTGGGTATTGAGCTGCACCCTGTACCTCCCTCCTCCTGGGTCCCCCCCCCCCCACAGGTCGTATGTGGCCTTTTTTAATATTTAATTTTAGTTTAGTTAGTTTACATTCGATTTGATAGTTAGTTTAATTAGGTAATGTAGGTTTTTTATAATTAGTGTAATTTTTGATATAGTTTAAAATTGCTTGTCTATTGTGCTTTCATGTGACGTTGTGCTGCTTTGTGGCTTTTGAAAGCATCCACTGTCTGTTCCAGCTGGGCCCTTCAAGCTTGTCTTGTGTATGTGTTTGAAACTTGGGGTCCTGACTCACATAGGCCACTCCTGCTTCCCTTATCCATGGGATCGCAAGGATGGTTCGGTGTTACAGTCTATTTCACAAGGGCTTTGCACTGTCATATCTGTGGCTTATCTGCTGCTGTACTACTTGTGTTAACACCCCTAGTGGGTATTGTAGGGGTCTTATCGACGGCATTTCAGCAATAGAAATGGGTGGTTTCAGAAATCAGGTGTCCATTAATTGCTATGCATTGTGCTGTATGTTTATTTTCTTCAATGTACATGTGCTTGATGCACTTCATGCTGTAGGGAGTGACCACCACCCTTTGCCTCTCAAAGTCACACTGATGGTGGGATGGAATCTGATGTACGTCTCTGACATGGTCCAGTCACAGCTAGCATGAAGAGACACACACAGGTGACTTTCCTGCATTAATTTTGTGTTTTGTTCCCTTTCTGCAGGAGAATGAGCCTCCAGACCAACTTTGACGGCAGACATGGGCCAGTATACGTCTGGCAGCTGGCCATGTTCGGTGGTGCAGACATGGGCATGTGTGCGCTAGCAGTGCCACAGAGCTTGTGCTCATACATCCAACAGATGCAGACGTGTTTTCAGGAACTCCATGCAAGGTGAGCAGCACAAGGGGCACACACCACAGCCAACCTTCCACTAGGCCTGTTGCACATGCATGCTAAGTAGCGCCACTGACGGTGAGCTTGGAAAGTTATTGGTGTTGAAGCACACAGTACAGCTGAGTTGGTGGACACATGGCAAGTTGCTTTCCAAGTTGACAGGGGCACATGCAGGGGCTGTCGGACACATCCTCCAGTCCAGCATGCTCCATTGAAGCAGATGTATAAGCCCATTAGCGTTCAAAGCATGGAAAAATTGTGCTGCGCACAGGGACACCCAGCGAGGGACAGACTGGTGTGCAGTGCATATCATTTGCATGTTCAAATTGACACATGCACTACCTCTTTTATTTGGGAGATGCCAGAACACAACTTGTACTGAAGCCGTACCTCGCTACATGCATGTAGCTGCTTACCCAGGGACCATTGCATGATGTGTGGATCTTGACACATTGCTCTTCCATTTGCCACGCGCCCACGTGCGCCTGACTTATTGCATTGACAGTGTATGAACCATCACGGGGGGAATCTTACGTATGGGTACGAAGCAGCAGACAAGAGTGTTTGTTTGTGGTGGAGTTACTTGCTTTGGAGCATGTTTGGTGGTGTGTCTGTGTGTTATGGACACACACAGATTAGTAACTCTTACTAACTTTGCAGCATTGAACTGCTCCTGTTACCTGACCTGAGAGTGTGCAGGCAGGTGGCCAGCACTCACCCCAGAGATAAGTCTTTCTTTGACTGCCATTTGAGTCATTTGGTACAATGTGCATGATGTACATGGTTTTTCTGATTGAGTATGTGTTATTGTGAATAGTAGATTTTTGGCTTTTCCATACTTTCCCTTGACAATCCAACTCACCTCTGCTGCCCCTCTTTCCGGTTATCCAGAATACCAATGCCTGTCCAGTCAACATATCCCTGACCCTCCTTCCCCACAGTGGTCTCAGAGGCCTGTGTAAGTTTGACCTTGCAGGCGCCCAGACCACGGAGGGGGTGGTTGGTTTGTGCCACTCCTGCGCATGGACACCGGAGCAGTGACACTATCCTTCAGTTGGTGCTGCATCATTGTATATTATGTAGCAAACATGGTACACATCCTGTTGTAGCATTGTTTAAGTGTGCTAACTTGGTTGTTCCATCATTGTGCTTGTACATGTGCTTTGAAATTTACTGCTACTTCAAGTCATCTACTGGAGACTCTTCAAGTGTTTTTTGCTGCCTACAGGCTTTTTGACTGGCTTGTGTGTTTGGCTCCTTTGAGTTCTCTCCGATTTGGTATTTTTGCCAGTCAGGGTGGCCTCTGAGGGTGCTGGACACTATTTACACGCAAGGTGGTAGATGGAGACAAAGGGGTAGGGTGATCCTGTGGCCAGGTAGACTTCAAGGAAGAAGGCTACATCCCCCAGACACGGTTGTTCAGTAGGTCATGGTGTTATGTGAATGAGGGAAGGTGTTTGGTTGTTGGACAGTTGTCATGGCCTGCAGTGTGATGGGCACCCTGACATTGTTATTGTGGTGTCCTATGCACATCATGTGTTCTGCTGGTGAATGCCTCTTCCTGTGTTGTGTTTACCTTTCAGGTGTGAGGGGATTGGTGTGTTTTGCCATGCTGGGGTGTGCACATGGGCAATGTTCACATGTTATGTGTAGAGGACACTGATGGTCACTTGATTGGACATGCATGTATTCAGTGCATGTCCTTACTGACACACACAGATGCACTATGCTCCACCACATGTACATCCATCCTTCCATGTCCAAATGTGCACACAGTTTGCCTTCTGGGGACCACTGTGTCCCTGCAGCACATGAACTATGACCATTTGTGGATCCTGTACATGTGTCAATTGTTTATTTATTTGGTTATTTTGTCCTTTTCATGTGATGCTCAAGGTGTGTCTCTGTCACAATGGCTGGTCAATATGCTGTGTGCTGAGCAGTATGTTGGAGGAGATGCACACAGCACACGTATCCAGGAGTAGGGATTTTGCCTTGGCCAATTTGCATATGAACAGGCTTTGATTGATATGTTCATGCTACTACTGTTGGAATGCATTTGGGTATCACTTGTTTTGTGTGGGAGGTTGTTGGTCAGTCATTTTATCAGATTCCATGGCAGGCGTCATTGTGTGAAGGCAATTTCCATTCATCACATGTCACTTTGTGTATTCTTGGTAATGTGTTGGCCTTTTCCTATTGCTTGCCATGTGATGGTGTGTTCAAACAAGGGTGATGTGGTTTAGGAGGGTTTGGATGACATACCAGGGATTGTGATGGCCTGTTTTGCAGGGGTGTGTGATGCACACCTTGCATGTGTTCCTTTTGGTAACACACGATTGTTCGTGTTTTAATAGCTAGGGATGCACACAATGTAGCACTTCCATGGCAACATTCGCAGGGTGGTAAGGTTGTGACAGTTGACTGTGTGTCATCATCGATTGTCACCTGGTATGTGCCAGGCCTGTGTGCACTCCGCAGGGGTGGGAGTTTAGGTGACAAATGTAGCCATAACCTGGGTAGGGGGCTGCCTCGCCACGTGCCCTATCCCCTCCCATGGGCAGCGCCTGTGCCTTTGGTTGGGGATTTGGGGGCACCACCATGTCCACCGGTACATCCTGCCGTGTTGCAACATTGTGCAGGACACATGCTGCCACAATGATCCTGTACACTACTGGGGTGCATAGAGTAGCTGCCCACCAGAGCGGTCAAGAGAGCTGAAGCGTGACTTTAGCACTCCGAATGTGCGCTCCACTATGCCCCTGGTTGCAATATGGGCAGCGTTGTATCTTACCTGGGGTGGTGTGGTGGGGTTCCGGATTGGCGTCATCATGTGGTTGCTCAGAGGGTAGGCACTGTCCCCTGGGGAGGTGATAATAGTTGTGATTATTGGGGTTTGTGTATTTGTCTGTGTGTGACATGCATGCATGTGCAAGGGCATTTGTACTCACCTAGGAGCCATGTGTCGCCATGCTGCACAGCTTCCAGGGCCCGGCTCAGGGCAGACATTCTGTATATGAAACTGTCATGGGTGGAGCCTGGGTAGTTTGCATAGGCAGAGGTGATGAATCCCTTTGCATCGCATACCACCTGCACGTTGATGGAATGCCAGTGCTTGCGGTTTCGATAGATGTGCTCAGTGGCCCTAGATAGACGTAGGGCCACTTGGGTGCAGTCTATGGCACTGAGCACTTTGGGGAAGTGTGCCACCCTGTAAAAGTCCTGGACTACGGCCTGCCTTTCTGCAGGTATTCTGGGCATGTATATGTGCCTGCGGACTGAGGGGCACGCAGTCATGATTGCCAACACCTGGTGTAGGCAGCGTGACTGCGTGGCCTGTGAGACCCCCCCCTTACTATGGCAGTAGTCCGCTGAAATGACCCAGTGGCTAAAAAATGCAGTACATTGAGCACCTTCTCCAAGGGGCTCAATGCTTGGGAGCAGAGGGTGGGGGATGTAAGGTCATCTTCCCACTCCCTCACCAGGTCTAGGATGATACGAGGTGGAAACCTATACCTGCCATACACCTGGTCATCAGGCATCCCAAAAAGGCTAGTCCGGGGGGAAAAAATGTGGGCCCTGGCTATTCTCCTCCTCCTGCAGTGTCCCACGATCAGTGCTGCGACAAATGCAGCATTCATCATAGCTGTATATGTGTGTTTCTTGTTTGTGCACACTTTTATACTGTGCGCTGGGATGCTTATGCCTGCCTTCCTGTGGCGGATGTGTTGACGCCTGTGCGCGTCTTTTAGCGTGCGCTTGTTTCCCGTATTCGAATCCATGAATACGAGTTGTTCGCGTGCGTGTGGGCGTTCCGTGTATTTCCCTGCAGTACTTCCCCAGTTATGCCTTCTTTTTCACGCGTTGTTCCCCATTCTGCGTGTTTCGCCCCGTGACTCGCCCCTTTTTGTTGTGTGTGCCGACATTGTGCGCTTTCCCAGTGCGCATCGCGCACGGCGTTCCGTTGTTGCAATGATGTGTGTGCCACGCACAGATTTGGCGCACAGCCAGTGGAAAACATGCGCAGGCCCTTCCTTGAATTGCCCGCGTGAGCGTATGCTTGCTTTTTCACGCTTGCACCACCTTGCGCCAGCTTGCACTGAGATTTTTCGGCGCACGTTTGTTCCATGAATAGTCCCCTTTGTCTCTTCTCTCTGCAAAATGACGCCTGAATCTCCACCCCGTCTTCTAGCTAGATTTATACTATAGTCCTGTCAATCTTTACTTATCCTGCATTTTTTCTGACGTCTCCTGTCACCCCCTCTCCCTTATAGAATTCTGGAATTTCTCTCTCTCCAGCCAGCTTTTGACTTGTATCCATTGTACTTCCTTCAGCACAAAATGCCCTTCTGAATGGAAAAGAACAAATAGAATCTGCAATCAGAGACATTTGCACTGCAATGTTAAAGGGTATATTAATTAATTACTGGGGAATGTTATTTAATAGGGAATAGTTAGTTGATTAATCTATGTTAGCTTATTCAATGCAAACTATACAGATGACCCATTCACTAAAATATAGAAAATTGTACACATGCTCAACACATTGCCATTTGCTGTCTTTTTATTAATTTCACTGCCTCCATTGAAAGTAATGTAATGCCATGTACCACTCCACATAGGAATTTTGTAATGTCATGTATCATTCTACAGGCCCTCCATTGCTTTTCCTTTGATGTCCACGTGACTCCACTGAGCTTGTTTTTTGCTTTGGCGTACCTGGGGGGCACCCTCTCTCTAGGCCACTGAATCCACCCAATGGCCTGGGTGTACAGGGCTGTTGGCAGTAGTCCCTCTGTTACCATGCTGCTCAGATGTTCTATCTGCAGTATTGGAGTGGCTCCCTCCATCTGGTTCTGGTGCTATTAAGGCTGGCACCTCTTCTGTCTACCCTAGATGCTGATAGGAGGGATGTGTAAGATGGCTCATTCAGTCACTCTGCCTCCCTTGCATGGACCCGCACTGTCATGGCCTCGCCATGTGTCTAGGCTTTGTTGGGGCTGGTGGGTGCACCTTTGTATTTGTTTCCCAGGGCCACTGGGGACACTTCATGAATCCATGTTAATGTGCTTATTCATTGCTCACGCCTGCCGGCTCTGCACCCCCTCATGCTGTTTGCCACAAAGTCGCTCCTTGCTCACTGTCTACTTATGGGCCTCATCACTGGGTTTTACACTTGCGCACGGAACTCCACCTTGGAGGTATACACTACCGTGCTTCTTTGGGTGCAGCTTTCTGTCATCGGGTCGGGACGTCTCCACTTGTGAGCAAGGAATGCAAGGTTGTGTGCCTTCCTCCCCGGGCTCTTCTGTGCTGACCACTATCGCCCACCTCTGTCCCAATGTTGCCAGGGCCCGGGGCTACTTCTCCCCACATGCAGCACTCCTCCTTACCGTCTACTGTCACTTGATGCAGCTCCAATCTGCATGCTTGCCACGCATTAGCCCCTACCAACGGCTTAATGCAGTCCTTGTTCACGGGACTTCTGCGGCGGTCCACACACGGAGGACCTGTCGCGTGTTGGGTCCACGTTCTCCTGACTCCTGCCAGTGCTGCCGCTCACATTTGCTCTGCTGGTCAGGCTGCCATTTCATCTTCACCTAGTAGAGGTCTCCTGGAGTTTATGTTTTAAAATGCATGTAGTAGTGGAGAAAGGAGGAACAATTTGAGGCACTATGGGTCTATATAAATCATTTGATTAGCATGAAGTTATACGGGACACAGCAAGGATCAATAGAATTATCAGGTTAGTAATAGAAGTAAGCATATGCGCTAAATGGAAGGAACCACTGATTCAAACTAACTGAAATTGTTATGCATTACGTTTGTTTTCAACACATTCAGCTTACTATGATGTTTTGTTTTCAAATTTGCATTGTTCTACACCCCTTCTCTTTTCTTGCATTGGGAGTTCCTATACATCCCTACCCAATGCCCACTTCCCTCCCCTCTAATTAACTCTCTCCCCTGCAACCATGTATGCTTCGTGGCATTTATTTTTAAATTCAGTTTCAAAATCATAGAGTATTTGTTCTTTTTCCTAACAACATTTTTGCATAAAAATCATACTCCAAATGCATTGACTGCAAGTTGACAGATAACCTGAAGCTTTGATCATTGAATGTAAACCTAAGTAAATAAGCAGGATCATTTGTAAAGCATTCACTTGTAGAAATTATTTGAGGAAATGTAATGTTCTACTTTTAAATAATGCCACCTCATAATGGCCTTAGACAGACATATAACGAAAGCAATATTACATATAAGGAGACCCAGCAAACAGACAAAACATGCTATGTTGCAGGTTTTACTGAAAACAAAATGAGGTAATGCAAAGAAACGTCTGCATTTATGCTAACATGTGAAAGAGAGCATGCAGTACTGTGTATCTTGAATGAGGCTATTCTGAAAGGACATTATACACAGAACATGTTTACAAATGACACGAAAGTTCAAGTATACCTTGGAACAGAACAATCTTTATTTGAGTGCTGTTACCAGTAGACATCATTTACAATCAATATAGTTCTGTTGCGCGGGGAAGAATATATTTCATGTAACGTTGACATTCAGTGAACATGAGCTGTGAACATCATTGCACTTGACAGCATATTCTTAAGCAGAAGTTAGCTCTTTTGAAATCTGTGTTGCTCAAATCAATTCTTCATACCTTTTATCAATGAATTACAAAAAAAGAATGACCCAGTCTGTGGTTATTTAGTATATCACCCTGTACCCAATTGCAATAGCATGCATATAAAAAAAACAAAAAAACATTCCGGCTAAAACTTTGGATCTTTTGGTTCAAACAAAAAAGAAAAAAAAAAACAGACATAGATTCTGTGGACAAACTGGGAAAACACAGGTTTCAAGTATATACAAATGATATATTAAAAAGTAGTATTTATTCATTCACATTTTTTAATTGCACTGTTAATGATGCCGTCAGACAAACTAAATGATGTCTTTGTATTATGAGGCAAGTCTGAATATATGTTTCCTATTAACACCATATGTCCATACATGAATTATAAGACACAGCAATATATCCAACCAATGTGATTCCTCATTCATGAGGGGTGGACCAACCTGTAGCTCACACACACCCTTATGACAGAAAGAGGTAAATGAATCAAGGAGGAAGACCCTGGCATTTATGATTGAGTGAAGGGAACCTACCTCAGTTTCTTTCCTAACAAAAAAATACTGTGTCAAATGATGCTGTGTGTGTTGAAGTTGATTGGTATTTGAGCTCCAACCCATAGGAATCAGAGGTAGTATTGGGACAGCAGAAAAGCAAGAGAGCCGTTCCGACAGTTGAACAGGTGATACAATTGACTTTGCCATGTGGGTGTTACGCTCACCTGGTATCCACAGGGACGCCACTCAGCCAGGTTACTCGCTGGTATGCTTCTCAGCTTTGCCCTGATGTGGTCTGTGGGGAAGGTTATTCCTGAAAATGCAGGAGGATGGTGTATAAGACTGACCGACTAGGGTAAGTATCCTTCCTCCACCGCCGTATGATTTCAGTCTCTCTGGCGCCCTCTCCTCACCTTGTGGTAGAATTAGGCATGCTCTCCGTCCTGCCTTCTTTGCAGGGATGCGTTGTCTTTCATGGGGAGGTGCAGTCCAGTTACTTCACTGACACCGGCCCGTTTTGTATTGTTCAGGTAGGTCTTATTGCTGTTCTTTAGTTTTGTTGCTATCCTGCATGCCTTTCTTTGTTTAAAATGTCTCTTTTTCTCCCTTAGGTATGCAGAGCTTCATCGTGGCAAACTGGTTTGGTTCTGCCCCACTGGTAAATGATGGCGCATTAAGAGCACTATGATGTGGTAAGTAAGCGCTATGCACAGCGCTGCAAAGTCTTGCCTTTGCTAACCTGTGTTTTCCTTCCTTGTAGGTCGCAGTGTTCTTCAGCGCGAGTGGAATGTCCGGAGTGGTGTCAGCCGAGAGGCGACCAGCCAGGTAAGCCTTTTGAACAGTTCGTAATTTGTAAATGTCTCTACTGCTTTCTTTAATGTTGCCCCTATCTTCCTCTTTCAGGTCGTTCTGTCCGGAAGGCATGCAGATTCGAGGAAGCTGTTCTCAGTTTCTGTGAGTGTTTGAAGATGAAGACTGCAAGTAAGATGCTGCTGCTAATGATGTTCCTTTTGTCTCCTTGCAAGTTCTGCTTCTCCAAGGTTCGAGGGAATAGCTGGACACGGTGAGAGTCACGTTGCAAGCTGCAAAGTAACGCAAAGCGTGTTGTCTTGCTCGGGCGTGGTTTAAATAGCCCCAACAAAATAGTCCAGGTAAAGTAGTCCCTAGACTACCACACCCAAAACACTAGACTGCATAGTTTGCTTCTTAGGAACCAAGCTATGTGGATGCCTCCTTGTTGGCTGACAATACAATAAAGTAGTTCCCAAGCACATTGTTTTTCATGGTGTATGAGCCTGGCGCCATAGGCACCAGGACTGGCCCCAGGAGGGCTTTTGAAGAGGATGCCAGACTCTAGAGGCCCGAGCCCCGACTCCACCTGGCCAATGGGTTTGCCAGAGTGGGTTTTGGGCGAGGGTCGTGACAGTGGGACTGAATACAGAGGCCTTTCCCAAGATAGAACCAGATTATCAGAGAGGGTTTTTCAGGCAGTGTAAAGACTGACAAGAAGAGTGTACCCATTGGGTCTGATGGTTGATGGACTTTGCTGTCCAGGAGCTTTAGAGATATACCAAAAGAGAGTACAATGATCCCAGAGTATTTAGACAAGTATCCCAATAATTAATACAATTATCGGTCACAATTAAAGAATTTTTATTTGCGGAACCCTGTTTACAGGCTAATTCACTATAAGGACATTATATTGTAATTAGAATGTGCTTTGTGATTTCAAATTAAAAATTGAAACCCTATGCAGCATCATTGAATTAGGGCTTATCCCTTGCAATATGGAATTTCTGGAACCTTCAGACATCTTACACATAGAGTGCAAATTAGATGGAAGGAAGGGCTCATTATTCTATGCAAGACTCAATGAAATTGTGCCTTCATACTCCAGCTGACCAGTTTTGCATGGGAGTGGGAAGGATGTTAATTAACATATTCAGCAATCTTGAATAGCCACTGTGGGGAAATTATAAACATAGGATGACGCTCAGGGCAAGGCAAGGCTAGGAAATAAGGAGGCATTGGGCAAAGACAAGTATTGTGGGAATTGGGAAATATCCGATTGCGTAATACATTGCAGAAGAGTTTCTTTCTGAGAGGTAGCCAGAAATGGCATTAAATGCATTTAGAACAAAGTACAGTGCTGTTAATGAGACACAGGGTACGAATAAGTGAACATTCAACCATAAGGGAAGACAGAGACAACTGGGTAACCTTCATAAGTATTGTGAGAACACTATACTGCACAAAGATGCATGCACCTTAGTCTGGAAGGGATTCTGGGGTACTTCAGGATCAACTGGAAGACATAGTGAAAAAATAATTAGAAGAGGCCTTGGACACAACAGTAGTAGACACAATGTGGGACTCTGAGAAGCATTATTTATTTATTTATTTTTTTATTTGTGTTTAACAAAATTAATTGTTTTTCCAAAACGTCTGTTTCTTTGTAGTTTACTTTGTTAGATTGAGTGAGGTTTTTCGTCTCACCTTCTTCCCTTTTTGTCTTTGCCTTTCATTCCACTTCCTATTCTTGTGTTGCTTTAGTGTTTTGGATTTCAGTTTCGATTTTCCCTAAGGCAATCTGTAATATGTTTGTGGTTGCAATTGCCCATGCAGTTTTCTGGCCATTGATCATGCATGGCCGCCAGGTCGATTCTTTGCGGTCCCCGTACGTTTTCAGGACCGGATTTAAATAGCTTTTTCTGGTTGTTAGTAGGGCCGGGCATGTAGTTATTAGGTGACAAATAGTTTCTACTTCGTCCTTTTTTTTACAGAGTCTACAAACATTTGAGTTCGACAGCCCTCTGACGAAACAAATTTCATTGGTTGGGAGTAGATTCAATCGGGCCCTGAGGAAAACATTTTAATACTGGCTCAATATAAACGTTAGCACGGATGTCATTGAACCTCTCAAGTTTTCTACAGGTAGGACCAGGAGGATAGCTCAGGGGCAACATGCTTACCTTGGAAGCAAGACAACTGGGGCAACATGGGTTTGATCCCCGGGACCACCCTTAGAAAACTCTGGATATTAAGTGTGTTATAAATAACCAATTAAAATTGATAGACATTACCAAGTTATGATGATACCTAAAGATGATTTGCTGGTTCCCATCTATAACTTGGTGTTGCCCACATTCACAATGTACTGTAAAGGGGTTGTGGATAAGTTAGTGATAGCCAGTAACAGCACACCAGGGGAAAGTAGGACCCAGATTGTCTCTCCTACCTGATCTGATGTGGCTGTATAAAATGGACGCATACATGAAGACATGTCTGATAGCTGCCCTACATGCACCTTATTTACAATTGATGGGTACAGTGGGGATCAATTTAGTGGCCTATGGAAGGCTGTACCAATGGACTCATGACAAGAATGGTTTATGCTAACTTAAGTGAATTCCTAGACTCAGTGAGAGAGATATGAAACACAAATAGTCAAATCTTGAAGAGGAAAGTGAAAATGAGAGATTCCCTAGAAGCATGTTCACATGTTTCCAAACAATCAGGAAATCTACAAGACACTAGTGCAGAACGTGTATGGCTGGAATCTAGTACTCATCCTCGTGATGGGCAGAATCATTTCCTTCTCCAACGTACACGGAAATGGTGGTATATGCAATTAAAGGTTAGCACATGGTGGAGGATCCATGCCCCTTCGGGACAATGAAGTGGTGCAAAAGGTCAATAATCGAGGCAAACATGGGGGCACGTGCACACAAGGAGAAAGATCATGTGCTCTGTGGATAAACTGATTTAAAAATATATATAAATATATAAAAAACTTTGAAGAACTTACAACGGTCAGATTGTGTTCATGATGACCAGTCAAAAGTCGAAATAATTGAATCTTTTAATTTGCCTTCTACTAAAGCATTTGGAGAACCTTCATTAGATCAAAATACAACAAATAAACTACCATTTAATATATTTGTTCAAAAAGGTGGATCCAAAAATATATCAAACAATGGAACATCGTTTAAAAAAAACAAAAAACAACAAACCATGAAGGCTCAACAGAAGAATAATACTCAACAATTCATTAAATCGCTTTCCATGCCTGACAGAAGAACAAATGACAAAAGAGTTGCTATTATTAGAAAACATGCAACAATATCCAAACACAAAGCTTCCTTACTTAAATTGAGTATGGATAATACACTTAACAAACCTACACCTAATGTGGATTCAATGTATCCTCCTTTGGACAATTTGATCAATGAAGCACAAAAACAGGCTTTTATAACAACTGTGCCTACACATTCTGTCACATCTGATATCCTTTCTGCTCTAAAATCTCAGAAGTCACTTCTAGATGATACCTCACTAACAACGCTAGAAAAAAGAAGAGAAGAAATTCAAAAGTCACTTAAAGTGTATATGTCTCAACCGTTGCAAATGGTTAATCAACAGACACAGATACAGAATGACACACGTCTGACTCAACCAAGTATGAGCATTAAGAAACATGTAACTTTCCAACAAAATCCTGATGCAAATATTCCAAAAAACACGACAACTAACACAATCAAAGAATCAGAACAAGTGAATCAGATGAGTAATCCTAAAATGTACAACCGACGGAACAAAAATCAAAGTGCTGCGTGCTTTAGTTTAATACTACAGAGCTGCACCAATGATTATAAATTATGTAACCTCAACAGAGCTGCAGTTTTGAATCTCACGAGCAACATAGACAGTTTACAGGATGTAATGACAACTGACATAGCCCAAGTAGAATTTATACATCCACATGACACATCTGTAGTAAAATTATGGATGACATCAGGTTTGGTAAGGAATATCATATTGCAAGCTAGATATGAGCTTTATCAGCTGGGATTTATGCTGTTGAATACTACTGACAAAGCTATGGGGGATCCACAGAGTCCATCTATGATCCAAATTGTAATCTTAACCAAACCTTGGCCACACTCAGTAATGACAATCTCTTGCTCCTCGACAAATCAAAGCAGCACGCGAACAGTATCCTTCCCAAATAACCACTTGCTGGAAGATCAACAATAACAATTCAAACCCAATTCACAAGTCCAACTAAGCATGGCCTCATGAAATACTCGTGGCAATAAACATTTAACAACCACATCGATGAGCTTGTTTGCAGAATATGACATTATATTTCTTCAAGAAGTCTGGTTAACCATTGCGCCAGTTTGGGAAAACCATCAACTGGTGTTAAATCCGGCCTCAAATGTGCTCAGAGGAAGACCCATGGCAGGATTTATAACAGCTGTAAAATGTAATAAAGATCTCACTGTTACATTCTGGGTAGCCCCAAGCAATCACTTACAGTTAACTCGACTCACCATTCATAAGAGACAGATAGCCTGCCTGAACCTCTACTGGAATCATGTAGCTGTTCAAGATAAACAATTTTTTGAGTATGTAGAAAAATGCTTGGACATTATTGCCGCAGATCCTGACATAGTTCACATCATCTTAGCAGGAGATCTTGATATGAACTGCATAAAGAAATCAGGCAACAAGTATCAAAACTCAATAAAAAGATGGAGTCACCTTATGGAGGAGAGAGGCCTCTACATGGTAAATGGTTCTATAGACCATGATGCTTCTCCAAAGAACACTTGGAAGAGAGGCAAGCATCTTTAATAGATTACATCTTTGTTGATGACAGTCTTCATTCCTCCCTAACATCCTTTAATGTGATTGAACAACACATTAGTGATCATGACATCTTGGAAATGACCTGGAATTGGTTAGTATCTCCTTTAGTAATCTTACCTGAAAAGTAGAACACCCAGATTGCAGTTGTAACAGCAGGTTTTAAATATAAATGGACCTCCACAAATCTGAATGAATTACTCCAAATCATCTCCTTTCCTCCGGACATTCTATGCCCCGATATCATCATCAGAGATGGAGCTTATGTTGCAGCCCTACAGACTTTCGAGCAAAGAACAAGCACAATTATGAATTCTGCTAATACAAGGAAAAATCATAAGCATACTTGGGATGATTTAGTCAAACAAGAGAAAGCCATAATGAGAAAGCAAATTCGGGACTTAAAATATCTACCAATGGATCAAAGAATTCTGCAAAGAAAAAAAATAAATAAAAACGGATAGGCCAACTGGCTGAAACGACATAAAGCTAGCATGCAATTAAAAGATGCACAGTTAATGCTGCAAACTATAGCTTCAAAAAGCTCAGCCATGATATGGGGCTTAATCAAGACCATCTATACCCCTCAACAATCCATTGTGCAACTCAATGCAGTACCTGAGGAAGTGTGGGTTGCATACTATAGTTCGTTCTATGCAGAATTTCCATGGACCAATCAACCCACATATATGCCTCCACACAACTTGACTCAGTTGAAAATAGATCCTAGCGATATATTAAGGAATATAAAAAAACTCAGTACTTCCAAAGCTCCAGGGTCGGACGGTCTATCTAATGTCATGCTAAAGTCCCAGCCAGAAGCCTAAGCTAATATATTAAGAGTCATTTTCAATCAAATAATTATATCTCAACGAATACCTCAGTCGTGGCGTAAATCCATTATTCCCCCTATTTATAAAAAACATAATAGACAAGATCCCGGAAGCTACAGGCCGATAGCGCTACTTGATGCACATGGAAAACTTTTTGCCCGTCTAATCCTGGCCGAATTCGTTGAATGGTCAAATAAATCCAACATCAACAATCCATACCAAACAGGATTTATTGCTGGCCTAGGAACATCTGTTCATTTACATATTCTGCATGCCATCAAACACAAAGAGTGGCAATTAAAACAACCAATATTCATGGCCTTTATTGATCTAGAAACGTCATTTGACTCAATCTCCAGAAACCTTCTCTTTGACAAACTGCAGAAAAGTAATTGCCCGGTCCATTTTCAGGATTGGATATGAGAATTTCACACTGACACTTCAATCCAGATAAGATTCTCTATGGACGGAAAACTCTCCAAGTGCATATATACATAAAGAGGATTGAAGCAAGGTTGTCCGTTGGCTTCCTCTCTGTTTAACTTTTACATATCGGACATAATAAATCATTTCATGAACATAAAATCTGATTCCCCTCAATTATCAAATTATACGATTCCTTATCTATTCTATGCTGATGACCTCCTACTTTTAGCAAAGACAGCAAGAGGACTTCAAATGTTAATGGATCGATTACACGACTATGTTACCAACAATAAGCTGACTACAAATTTAGAGAAATCTAAAATTATGAACGTGGCTACCAATAAAGCAAAGCGAAGAATTCGGCAATTGTGGCACATGCAGAAGAAACCTCTGGAGATTGTATCGGAGTATAAATATCTGGGTCTAAATGTAAACAATGTTATTTCTGATGCACCATACTATAATGTGCTATATGGCTCTGACACAAGAGCATGGCGTGATTCTTCTTTTTGGACAATCATAGAAGGGTCATTTTGGAAAAAGCTACTGAGTTTACCCAAATCCATACCAATGTATTTGATACGATATGAATTAGGACTAACGTCCTTGTATGCTATGTACATGTGGAAGATGTGCAGTCTCTATCGGAAATGCATCATAGGCTCAAAAGAAGGCACATTACTCAGCATTTTGTCTAAATACAAGAAAGAAACCATTCACAAAAACATGAAAGAATGGCAATTAGAAACTGAAAAGTACCTACTTGAATCAAATGTCACTGAGGAGTTGTTTACTAATAATCCTGAAAAAGCTAAGGAAAAAATGATGCTCTCAGATTGGATTCAAACAAGATCCCAATGTCTTGCAACTAAGCACTCGAAGGTTTTTTGCACCTTAATTAAAAAAGTCAGAACACCAGAATCATACTTGTTGCAATTCCCAAATGCGATATTTCGAGATCTTTTCATCAGATTTAGATTGGATGTTTGGCATACAAGGGCAACTCTGGCAAAATAGAAATTAATTTCACCATTGCAAAACATCTGTCGCTTTTGTAAAAATCCAAGTGAATCAGAGACATTACCTCATTTAGTAACGAGTTGTCCTATTCTGTTAAATCATCGCATAAAACACTTTAAACATCACCTTGAGGGTGTGTTTATTACAACTGCTGAACAATTATGGCTTATCTTATATAACACGTCTCTTAACAAAAATAGAATTGCGATTGTAAATTACTTAATAGCACTTGATTTAGAGATAAATAGTACAAATGATCTAAAGAATGTGTGAAACAATGTCAGCAAAATTGACAAATCGTTTGGTAAAAATATTTTGGCCACATAGACATTCTATTGGTCTTGTGAAAATTGAGCATGGTTCAGCATTTCAATCGTTCTTGTTTTTCCTCTGTTGCATTTATTTTTATTTTTTTCTTTAACTACCTAAATAGTGATAATGGTGATGTTTTACTAAGTTTTATGTGATGTGTATCTTTATTTGTATATATCATGTTTATGTTGTGATATATGAATTGTTCTATTTGAATGTCATTGTATGAAATTTTGACAAATCTTCGTATTTTATAAATTAGAAATATTGAAAAGTTGTATTCCAACTATATCAATAATAAAAAATAAAAAATATATATATATTGTAGTGCACAAATAAGCGTGCATATTCATATCTGCTTCTTTGGAACAGTACAGATGCAGGGAGATGTAATGATAGGGGAGAGGTTGTTGCATATTATTAAACTGCACTCCTAGCTCACAGATGCATGTGCTGCCTTTTGTGGCAGTGCCTAGACTCAGTCTGCTACGATTGGTGTCCCTGTCTGAAATCAGATGTAGGGAAATATGCAATGTTATGAAGGATCATTTACAACCCCTGCGAGCATTTCCATGTTCCATTTAAAAACATGATTCTGTACTTCCCAAGTCCCCATTGTGAATCAGTATATTATGGTAGGAGAACTGCATGTGCAGAGAGACAAGTGTCAAGTGCAACCATATTCCCACAAAATGCAAAGATAGCAAATTCTAGATCTTTGGGTAAAGAGCAAGGGGGCAACGCAAATGAAAACCACAATCTTCTGTAAAAAATAAAAAATATATATTCCTGAATGCAAATGGGATTTCAAGTGACCTGGCCAGTATCTAGAGCCCAGAAAGATCATGGATGCCATCAGGTTCGGTCCGACGGTTGAGGTTGAAGGCGGACTAGTTGGTGATGTGATGTTCACACCAAGGTAGTTCAATGTGGTGCACCTAGGACGCAGTTCAGGGGGAACTCTAGGCTATGTTCGATCATTGACTGGATCGGCGAGGAAGAGGCTGGAGGTTTGAATAGAGGTTTGAACATTGAAGGTAGCAATGCTTCTTTGTTCAAGCCAATGCAACAACACACTTCAGCTGGTGGTAAACCTGCATTATTGCGGTTCAGAGGTCAGCAAGTGCCAAGCACCTAAGAGTCCTGTTTGTTCAAACAGGGTTGGAAGAGCTAGAATCAGGGCTTGAAGTGGTTCAACAGTGAAATTGCTAAACTCCTGCCTGTCTTGGCTCAAAGGCACTGTGAGTACTTGTTCTCAGGCCCCCAAACACAGAGCAGGCTGGCACACAAGTACAGGGGTAAATCAACACTCTGAGGTTCATGCAACTAGTGTAGCTGGCAGAGAGGCAGGACTTGCTCCAGCAGCAGGTAACCCCCAACTTGTCCTCGGGGTGGTTATGGAGTGCAGCTTGCCTCTGCCTTGGACTTCCTGTCTACACCTCACAAGTAAAGACTTTGGAAATGACTACTTTCCTAACAGGATCAGCATGAATTCTTCTTCAAAATCTGAAGTCTAAAGTTGAATCAGAGAAGGAGTGGGAGATTCCTTCTTTTACAGGCAAAGGTCCACAGTTGATACGATAGCAGCAATCCTGCTTTAAGGGGTCCAATCCCTGAAGTTGAGACAAGTAGTCAATGCCTTCTGACATCATACCAAACAGATTTGTGCTAAATGAAGTGGAGAGGACATGAACAAAGAGAAGATATAGAGAGAAACAAGATGGTGGAATATTTCCCTAAATGCGTGGAGCACCCTCTATTTGCATTAATCCCACCACCATACCCTTGTCAATAGCATCCATGGCCATTTTGGTATGCATCCCCCTGGTGTGAGGCCAGCCCTTTTGAGAGAGGTGTGCCATTTCATTCCGTATCCCAGGCCAGCTCCTGCTTGGAGGCTGGCTCTCTTGAGACGGGTGGTAGCCACCCTCATAATGAATTACCAGCATAGCCATCCAGTTGCCTGCTTTGTAATTTGGCAGCTGCAGGCTATTTGATCACAATGCACATAACTGCTAAGCTGAGCTCACGTGATTTGGGATGCAGCCCCTGCACTGCATAGACTTGGCTATCACTGCAGCTGCCAAGAGGGCACCTGTGATTCCTGAACTTGCACTGTGCCACTGGAGAGCAGGTGCCAAAGTTCAGAGTACTGAGCCCGCAGTGCACAGGTGCACACTATGTTTATGGTCATGTAGTTAAAGAAAGGGGGACTTGGTTGGCAAGTCACCCTTTTGGAGATAAAATTACCCACAACATTCGTATTTTGGTTTGTATTTTCTTTATTTATTAAGCGCTTTCGCCAAATGGCTGTACATAAACGAGTAGCACAAAGATATGGTAAAAAATATACAAGCCAAAATAAGAACAATTTGGTTGTGGTTGAAAGTATGTTGTTTTAAAGGTGCGAATGGAAAAAAAAATCATAAGAGGCGATAGATATGATATGTCGAGGCGATGTGTTCCATAGTTTGGGGGCAAGTAAACAGAAAACACAATAGTGAGTCTGGGCTCATTGGGGCTTAAGAACAGTTGGTAAAATGTGTGACTCAGAACGAAGGGACCCAGAAGGAAAAAAGAAGGAAACCAATGTGCAAAGATATGGTGGCGCAAAACAGTGGAGACATGTATAAGTAATGCAGAGGAACTGGAACTGTAGACAAAGATCAAAGGGCAGCCAGTGTAGAGAGTGAAGAGAAGGAGAAATCGAAGAGGGAGGAGGGCAAGTACAAAGAGTCTGAATCGAGGACTTAAAATAGATTGTAAAGGAGCAAGATGAGAAGCAGGGAGGCCAACAAAAAGACATGAACAATAGTCAAGACAGGAAAAGATTAGTGAAATGATAATACATTTACAAGCATGACAAGTAGGAAAAGTGTGTGCTAAGTGACAGGAGGGTGCAATATTAGAAATATACGAGGTAATTGAAATTGAAGAATTGAAAAGAACACCTACATTATGGGCTGTCAGATTGAAAGAAAGAGAGTCAGGGAGAAAGTTAATTGTTTCGGGAGGATAGTTCAGGGGCAACACGCTCGGCTTGGAAGCAAGACGATGCGCAGCAACACAGGTTCGATCCCTGGGTTTCCACTTAGAAACCTCTAAGTTTTAAGGGCGTTATAAATAACCTATAATATCAATGGGGGCAGGGGAATAGGGGAAGGAATGGAAGCGAAAGGAAAGAAGAGAATGTCAGCCTTGTAGGCATTCAAGTTCATAAAGTGAGAATGCATCCAAGTTTGAATAGGCAGAAGAAAGTTAGAGATAGTAGTATGAAGAGTCATTTCATTAATGAACAACTATCATGAAAAGCAAGGGCTTTCTCACCCCTGCCAGATGCAGTTTCTCACAATGCTGATTTACTTGGACTCCTGACCTCCTGATTCTGTGCTTCTTTGTAAACTCTCCATGATGTCCTATTTTGCAGATACAAACAGTTATTAGCCTACGTGCTGAGCCAAAATATATCAAACCCTTAAACGTTTTCTCAATTAGAGCTCACGTTCAAAATGCTATATTAGCAAATGTCTTTTAATACATTGAGTTAATGCCGACACGTTTTTCGACTATTGTCTTGTCAGCTGGCATTGTCAGCTAATATTTTACGGAATTAAACATATAAGAAATTCAACAATCATAGATCCTACACTAAAATTAGCAAAACCAAAATCCATATAAAAATGATTCAAGAAATCAAACAACAGTATAGCCAACAGAATATACAGGAACATTAAGAAATAACCATTGAAAATGCAGCATGTACATACCCCGCAGGTCGTAACAATGAGAAGGTGGGGCATTGAGGGTTGCCGAAAAAACAAAACAGAAGAAGCACATTCCTTCATTAATTCATCTTTCATAATTCTTGAGTTACAACACATGCACCAAAAATTGAGTGAGTGTGCAGATTGCTGCACCAGTCGATGTGGCCCATGGCAAGTCACACAGGTGGAAACTGTAAGCAAGGTGCAATTGTTTTGGTTTTGCTAATTTTTCTGAATGATCTATGATTCATTCATTTCTTATATGTTCAATTCTGTAAAATATTTGCTGACAATGCCAGCCGCGAACAAGACGATAGTCGAAACACGTGTCCGTTGACAACTCAATTTATTAAAAGACAGGGCCTCATTACAGGTCGGGCGGTCCGGAATTAACAGTGGCGGTAAACCCGCCGCCACTGTTAATTCCGGACCGCCTGATCCCGAGTCCTGCAGGCGGGAAGTGATCTTCCCGCTAGGTCTGACCTGGCGGGTTGAACATCTCCCGCCTGCAGGCGGACGTGGAAACACCAGCACCATCACGAGATGGTGCCGGTGTTTCCACTTCCCCATTCCCATTGAGTCCTATAGGACTCAATGGGAATGGGGATTAACACCATTAAGCCCTCGGGATTCCCAGGACACCAAGGTCGTAATGCCCTGGTATTTCCGGGAGTCACGGAGGCGGAATGATAATAGGAGTCCGGCGGAAACCAGGCGGTTCTATCGCCGCGGTTACCGCCGGACTCGTAATGAGGCCCATTGTCTAAAATAGCATTTTGGACTTGAGCTCTAATTGAGAAACCGTGTAAGGCTTTCATGTGTTTTGGCTGAGCGCCAAGGCTAGTTATCTAATGTTTATGCACCAATTTGCTAGGGTAATTCTTGGTGTGCCCTTTGACTGTGGCCATGCAGCCGGCCATATATCCATATTTCAGTGGCAAAAACGCCCACTCTAAGGGTCCTACCTATTGTAAGTTACTAACAGTCACTACCCCCACCCCTGCGGTTTTGACCAAGGTTCTATAACTCCTTTGGTTTAAATGCCATATGGTTTTACTTGAATTATCTGTCATGACATGACTATGCTATGTTTTCTTCTCAAGACAAATGTTTGTTCTTTCATCGTGACCACTACTATTGATGACTTTCCTCTTGTTCCCCTAGTGTCTCCTTTTAACATCCTCCTTGCTCAAGCTTTTGAAATTTGGCATGCTAAAAAATCAAGTCATAAAAAAAGCAGTCTGAGTGATATAACTTAAGCTCAGCAAATGTTCAATTAGTATTGAAGCAAACATTGTCAAGTTAAAAAAAAGCGTATTCTTACAATGAATGTTAGCACCAAATGAATGGTTGCCCAACCCCTTTGATCTGTCGCAAAAGTACATTATAAGTATATGATTGTTGCACTTTGCCAAGTGTGCCCCCCTGAGTCTCTAACACCGCCCTCATGCTTTGTTTGATTTTTGTTTTTTGATTAATGTTTACAGAGTATGTATGATGTTGGATTCTCACATTCTGAGTTCCTCTGCAGCAGCAAACTAAAGAATGCGCCGGTGGAGATCATGGACACATTCCTACATTAAGATTGTGAACCTGCAAAGGCGGCTTAGAGGGTGTCCTGGATGATGCTCAGACCTACAAATAAATAGCATGTCCCGCACTTTTACTCCCTAAAATGGCAGATCCTCCCAACAAAAGAACATAGGGAGTAAAAATGCTTCCAGTCCGCTGTTTCCTCCCACAAAGCTCCAAGCATCTGTTCTGACAGCGGCTGTGTGGTGTCTTCATGGAACTTGGAAGAAGTGGTGGCGTGCAAGTCATAGGGTGGAACGTTGGGAGCAGGCTCGGACTGGCCTATAGGGCAATAGGGCAACCAAAAACGCAAAATGCTGGTGTGGGGCAGTTTTTTGGGTCAAAGTGGACCACTTTGTAAGCCCATATGGCCCACTTTGGCAAATCACTTCACCATGAGGCTAGTAGTTTTGACAAGTGTTACTGGATGCATATTTTTTTTAATGCACAATTTGCATCACATTTGATCAAAACTCCCTCTTGGGTACTATCCAAACAGTCTATTGCAAAAGGAATGACTTGCCTTTTGCAGATGTGGGCCACAATTGCATTGTTGCCCGAGACAATTGTATGTCCCAGTCTGACCCTGGTTGTGAAGGCTGCTGATCAGTAGAGAACATAGAAGGCGGTGGTGCTCCAGGGCAAGACAGTTTCAAAGCATAGGAGTGAATGGGAGTAGCTCAGGTTTACTCTCATGCGCTTACAAGCAGGCACCTCTAAATGACTTCTCGGGGGTCGTGTGGTTACTGCAAGTACCTGCTCAGTAGTGACACAGAAAGGAGTCTGAGCCAAACAGAACCTTTTAGGGTAACGTGACTATTTGAATGTGCATGAACTTCTAGGTTAAACACATAAGTATGGATTGCAAATGTATATGCTTTATTTTAGAGTACAAATATGTATTTTTACTCCCACCACAAAATATCCCAATTGGCAATGGGAAATACTTTGTATTACCATGAAAACATTTGGACTCCACCTTCAAGAAATAGGGGTTCCATGTGATAATATCCACGCAAAAATTTCGCCATACAAGAATGGTGCAGTTTTTTGGTGTCAATATTACCATATGGAACCTGCGGGGCAAACCTCCGCAATCCCCATATTTGTTTTAAAGGGAGCGGCTGACACCCATGCAACTCCAGCTCCAATTTACCCCATATATTGTCTTCATAAATAATGTCACCTTTGCCGTTTCCCGGCGATAATATGTATGGCAATATTATTTATGGGGATACTATTACCTGATACCGAAATAGAACTTTTAAAGGGAGAGTATTTTACTCCCAACCTGGAGGCCTGGGTATGCTCAAATTACAACACAAATATTACATCTGATCTATATGCAAGTCCAATAACACGGAAGCCTTTCTTTGTTTAGTCAATTGGCTCTAGGTTGGCATGCGTGACATCTTTGTACCGAGTCACTGACAGCGCCACTGCTGAAACATCAAATCCCTGTGCAGCCCTCTGTGTTATAGGAAGAACACTAAACGATGCAAAGAATAATTGCAGAATTTATAGACACACTGGCATAATGACATCGCAGAGTGGGGTCGGTTTACCTCCCGAGCTGGGACCATCTGGATGTATTAGAATTGTTATCACCTAGCATTTTGTATAAATCCTTTTAGGAAATGACAGCTGAGTGTTCCGCAAGCCTGAGCAGCCTTACAAATGAGCTTGTTGCATTTCACTTTTATTGCCAGCCAAATGGCTAATGTTTATTGCCGCCTCTCTATGACATGAGTTCAATTGCACGCCAGGGTACATTTTTACTATCTTGCACAGAGTCCAAAGAATTATCCCAGCTCTGGAACGACGTTTTTTTTTCATCACATGACCTTTTTCTAGCAAAGAGCAAGCCACGGAATTGTGTAATTTATGACCTGCACATTTTCACGGGTCCCTAATGATATCAGGATGGGTGATGCTGCAGCCATATTTTTAACAAAACAGATCCGTGATGATCCTTATTACCAGCAATATTCTCTGCACATTGTTATCGAATAACCTGCTCGACACGCAGCCTAATGCACACAGAGCTGCATACACCCAAGGGAGTCCATTTCTAATCCCATCTCGAGAGTGTAAATAGTGCAAACAAAAGAGCAATAGCCTGTAAAAATGCACAACCGCAAACCGGGGGACCTTTCAGTCCAAACTTAAAAGATGACACAATTATAAGTTTGCTTTGGCCGGAGGGATAGAAACGTGATCCCTATTAACGGGAGACTATTTTATGTAGAGAGGATCACACATTTGTATGTGAAAATATTCCATCGAGAGTCATTTTGCAAAACGTGGTGATTAGCCGGTCTGATAGCACAGCGAGTAGAGCGCTTGCTTTGACATCTGTGCAGGGCCTGCTGACGCAGGCAGGGTCAAACTCAGCCTGTTATCCTTCCGAGATCCATAAATGAGCACCACACGCTGTGGGTAATAATAAGCAGCGCTTAGATGCCTGCGGGTTCGTAGAGCTATATAAATGCTAAATTATTATTGCATGAAGGGGACCCTCAAAGTTAGCACTTCTGTGCACTTGAGTTAGGTCCACTGAATTCTCCACATTTCCAATAAGTAGTGTAAAAAATGGGGGTTCTTTTCATTTAAACTATACATTGTATGGAGGGGACCACCAATGTCAGCACTTCCGCTCAAATTGTCGGAATCGAAATAATATTATGCCTCCTATCGCATTGTTTGAATGTGTGTTGGCCTACGCCAAGTTGTCTAAAAACATTGTGTAAATAGATTCCGCGGCAAGGTCTTGACCTTAATGTATTGTGTAAATCGCCATCTTGGATTTAGCCGCCATTTTAGGTTCTCTTGTAGTGTGGAAGTCACCCTGAACAACAAAATGGAGGCCGAATGACATTTCGAGTGGGATTCTGGCCGTTGTGACCTCCGCACACATGAATAAGTAATATGCCTGCAGGCCACTTGTTGGGGTCGCGAACTAATACCTTGTCCTCTCCCTGACCTATGTGTAAATGAACAACTGTATCAGCGAAACTGATCGAAATGCATACATTATGGGATCGACCTGGCAACGAACTCTAGGCCTGGTTCTAACAATGATTAACCCGCGCGGGGGTTGGCCAGAGCTGGATAAAAAGTATAAAAACCTGAGTATCCCAATGTACGGTCTCTCACACTAACACGGCGAACTACCGTTGATAGTTCGTTCTGTTACTCTGAGGGCCGAATAGCTATCCGTTTGTCAATTGACTTTTGGTAATTGTTGTATCTTTTGAATAAAGCGCTTTGTATGTTCTTTGTAACCTGTGTTGGTGTGTTTCCTTTGGGCTTCCCGGCCTCATATCAATTTCTCTGTTTCCACAGTTGGCGCCCGAATAGGAACCCTCAAGATTGATGCCGGATCATTGAAGGTTGACGCAGACTATCGAACCGGGATCGGACGGTGTGATTCTGTGGGCCCGACCGATCGAGACGCGATACCTCGGCAGCGCTGCACGATCCGATCCTTGGACGATAGTCGTGTGGTCTGACACGGCATCTTGACGAGGGTCCAATTTTGAGGCGGGCAGATTTGCCGAAACCACCAAACACAAGGTAAAATTTGTTAGGTAAGTTCTTTGGTAAACCGTAGGGTCCTCCTTAGGTTTGGTCAGGTGCAGTCGTGACCCGGCTCTCTATTTAACCCTGACAATTTGAATTTGGCGTATTGTATCTGCAGACACAATTATTGAACCAGGTAACACCAATTTTTTGTGAAATGCCTGGGAAATTGTCTAGCTGCTTTAGGGCTCTGTTCCGCAGCGATCGACAATCCTTGGAATTTAGCCGCCCGGCACCACAGGAGGGGTCGCTGGCGTGTACTATGTACTGTAAGTATGGCATTGGAAGTATAGTATTTAATGGTATTTGGCACAGACAGACCAGACATGCCTCCGAATTTCAGTGGCCAATCAATGGTAGTTTTGAGATCCCCCGTATTGAATACTTAGAATCGATCTTGTTAAAGAAAAAGGCTAGACCAGCAGCCTTTGATGTGTTAAAGAATTGGAAGAAAGAAGCATTACAGCAGCTTAAAAGTAGGGATAAACATGCACGTCGTCATAAAACAAACGCTGAAAAAGCATTATTATATGATAAAGAAAAGCGGTCAGAATCAGTTAAAAATATGGATAGAGCCTTTTCACTCGGGATCCAGAAAATTTACCCCTCTAAAGATTTCCATGTTTCTGAAGAATTTATTGAGAAGCTATTAAATGAACGCAGGCCTGATGCCTCAGCGCCACCTTCGTATGCTCCTATTTTGGGAGCCCTGCCCGTTCCTGTTGTCGCTCCTGTTGTTATTCCTGTTCCCCCTATACAACCTATTGTTCCTAGTCCTTTGGTTGTTGTTCCTCCGCCTGTCGCACCGCCCCTTCCCTCTGCACCGATAGTTGCACCTTTATTAAATTTACCTACACCGCCGCTCCCGAGTGGCCCCGTATTGACTGAAGTCGATCCAGGTGCAGGATCAAAGATTGTGACTCGTAGTACTGTTTCTGCAGATAAGAAACAGGAATTGTTTGCATGGGCTAAGCATTGCATGGAGAAAGGTGATCAAGTAAAGGTTTTTTCCACATTATCTAATTTGAATAGTTTTCCCGAGAAAAATGTTTTTATCGAAGGTTTGGGGACTCATTTGTGTGTGATGTGGGGTAGATTACAAAATTGGGATCTTCCACAAGGGGTGAGAGATCTGAATGCTTTGGCACTTTCAAGGGACACGGAGCAGAAGGTATATGGACATGTTGAAAAATTGTTTGAGTTTAGGAAAGATTTTGAAAAATCGCGAGATGAGGACGATGAAGATGATAGAATATATGTACAGACACGGTTCCTTCCGTGCCGTAGATCGGCACCTGAGGAAATACGAATTTGTACTAAAGATGCAGTTCGATGGATCTCGGATTCATCGATACCGCCAGACGAAGTGTATGACACGTATAGTCAGTATACAGTAGAAATGCAAAGAAAGGTAGTTCAGGTGATGGTACAGCACCTGCAAGAGGAATGTGCAAGGAAGAGGGTTAGTTGCCCCATAGAATTATTGGGGATTTGTAAAAGGGCTTTTTCGCCCGACACTTCTACAGCTGCCTTAGCGCTCGAACTGGCTCTATTGCTTAGTAAGCGGCCGGAGGTACCTATATCTCAGTTGCCTATGAGAGAGGTTCCTCCGACCTTTGTCCCAAAAGTTGAGATCCCCGCCAACGCTGGGACTGGTGCCCCCGCTGTGGATATCCCTGCACATTATGTATTGCAATTTGTTCACGTCCCGTTTTCACGACAGGAAGTGAACAAAATTAGACAATCAGTTCCCGATATTAGGAAAAACCCGACGGGGTTTTATAAAGAAATAGAGTCCGTTTTGCAGTCCTCTGTGTTCACCTTGAGTGACATTGACTTGTTATTCCCTGTACTCCTGCCCGTAGATGTATGGAAACAGGTTCGGACAATAGACAATGTGCCGGGGCTGGGAGATACGTGGGCAAATATGATTAGAATTGATGGAGAAAGACCAGCTGGCGAGAAACCACCACAGGTAATACTTACTTTACCTGATAGGATTGTTACGAAGCTAAAAACTATAATTCCAGAGAAAAGGATTATTTGGGACAAGCTTACGGCCTGTGTCCAAGGGAAAACTGAAGGCGCCACCAAATTTTTTAATAGATTCGAGCAGGTATTTTCTGACTTCAGTGGACAGGATTTAGGTACAGAGTCGGGGAAGAGGTTGTTCGTGGACAAATTTGTACGTGGATTGTTACCTGACATCCAGTCACAAATTATGTCCTCTGAGAGCGCTTGGCAGGCAAAATCTCAATCTGAGGTTTTGCACATGGCTCAGTATTATGAGAACCGTGTTAATAATGAGAAGGAGAAAATTGAAAAGAGAAAGGGAGATTTGAAAACCAAAGTATTATTGCAGCAAATTGTTAGAAACCCCAGAGGAGGTACGACACAGACTAGAGGTCAGTACGTCCCAAAAGGAAATACTCCTTTGAGTCCTGTGAATATTAATCAATGTGCTTATTGCCGCCAGAAAGGTCATTGGTGAGCACAGTGCCCTGTCCTTCGCCAGAGGTCAAACAGTGCGTTTGGGGGTATGGGTAGACGACCTGGGGGCCGCCCTGGAGCAGGGGGCCCTGACAGAGGTCAGCTTTTACAAGATTCTCAGCAACCTTTTTCACGGGAAAATCAGAGTATGGACTCGAGAAACATATTTGATCACCCTTCTGCTGCTTACCTTTCTGAAGAGCTTCCTTCTGACGAGGCTCTGTTTCATTAGGATTGCCCGAAGCAGGGTTTGGAATCTTCGCCTATTCCCATTAATCAGAAAGGCCCCTATGTTGAATTATTAGTAGGGAATACGAAACACCAGTTATTGATTGACACTGGAGCACAGAAGTGCTCCATTGATCATTCTCGGGTTCCAAACATCCCACTGTCAGGGCAAACAAATGTTTCCGTAGGGTTTTCTGGTGTACCAACTGTCTGTCCGGTTTCTGCACCGGTATCCGTTTCTTTGGGTCCCTTTACGGACCATTGTCCCTTTCTTCTCACTTCAAACTGTGGAGAGAATTTGCTGGGGTTGAATTTGTTAAAGAAATTGAACGCAGTAATTCATTGTTCTTCGGATGGAGTACGGCTGACAGTTTCGCCACAGCAACTTTCTAATTCTCAGTTTCTGATTCGACCTTTACCTACCGAGTTTAGCATTGTCCCGGAATGTTTGTGGGCGGTGGACGACAATGATGTCGGAGTGTTACAGATTGAGCCTGTTAAAATAGTCCTGAAACATGGGGTGAAACTGCCACGCATTCCGCAGAATAAAATATCAGTCGAAGGCGAACGTGCTTTGAAATGCATTGTCTCCGATTTTGTACATCGTGAGGAGATTACAGGTAGTTTGTGTAACAGTCCGATCCTGCCCGTATATAAGAAAGGCGACAATGCAATTCCATACCGGTTTATAATTGATCTTCGTGCTATTAACCGAGTGGTCGCCCCACAATTTCCTATTGTACCTGATGTGACGACGATATTGACAATGATCCCTGCGACAGCTACGCACTTTAGCGTTGTGGATCTGAAAAACGCCTTCTTTAGAATTCCTATACATAAAAAAAACAGATATCTGTTTGCGTTCACCTTGGGGGGACGCTCATTTACATTTACAAGGGCAACTCAAGGGTATACTGAAAGTCCCAGTATTTATACTGGGACTTTATATAGTAGAGCTTTAAAAGAGCAGCTCGACACCCTTGAATTGCCACCTACTTGCATGCTGCTTCAATATGTTGACGATTTGCTTTTGGCTGCAGATTCTGAGAATGCCTGTAAAGAAGGCACTATACTGTTGCTTGTTCATCTAGCTAAAAATGGTCACAAAGCTTCGCTTAAAAAATTTCAATATTGTTGTTGGGAGGTTGCCTATTTAGGCTACCTCCTGTCAAAGGAGGGGAGAAGATTGACACCTGAAAGAATAAAACACATTTCTGGCATGTCTGTTCCAAATACACAGAAGGAAGTTAGAGCCCTGATAGGTATGGCTTCTTACTGTAGGTTGTGGATCCCGAATTTCGCACTAGTGATAAAACCGATGTTGGCTTTGACGAAGAAGGGCATTTCTCTGCCACTGCCATGGGAATTGAAACATCAACGATCATTTGAGCTTCTCAAAACCACGCTATGTTCGGCACCGGTTCTGGGTACTCCAAATTATGACAAGGCCTTTGTGTTGTTTGTGCATGAATGTGATGGATGTGCTTTGGCTGTGTTAACACAGGAACACGGAGGGAAGAATAGGCCGTGCGGCTACTACTCCTCCGCCCTTGATCCTGTCGCATGCGCTTTGCCAAGATGTTTGCGCGCTGTCACTGCTGCTGCCGTGTCTGTAAAGCAGAGTGAGGGAATGGTCCTAGGCCATGATTTGATTTTGATGGTACCTCACTCTGTTGATATTCTATTGAACAAAACCCAAACGCAACACCTCACCTCAGCACGGTTAACAAGGTATGAACTAATTCTGTTTGCCCCTCATATTCAAATTAAGAGGTGTTGTGTTCTTAATCCGGCTGAACTCTTACCTTTCCCGCAAAATACTGTTTGCGGTGGCGAAGAATTACATGACTGCCTGTATACCACTGAACAAGAAACGAAGGGCAGGATAGATCTCATAGATACTCCTTTGGATAATGCAGAAGGGGAGCTGTTTTGTGATGGCTCCTGCTTCAAACTTTCGAATGGTACATCTACAGCTGCTTATGCAGTTACTACATTGAGCAAAGTTGTCGAAACTAAACGAATTTCGCATAACTCCGCGCAGGCCGCAGAGATTATAGCGTTGGCCCGAGCTTGTGAACTTTCCCAAGGGCATAGAGTCAATATATATACTGATAGCCAGTATGCATTTGGGGTGGCTCACAACTTTGGAAAGCTTTGGTCAGAAAGAGGGTTCCTGACCTCACATGGGACCAAGATCCAACATGGCCCCTTGATAGTGCAATTACTTTCGGCACTCTCACTCCCTAAACAGTTAGCGATCATGAAATGTGCAGCACATCGCAAGGTCAAAGATGATGTGGGCAAAGGGAACGCTTTTGCGGATTTGATAGCCAGACAAACGGCCACAGACCTTAGCATGGACATGTATGCCTCGAGGGAAATGAGAGATGCTTGTATAATGGATGAAGGTATTGGGTCTGTGCGAGATATTCAAACTGATGCCACGATAGAGGAATCTAAAAAGTGGGCTGAAGGAATGGGGAAACTGGATGACGAAGGGTGTTGGGTGGATACATCCGAAGGGAAATGGTTGCTTCCTGATTCTTATGTATTGGCAATGGTCACGATGGCACACGGTCCTACGCATGTGTGTGCCCAGCAGATCAGGAAAATGTTAGAACACGTTTGGGTAAATGACAAGATTCTGGGAACTGCAAAGAGGCACGTCCAGAACTGTATGTGGGTAAGGGGACAGTGACTCCAAGGGGAAGTTTTGGGCCCCCTTCTGTCCCCTTTGAGGTTATCCACTTTGATTTTATTGAAATGGAGCGATGTAATAATCTTAAATATGTTCTTGTAATTATTTGTGCCTTCAGTAAATGGGTCGAGGCTTTCCCCGTCAAAGATGCTACTGCCATGACCACTGCAAAGATTATGGTAAAAGAATTCTTTCCTCGATTTGGACTCCCGAGGATAATCTGGTCGGATAATGGTCCTCACTTTATCGCAGCAGTAATTTTGCAAATATGTGCAGCCCTATGTATTGAGAAAAGATTTCATTCAGCTAGGCATCCTCAAAGTGCTGGGTTGGTGGAAAGACACAACGGTATTTTAAAGAATAAACTTGCAAAAACATGTGCTGATACCAAACTAAAATGGCCAGATGCTTTGCCTATTGTGTTATTAGCAATGCGTACCACACCTCAGACTAGAACTAGGCTTTCTCCATTCGAAGTTGTAATGGGGAGACCTGCTAACATTTGGGGTCTCCCGAAACCTAAAGCCCTGAGAGAGGTGGAAAATGTATTGCTTGTAGACTACTGTAACCAGTTAACTAAAAACCTGTATTTCATTTATCATCAGGTGAATTCTGCTTTACCTGTACGGTTCACGGGCCCAGGACACGATATACAGCCTGGAAGTTGGGTCCTCGTGAAGGCCTACGAGAGGTCTTCCTGTCTCGCGCCTCGCTGGCGGGGACCCCATCAGGTGTTGTTGGTCACCAGGACAGCAGTGCGGGTGGCTGGAAAGAAGAACTGGATTCACGCGACGCACGTCAAGAAACTTCCTCACCCGACGCCACACGTTACAGAAGAAGCAGAACCCCTCGCTGATGCTACAGTCTCTGATCTTGGAGTAGCAAACAGCGCTGTGAGTGCGTCGGAGAAGTTCTCTGAGCCTGAGGAGCTTGGGGAACAGTCCATTTCGTCTCCGCACTCCTTTGAAAAATCACTTCCGGAAAACACTGTTTCGGGCTCTGCGACTTCCGTCGCCACCGACACGTCGCTTCCCTCAGGAAGTGACGATACTTTGTTTCCGGACCAGACAATTTTGGGTACCATCAGGTACAACCTTCGACCAAGGAAATAGAACTACGGCACGAGTTTCGTGCATCTGGAAAAAAGGAAGTGATTGGAAAATTGTCTTGTTATGAAAAAGTTTTGTTGAACAAAAGGGATTCTGCTGGCTAGGGTTGGGAAGGACTAAGAAATCACGCGACCGTAGTGTCGCCAGCAACGAACATTGGGGCCGTCGATTGAGAAACTACGATGCCTGCCACCTTCACCGCTGCTCCCCGTACTGACCAAATTGAACAATGAACAATGTGCCTGGGCCCCGAAAACGTACTGTTGTGTTTTGATAATGATTATTGTTATTTTTGCAACTGCTGCTGTAGGACTTTGGTATTTTGAAGAAATCTATCCTTTGAAACCTTTATTACCGACCGAGATCGTACCAACTGTTTTGACTCCCTCTGTACACCTTCACACTCTGTCCCCTAGAGACTCCCAACATAGACAAAAGTATCATAATAACACTCTGATGATAGTAATGAATGCTACTCATGCCATTTTTAATAAGAGTAATTGGTGGATTTGTACTCATTTACCGCAACATGGGAACAAGGGACTGGGATGGTATATACATCCTCTACCTTTAACGACTGCTTGCTATGCCTCTCTTAGAGCACTATTCTTTGGCCGATGGAATGATAGCATCTCAGGGAACTTTGATGGAACTAATCTGAATGATTTCGAGAAACGTGAATTGACTCCGCTGGGATGCTCGCTTTTCGCAAATAGAAGTAAACCTAACGTCGCTTCTATTAGGCTGTCTGACAAACTATCTCTTCCTTTTCAAACTCTGATTTCCTTTAAAATGGCTCCGATAGGCAATAAGGACGCTGTACCTCCTTCTTATTCTATAAATCATAGTCCTGACTCGGTTCCCTTCTGTGTACAGAGAAATGGCACTAGGCCAATGGGAGATTTTGAAGCTTGTAAAAACGTTGTAAATTTGACTGGGGAAAACAGGCCTCTGTATGTAGGGGGGCCTGTTTATTTTGTTTGTGGTAGTTTAGCATTTCCCTGGTTGCCCAAGGATTGGTAGGGAACTTGTTATTTAGGAATATTGTTACCCGGGGTATTTGTAGCAAGTACATTAGAGATTTCTAAGGCTCGCCTGCGGCGAGATGACAACGGAGATACCCCTGGGCAAGTATTGGGGGACATAGCTAAATCAGTTGTGCCCTTTTGGGGACAAATAGCAAACTCAGAGAACATTAGGGGATTAGCAAAGGTACTGGAGAGAACGATCCACCGGACCACGGACATACTCTACAATATGACCTTAGAGCAAAAGGCAATAAGATTGGTAGCACTTCAAAATCGGATGGCATTAGATGTCATTTTGGCGGAACGAGGTGGAGTATGCAAATTGGTGGGGTCCGCTTGTTGTGTTTTTGAACCAGACTCCTCACCAACAATTTTTAAAGCAATTCAGAACTTGCATACTCTCAGTTCTGAAGTCCATATCCCTGTAGGAGACTGGAACCTCAGTACTTGGTTCTGGGATTCTTTGCGATCTTGGGGTTGGAAGGTGCTTTCCGTTATTCTGGTTATTTTAGGGATTCTGTTATTCCTTTGTTGCTGTTTTCAATGCCTCCCAAGTATGTGTGGAATGATAGGGGGATGTTGTGCCCAAGCAGTGAGCGCAATAGGGCATAAAATATATGGCCCAGGTACAGCATCTAAAGAATTCATGTTGCAAGAGGTTTTTATGAACGACCTTATGGCTATAGACATTACAGACAATGATGCGGAATCTATGGATGATAACACATGGAGTTATTTTCAAAAGTATTAGGAATGATATTTAGCACTTGGCATAGGCCAAAAGGAGGGTCTGTCGGAATCGAAATAATATTATGCCTCCTATCGCATTGTTTGAATGTGTGTTGGCCTACGCCAAGTTGTCTAAAAACATTGTGTAAATAGATTCCGCGGCAAGGTCTTGACCTTAATGTATTGTGTAAATCGCCATCTTGGATTTAGCCGCCATTTTAGGTTCTCTTGTAGTGTGGAAGTCACCCTGAACAACAAAATGGAGGCCGAATGACATTTCGAGTGGGATTCTGGCCGTTGTGACCTCCGCACACATGAATAAGTAACATGCCTGCAGGCCACATGTTGGGGTCGTGAACTAAGACCTTGTCCTCTCCCTGACCTATGTGTAAATGAACAACTGTATCAGCAAAACTGATCGAAATGCATACATTATGGGATCGACCTGGCAACGAACTCTAGGCCTGGTTCTAAGAATGGTTAACCCGCGAGGGGGTTGGCCAGAGCTAGATAAAAAGTATAAAAACCTGAGTATCCCAATGTACGGTCTCTCACACTAACACGGCGAACTACCGTTGATAGTTCGTTCTGTTACTCTGAGGGCCGAATAGCTATCCGTTTGTCAATTGACTTTTGGTAATTGTTGTATCTTTTGAATAAAGCGCTTTGTATGTTCTTTGTAACCTGTGTTGGTGTGTTTCCTTTGGGCTTCCCGGCCTCATATCAATTTCTCTGTTTCCACAAAATGAAGCCCCCCTGAGCACTGATAATTTCAATCTTTCAGGGTAAGATTAGTATAAAACAGATGAAAGCACCTTCATATCGTTCTTTTGCAGTGCAAAGTGACTTTGCTCTGCAAAAAAACGCTTTGCACAACTCTGTGAATAGGGACGTTATTTCACCAAAACGACAGGGGTAGCGTAAGTGACATCACGTGACCCATGACCTCTGATGACATCAGACCCCGCCCTGAAGTGACACCACGTGAAGCAACCAAACACGACCTTTCACCCCTTGACAAACCAGGAAGTGGCATGACGTAACTCGCTACGCAGCCGACGCGCGTTTCAACCTAAGTCTTTTTCAAGGCCAATTGAGTTACTCAGCACTCGGATTTCCGAGAACGCTCGCACGCCACGAACTCGCCGGACCCGGCTAACGATCGGCTATCCAGCCCCCCTGGCGCCCTTATCTGGGAGGACCAGCTTACAGCATTTTGAAGTTCACCCCTTAACTTAATTGGCCTTGAAAAAGACTTAGGTTGAAACGCGCGTCGGCTGTGTAGCGAGTTACCATGTCAAAAACTTGTCATTCATTTCTACAATGATGTTTTCTTTGGTACTAACTAACCAAAAATAAACACATTAATGACTATGATCTGACTGGACCATATAATTGATCAAATCGCTCAACAGCGACAATTGGGCCACCATACCCTACCAGCGCCCAACTGATCCAGAGTTTGTCATCCCCACAATTCTTACAAATAAATGGGAACCCCGGAGTTGGTTCCTCGACAAACCAGGATCCAGGCTGCTGGTCAGATTCGGAACAAGAAAAGAGGAGGTGCGCAGGAGAAAGGGAGTCCCGCCACAATTAACTCCACCCTTGCTAAAACTATAAGAGACGTGTGAATGCGATAATAGTAGCAACCGAAATAGCAAAATGCAACAGTCCAAAATAATGTAATGTCAAAAAAGATTCTATACATACACACATATATATATATATATATATATATACATATATATATATATATATATACATATATATATATATATATATATACATATATATATATATATACATATATATATATATATATACATATATATATATATATATATATATATATATATATATATATATATATATATATATATATATATATATATATATATATATATATATATATATATATATATATATATTACATGGACACGGTAGTGGCCGAGTAGTTATGGTTAAGTTGCTGTTTCCATAGGAAGAGCACTTTTTGGATGGCTTATAACTTCGCTCTCCCTGGACGAATCCTCACCAAACTTTGCAAAAAAAGTATTTGGGTCTGAATTATTTTGCAAAGTTTGGTGAGGATTCGTCCAGGGTGGGCAAAGTTATAGGGGGGGTCCCAAAACTTTTTTTTTTCCCATAGACATAAAGGGAAAAAACTTTGATCATGCATACAGCCCAAACCGCTGGACGGATTTACACCAAATTTGCAGCAGGAGCGGAGGCTTGGTCCCGAAAGCGTGCTTTGCTTTATTTGGTGTAAATATGTCCAGTAGTTTTTAATAAAATGACAAAAATGTAAGTGAAAAAAATTAGTGATATCTGTGTTCGCTTCGCGGACACACTTCCCTGTTCGCTCCGCGGACAGGACAGTGATTGGGCAAGCAGCTTGCGTGATGTCCGCGGACATCTGACGTGCTCTCTCATTGGATGCGTGAAAGCGTGCAGTGCGTCTGGCTTCAGAGACGCCCGCCATCTTTGTTTCTCGCATGAGAGGCTTAGTATCCTGCCTGCACAGTAAGTCCCCCACCCCCTCTCATGCCCGTGTCTGTCTCCTATTCCTCCCACCCCCGCTCATGTCCGTGTGTCTTTCTCCCTCCCGCCCACTCCCCGCTCATGTCCGTGTGTCTTTCTCCCTCCTGCCCACCCCCCGCTCATGTCCGTGTGTTTTTCTCCCTCCTGCCCACCCCCCGCTCATGCCCCGCTCGTGCCCCGCTCGTCTCAACCACCCGCCACCCCCCGCTCATGCCCCGTGTGTCTCTCCCAACCCCAGTGTGTCTCTCCCACCCCCCACTCATGTCTGTGCGTCTCTCCCCACCTGCCGCCCACCCCCCACTCATGTCCGTGTGTCTCTCCCCACCCGCCGCTCACCCCCCGCTCATGTACGTGTGTCTCTCCCCACCAGCCGCCCACCCCCCGCTCATGTCTGTGTGTCTCTCCCCACCCGCCGCCCACCCCCTGCTCATGTCCGTGAGTCTCTCCCCACCCGCCGCCCAACCCCCGCTCATGTCCGTGTGTCTCTCCCCACCTGCCGCCCACCCCCCGCTCATGTCCGTGTGTCTCTCCCCACCTCCTGCTCATGTCCATGTGTCTCTCCCCACCTTCTGCCCACCCCCGCTCATGTCCCGTGTGTCTCTACCCACCCGCCGCCCACCCCCGCTCATGTCCTGTGTGTCTCTCTCCCTCCCCCCACCCCCGCTCATGCCCCATGTGTCTCTCTCCCTCCCCCCACCCCCGCTCATGCCCCGTGTGTCTCCCCCTCCCGCCCACCCCCGCTCATGTCCGTGTGTCTCTTCCCACCTGCCGCCCACCCCCCCGCTCATGTCCGTGTGTCTCTCCCCACCCCCGCTCATGTCCGTGTGTCTCTCCCGGCCCGCCGCCCACCCCCCGCTCATGTCCTGTGTGTCTCTCTCCCTCTCCCCCACCCCCGCTCATGCCCCATGTGTCTCTCTCCCTCCCCCCACCCCCGCTCATGCCCCGTGTGTCTCTCCCCCTCCCGCCCACCCCTCGCTCATGCCCCGTGTGTCTCTCTTCTCTCCCCTTCCCCCCACCCCCCGCTCATGCCCCATGTGTCTCTCTCCCTCCCCCACCCCTGCTCATGCCCCGTGTGTCTCTCCCCCTCCCAGCCACCCCCCGCCCATGCCCTGTGTGTCTCTCCCCCTCCTGCCCACCCCCCGCTCATGCCCCGTGTGTCTCTCTCCCTCCCCCCCACCCCCGCTCATGCCCCGTGTGTCTCTCTCCCTCCCCTCCACCCCCGCTCATGCCCCGTGTCTCTCTCCCCTTCCCCCCACCTCCAGCTCAAGCCTCGTGTGTCTCTCTCCCTCCCCCCACCCCAGCTCTTGCCCGGTGTGTCTTTCTAACCCTCCCGCCCACCCCCGCCCTTGCCCCGTGTCTCTTCCCCCTCCTGCCCACCCCCGCTCTTGCCCCGTGTCTCTTTCCCCCTCCCGCCCACCCCCACGCTTGCCCGGTGTCTCTTTCCCCCTCCCGCCCACCCCCACTCTTGCCCCGTGTCTCTTTCCCCCTCCCTCCCACCCCTGCTCTTGCCCCGTGTCTCTTACCCCCTCCCGCCCACCCCTAACCTAGTGAGTCCCCAAGCGGCTTTGCTGGATTTCTGGAGTTTGTTTTTTTTCCATCCTGCCAAGAGTGAGACTCTTTTCTCCCACTCTTGGACGGGTATGTGTGTAATTCCTTTGAAATGTCAATGTGTTCGATGGGCTATGGGGTCTTTTACTCCATAGGGTCTCATGTGTTTTTCTATGTGTGTTACACCGCACTCTACGTGCCGTAACACGGGGGCGCCCTAGCGGGTCCCCCACCATAGACTCCATACCCGGGGACTGACTACTGTCTCCCCGGGCATGTAAAGTCACCATTGGCTTTACTAGACCTAAATTTACTAACAGAACTAGTACAAACCATCTTATTGTGGACGTACTAGTAGAGGTAATTCGATTACTCCTGGATCTGTTACTCGAGGGGGCAGTGTCCCGTCCCCCCTCGTCGAGTTTTGGCTGGTGGCAGTGGAAACTACTTGTTATGTTCGACCCCGAGCATAACCCTATGGGACTCGTCCCATTGTTGGAGATTGATACTTTTTCTCATTTATCTCTGACGTACCACCGATCTACTTATCTTAAATAGGTTTATCGAGTGGTATTTTCTGCCAGAACTCGGTTTGAAAAATGGCGTCTGTGTTCGTCTCTGTGACTCCTAAACCAAAGGTTGAGCCCTTTGTTCCACTTTTGGCGGGCCTCTGTACAGAGACCCTCCAAAGTGGTGCCATTCTGTCTGGGTTACCATAGGGGTGTGGGAGGGGGTTTAGGCACCCTGGACCGAGTTGCCTTGACAACTCCGGTCGCACTCTGGAGTGAATGGCCCAGGTGGTGAGCCTTCACGCTCACCACTTAGCATGTGTTGATTGACAGCTAGGCTGAATGAATGGGGGTTTTCTGCATAAAAGCAGGGCTTTTGGGACTGGATCTTCAGAAGTCGCCACAGGACCAAAAAATCCGACGAGGGTAACGCTGAGCCGACCTGCACGATGACACCTCCGGTGGAGCCCTGCGGAACCGACTCACCACTTCCCGACGACAGAGGAGATCTCCCTGCCGGAGAGTCTCTTCCCCTGACTGGTGGGAACAACCAGTCCCCTTTGCTTTTTATTCGCCTCAGGATGCAGTGGTCGAATTGCCCGTGCAGAAGCACCTAGGCAACTGGATAGCCACTACCCCTGAACCGCGACCAAAAGGTGGTGCCTTATGACGGAGCACTCCGCGGCTGGTCTCTTCCCTGGTGGTGCACCGGACTTCATTTTCTTCGACGACGAGATCATCTCTACTCTTGGCAAAGAACCAACGTGCATCCACCACCAGGAATAACTGCCCCCGCCGGAGCTGCCCTCCGCAACAAGGTACTGTGTCCGCCTGGCTTCCCTTTCGATCGGTTCGAGTGAGGTGTCTTAATCCTCTCCGTTCCATTGGGTCGCCTCCAAGCTTTTCTCATTCGTTGTTCTGAACTGGTTCTATCCACCGATAACAATTTGCAATACAGACTTGAATGCATCTCCACTAGAGACTTTTTGGGACATCGCGCCTTGCCTCTCTCCGAGTGGGCCTGGCCTCTGAACTTTACGATCTATTGTAATTCTTGCCTTCCTGCCTTGCATTTTATCCGCTTGGATCGAACTGTGTTGATTTCGTAACCTGCCTATCTTTTTTTCTCTCCCGTCCTAACTAATATTCGAGTGTCATCTGGGTTGAGGTATACACCTCTGTCTGAAAATAAGTGGTACCAGTAGAACCTAGAGTTGTCGATATTGCTAGGGGGATTGATCGTCTACTTCGTAGAGTAATTGTGTTTGATTTGTTTGCTGTGATTTGCCTTAGTGTTTTTCATAGACATTTTGTTATAAATAAATACCTTAATATCTTTACACTAAGCATTGTTGCGTGTTTGCTTGTCTTGCTGTGAAGAATTGCCCTATTTTCTATACTCCACATACTGCTCAACTTTTCTTGAGAGAGGTCTGACTGCTCAGCCACAGCTACCACGTGAATCTGTGTGGTGCAGACTGCTACCAAGTGGGTTCACCGCCAACGCCTGTAGTCCTAAATCTTTTGCAGTGGTCCCAGAGGGAACTGCACAGGTTTACGTCTAACACCCCGCTCGTGACCCGCTCGTCTCAGACACCCGCCCACCCCCCGCTCATGCCCCGTGTGTCTCTCCCAACCCCAGTGTGTCTCTCCAACCCCCCGCTCATGTCCGTGCGTCTCTCCCCACCCGCCGCCCACCCCCGCTCATGTCCGTGTGTCTCTCCCCACCCGCCGCTCACCTCCCGCTCATGTCCCTGTGTCTCTCCCCACCAGACGCCCACCCCCCGCTCATGTCCATGTGTCTCTCCCCACCCGCCGCCCACCCCCCGCTCATGGCCGTGAGTCTCTCCCCACCCGCCGCCCACCCCCGCTCATGTCCGTGTGTCTCTCCCCACCTCCTGCTCATGTCCGTGTGTCTCTCCCCACCTGCCGCCCATCCCCCGCTCATGTCCCGTGTGTCTCTCCCCACCCGCCGCCCACCCCCCGCTCATGTCCTGTGTGTCTCTCTCCCTCCCCCCCACCTCCGCTCATGCCCCGTGTGTCTCTCTCCCTCCCCCCACCCCCGCTCATGACCCGTGTGTCTCTCCCCCTACCGCCCACCCCCGCTCATGTCCGTGTGTCTCACCCCACCTGCCGCCCACCCCCTACTCATGTCCGTGTGTCTCTCCCCACCCCCCGCTCATGTCCGTGTGTCTCCCCCCACCCGCCGCCCACCCCTTGCTCATGCCCTGTGTGTCTCTCTCACCTTCCCCCCACCCCCGCTCATGCCCCGTGTGTCTCTCCCCCTCCCACACACCCCCCGCTCATGCCCCGTGTGTCTCTCCCCCTCCTGCCCACCCCCCGCTCATGCCCCGAGTGTCTCTCTCCCTTCCCCCAAACCCCGCTCATGCCCCGTGTGTCTCTCTCCCTCCCCTCCACCCCCGCTCATGCCCCGTGTCTCTCTCCCCTTCCCCCCACCCCCGCTCTTGCCCCGTGTGTCTTTCCCCCTCCTGCCCACCCCTGCCCTTGCCCCGTGTCTCTTCCCCCTCCTGCCCACCCCCGCTCTTGCCCCGTGTCTCTTTCCCCCTCCCACCCACCACCGCTCTTTCCCCGTGTCTCTTTCCCCCTCCCGCCCACCACCACTCTTGCCCCGTGTCTCTTTCCCCCTCCCTCCCACCCCTGCGCTTGCCCCGTGTCTCTTTCCCCCTCCCGCCCACCTCGCTCTTGCCCCGTGTCTCTTTCCCCGTCCCGCCCACCCCTGCTCTTGCCCCGTGTCTCTTTCCCCCTCCCGCCCACCCCCGCTCTTACCCTGTGTCTCTTTCCCCCTCCCGCCCACCCCTGCTCTTGCCCCGTGTCTCTTTCCCCCTCCTGCCCTCCCCATTCTTGCCCCGTGTCTCTTTCCGCCTCCTGCCCACCCCCGCTATTGCCCCGTGTCTTTCCCCCTCCCGCCCACCCCCTCTCTTGCCCCGTGTCTTTTCCCCTCCTGCCCACCCCCGCTCTTGCCCCGTGTGTCTCTCCCACTCCCGCTCATGCCCCGTGTGTCTCTCCCACCCCACCCCCTGCTCATGCCCCGTGTGTCTCTCTCCCTCCCCCCACCCCTGCTCATGCCCCGTGTGTCTCTCTCCCCTTCCCCCCACCCCCCGCTCATGCCCCGTGTGTCTCTCTCCCCATCCCCCCACCCCCCGCTCATGCCCCGTGTGTCTCTCTCCCTCCCCCCCACCCCCGCTCATGCCCCGTGTCTGTCTCCTGTCCCCCCATCCCTCTCTCATGCCCTGTGTCTGTCTCCTGTTCCCCCCACCCCCCGCTCATGCCCTGTGTCTCTCCTGTTGCCCCCCACCCCCCGCTAATACCCCGTGTCTCTCCTTTTGCCCCCCGCTCATGCCCCGTGTCTGTCTCCTGTTGCCCCCCACCCCCCGCTCATGCCCCGTGTCTGTCTCCTGTTCTCCCCACCCCCCGCTCATGCTCCGTGTCTGTCTCCTGTTCCCCCCACCCCCCGCTCATGCCCCGTGTCTGTCTCCTGTTGCCACCCCACCCCCCGCTCATGCCCCGTGTCTGTCTACTGTTGCCCCTTACCCACCGCTCAAGCCGCCTGTCTGTCTCCTGTTACCCCCCACCCCACGCTCATGCCCCGTGTCTGTCTCCTGTTGCCCCCCACCCCCGCTCATGCCCGTGTCTGTATCTGTTGTTCCCCGACCCCCCGCTCATGCTCCGTGTCTGTCTCCTGTTCCCCCCACCCCCCGCTCATGCCCCGTGCCTCTCTCCTGTTGCCCCCCCACCCCCCGCTCATGCCCCGTGTCTGTCTCCTGTCCCCCCCACCCCCTGCTAATGCCCCGTGTCCGTCTCCTGTACCCCCCCACCCCCCGCTCATGCCTATATCTTTCTCCTGTTCCCCCACCCGCTCATGTCCCCTGTCTCTCTCCTGTTGCCCCCAACCCCCCGTGCATGCCCCGTGTCTGTCTCCTGTTCCCCCATCACCCCCCCGCTCATGCCCCGTGTCTCTCTCCTGTTGCCCCCCACCCCCTGCTCATGCCCCATGCCTGTCTCCTGTACCCCACCACCGCCTGCTCATGCCCCGTGTCTCTCTCATGTTGCCCCCACTCCCCCGCTCATGCCCCATGTCTGTCTTCTGTTCCTCCACCCCCCGCTCATGCCCCGTGTCTGTCTGCTGTTCCCCCCGCCCCCCGCTCATGCCCCGTGTCTGTCTCCTGTACCCCCCACTCCGCGCTCATGCCCCGTGTCTCTCTCCTGTTGCCCCCCACCCCCCTGCTCATGCCCCGTGTCTGTCTCCTGTTGCCCCCCACCCCGCCGCTCATGCCCCGTGTCTGTCTCCTGTTCTCCCCACCCTCGCTCATGCCCCGTATCTGTCTCCTGTTCCCCCCATCCCCCGCTCATGCCCCGTGTCTGTCTCCTGTTCTCCCCACCCCTCGCTCATGTCCGGTGTCTGTCTCCTGTTCTCCCCACCCCCCGCTCATGCCCGTGTATGTCTCCTGTTGGCCCCACCCTCCGCTCATGCCCCGTGTCTGTCTCCTGTTGCCCCCCGCTCATGCCCCGTGTCTCCCTCGTGTTCCTCCCACCCCCCACTCATGCCCTGTGTTTCCCTCGTGTTACCCCCCACCCCCCGCTCATGCCCCATGTCTCCCTCGTGTTCCTGCCCACCCCCCGCTCAGACACCGTGTCTCCCTCATGTTCCTCCCCACCCGCTGCTCTTGCCCCGTGTCTCTCTCGTGTTCCCCCCACCACCGCTCATGCCCCGTGTTTCTTTCCTTTCCCCCGACCCCTTGCTCATGCCCCGTTTGTACCCTGTTCCCTCTCACCCCCCGCTCATGCCCATGTGTCTCCCCTGTTCCCCCTCACCCCCCGCTCATGCCCTGTTGTGTTCTTTATACACCCCACCTTCCCTTTCCATGATGGCCATCTTGGTAAAAGATTTTCCTTCCTACACCGGGACGCCGCAGGAAAACATTTTGTTTTTTTTTACCACCTGGCGTTCCCACTTTGAGCACATAAGATGTTAGTGGTCTTCATCTATTGAAAAGGATGTTGTGGTGACGTTGCACTAATAAAAACCTTTAAAATGTTGTTAAAAAAAATGTTACAGGGACGTTATGGTTAAGTTGCACTAATAAAAACCTATAAAATTCAATGAAAAAACTTTGTTAAAGGGACGTTATGGTTAAGTTGCGCTACTAAAAACCTATGAAAATCAGTGAAAAAACTTTCTTAAAGGGACGTTATGGTTAAGTTGCGCTACTAAAAACCTATGAAATTCAGTGAAAAAACTTTGTCAAAGGGACGTTATGCTTCCAAGTAAAACCGAAAAACCCTTGAAATTCACCAGTTATGGTAAACTAAGCAACCATAACTCGCGCCACCACCGTGCACTGCTAAGACTAACACCCAGGACATCAAAGATGACCCGCGTTGTCCTGAAGTGTTCTAAGAACTCTCGCAGTGTCCTGAAATGTTCGTAGGGGTGTCCTGAAGACGCTCTAAGAACACTTGGGGTGTCCTGAAATGTTCGCAAATAAACAAAATAGGGGTGTTCTGGGGACGCTGTCCGTATTGTTCTGTGGCAAGTTGAATGTGTTCTAAGAACACTCGGGTGTCCTGAAATGTTCGCAAATAAACAAAATGGGGGTGTTCTGATGACGCTGTCCGTATTGTTCGTTGTCAAGTTGAAAGTGTTGTAAGAACTGTCGCGTTGTCCTGAAATGTTCGTAGGGGGTGTCCTGAAGACGCTGTCCGTATTGTTCGATGGCAAGTTGAAAGTGTTGTAAGAACTCTCGCGTTGTCCTGAAATGTTCATAGGGGGCGTCCTGAAGACGCTGTCCGTATTGTTCGATGGCAAGTTGAAAGTGTTCTAAGAACACTCAGGGTGTCCTGAAATGTTCGCAAATAAACAAAATGTGGTTCTCCTGAAGACGCTGTCTGTATTGTTCGATGGCAAGTTGAAAGTGTTCTAAGAACACTCGGGGTGTCCTGACATGTTCGCAAATCAACAATATGGGGGTGTTCTGATGACGCTGTCCGTATTGTTCGTTGTCAAGTTGAAAGTGTTGTAAGAACTCTCGCGTTGTCCTAAAATGTTCGTAGGGGGTTTCCTGAAGACGCTGTCCGTATTGTTCGATGGCAAGTTGAAAGTGTTCTAAGAACACTCGGGGTGTCCTGAAATGTTCGCAAATAAACAAAATGGGGGTGTTCTGAGGACGCTGTCCGTATTGTTCGTTGTCAAGTTGAAAGTGTTCTAAGAACTCTCGCATTTTCCTGAAATGTTCATACATAAACAAAATGGGGGTATGTTCTAAGAACACACGCGTTGTCCTGAAGTGTTCGTAGGGGGTGTCCTGAAGATGCTCTAAGAACACTCGCGGTGTCCTGAAATGTTCGCAAAGAAACAAAATGGGGGTGTTCTGAGGACGCTGTCCGTATTGTTCATTGTCAAGTTGAAAGTGTTCTAAGAACTCTCGCGTTGTCCCGAAATGTTCGCACATAAACAAAATGGGGGTGTGTTCTAAGAACACACGCGTTGTCCTGAAGTGTTCTACGAACTCTCGCGGTGTCCTGACATGTTCGTAGGGGGTGTCCTGAGGACGCTGTCTGTATTGTTCAATGGCAAGTTGAAAGTGTTCTAAGAACTGTTTCGGTGTCCTAAAATGTTCGCAAATAACCAAAATGTAGGTGTGTTCTAAGAACACACGCGTTGTCCTGAAATGTTCGTAGGGGGTGTCCTGAGGACGCTGTCCGTATTGTTTGTTGTCGAGTTGAAAGTGTTCTAAGAAGTCTCGTGGTGTCCTGAAATGTTCGCAGAGGGTGTACTGAAGATGCTGTCCATATTGTTCGATGGCAAGTTGAAAGTGTTCTAAGAACACTCAGGGTGTCCTGAAATGTTTGCAAATAAACAAAATGGGGGTGTTCTGAGGACGCTGTCCGTATTGTTCGTTGTCAAGTTGAAAGTGTTCTAAGAACTCTCGTTTTGTTCTGAAGTGTTCTAAGAACTCTCGCAGTGTCCTGAAATGTTCGTAAGGATGTCCTGAAGACGCTCTAAGAACACTCGGGGTGTCCTGAAATGTTCGCAAATAAACAAAATAGGGGTGTTCTGGGGACGCTGCCGTATTGTTCTGTGGCAAGTTGAATGTGTTCTAAGAACACTCAGGGTGTCCTGAAATGTTCGCAAATAAACAAAATGGGGGTGTTCTGATGACGCTGTCCGTATTGTTCGTTGTCAAGTTGAAAGTGTTGTAGGAACTCTCGCGTTGTCCTGAAATGTTCGTAGGGGGTGTCCTGAAGATGCTGTCCGCATTGTTCGATGTCAAGTTGAAAGTGTTGTAAGAACTCTCGCGTTGTCCTGAAATGTTCGTAGGGGGCGTCCTGAAGACGCTGTCCGTATTGTTCGATGGCAAGTTGAAAGTGTTCTAAGAACACTCAGGGTGTCCTGAAATGTTCGCAAATAAACAAAATGTGGTTCTCCTGAAGACGCTGTCCGTATTGTTCGATGGCAAGTTGAAAGTGTTCTAAGAACACTCGGGGTGTCCTGACATGTTCGGAAATAAACAAAATGGGGGTGTTCTGATGACGCTGTCCGTATTGTTCGTTGTCAAGTTGAAAGTGTTGTAAGAACTCTCGCGTTGTCCTGAAATGTTCGTAGGGGGTGTCCTGAAGACGCTGTCCGTATTGTTCGTTGGCAAGTTGAAAGTGTTCTAAGAACACTCGGGGTGTCCTGAAATGTTAGCAAATAAACAAAATGGGGGTGTTCTGAGGACGCTGTCCGTATTGTTCATTGTCAAGTTGAAAGTGTTCTAAGAACTCTCGCATTTTCATGAAATGTTCATACATAAACAAAATGGGGGTGTGTTCTAAGAACACACGCGTTGTCCTGAAGTGTTCATAGGGGGTGTCCTGAAGACGCTCTAAGAACACTCGCGGTGTCCTGAAATGTTCGCAAAGAAACAAAATGGGGGTGTTCTGAGGACGCTGTCCGTATTGTTCGTTGTCAAGTTGAAAGTGTTCTAAGAACTCTTGCGTTGTCCTGAAATGTTTGCACATAAACAAAATGGGGGTGTGTTCTAAGAACACACGCGTTGTCCTGAAGTGTTCTACGAACTCTCGCGGTGTCCTGAAATGTTCGTAGGGGGTGTCCGAGGACGCTGTCCGTATTGTTCAATGGCAAGTTGAAAGTGTTCTAAGAACTGTCTCGGTGTCCTGAAATGTTCTTAAATAAACAAAATGGGGGTGTGTTCTAAGAACTCACGCGTTGTCCTGAAATGTTCGTAGGGGTTGTCCGGAAGACGCTGCCCGTATTCTTCGATGGCAAGTTGAAAGTGTTCTAAGAACTGTTTCGGTGTCCTGAAATGTTCGCAAATAACCAAAATGTAGGTGTGTTCTAAGAACACACTTGTTGTCCTGAAATGTTCATAGGGGGTGTCCTGAGGACGCTGTCCGTATTGTTTGTTGTCGAGTTGAAAGTGTTCTAAGAAGTCTCGTGGTGTCCTGAAATGTTCACAGGGGGTGTACTGAAGATGCTGTCCATATTGTAAGATGGCAAGTTGAAAGTGTTCTAAGAACACTCAGGGTGTCCTGAAATGTTTGCAAATAAACAAAATGGGGGTGTTCTGAGGACGCTGTCCGTATTGTTTCTTGTCAAGTTGAAAGTGTTCTAAGAACTCTTGCTTTGTTCTGAAATGTTCGCACATAAAGAATATGGGGGTGTGTTCTAAGAACACACCCGTTGTCCTGAAATGTTTGTAGGGGGTGTCCTAAGGACGCTGTCCGTATTGTTCGTTGTCGAGTTGAAAGTGTTCTAAGAACTTTCGCGTTGTCCTGAAATATTTGTAGGGGGTGTTTACTCTATGGGTGTGATATGCTGCGGTGGGTTCTGGCCAGGGCATAGAGTATTGGGAGCATGGCCATGCACCCAACACTCTATGCCCTGGCCACAACCACCGCAGCATATCACACTTATAGTTGCTTATAACTTGGGTCAAAAACAAATTTATAAGGAACAAAGTTATAAGATACTATGGGTGTGATATGCTGCAATGGTTGTGGCCATGGCACAGAGTGTATAATAAACTTACTGTTTGGTTTAGTAACTGGAGTACATGTATTTCTTGTTAATTTCTGTGATAAAAGAAAATAGCATGTTAGTACTAGTATTTTGTAATGACTTATTACATTGTATAATCAACATTTTTTTTTTTGGTCCCTCATATTTAGTAGATTACAAATTACAAACCAGAGTACTGTGCAATTTGCTCAGTTTCTGTGTTCGTTGCTAAAATCATTGGGTCTGTGGGAGAAAAAAAAATCCATGTTGGATTAAAAAAAATCCCTTTTTCTGTTATGCTACAGTTTATTAGTTTGTTTGTTTTCAGTGTTCATTTGTTGTTTCTGGCGACTGCTTTATACATTGGGTTGATGCATTTTTTTTTTTGGAGCAGTAACATATTATTTATTTGTTTGGATATTATGAAAATTTGGAGCAGTTAGCTACCAGTAGGCGTATTCTAACTGTCTATTTTTTTAATATATTTTAATGGCATTGATTTATCTGTTTGGATAGTGTTAAATTTCGGGACAGTTAGATACCAATTGGCGTATTCTTACTGTCTATTTTTTGATATATTTTAGTGCTATTGATTTATCTGTTTGGATATTGTTAAATTTTGGGACAGTTAGATACCAATTGGCGTATTCTAAACTGTCTATTTTATGCTCTAATTTAGTGGCATTCATTCATCTGATTAATTGTTGTAGAATCTTTGGGCAGTTAGATAGCTTTTGGAATATTCTAACAGTGTATATTTTTTACTACAAGTTTACTTGAGGTTTAAGTACAGTTTAGTTATCAAATTTTGGTTTTAAGAACATTAAATAAGCGTTTGTAAGATTTGCTGGTAATCTCTGCTTTAGAGTAATGGTACTATCATTACATTGAAACCATCCACATTTCTTTTTTATATATGCAGTGTAGTGCCCTGAATTGGTTGTGGCTCCTGCGTGGTAGATTATACCTATTGTTGTGAAGGTTTTCTTACCAAGTGATAATTGACCATGTGTGAATCCAGTCAGCTTGCAGTTGTTTTTGGTACCAGCTGCATTGTAACGTAGAAGCATTAGTATTACGTATTTACTATGTGTTTGTATTACTAACGTGGAGAGATTATCTGAATTGCAGGTAGAGCATAATCTACCATGGTTTGCATTTTGTACAAGTTGCTGAAATGGAATGGATTCACAATTAGGTATTGATATATATGCGAAGCGATCATTGGGGATTTCTTCTTGTGTCACATTGTTGCAGAGTGTGCATGTTTGTTTCCACATGTATGAAATCTGGAAGATTTCATTTATGAGTATGTTTTTGTTCTCCAGTACTTGTAGTAAGTACATTAGAAATTCTTGTTGATCTTCCTGTGAGTTTATAGTGAATTTCACCATTCCAGCACAGTAGTCCAATTGTTGTCTTATTCCATAAACACTATACGTGTTGTCAGGATTATTTGCTGCATTTCTGTGAAGTACTAACATTTGCAAACACAATGGGTCTGTACTTTGTAAGTAAATGTTCTCAACAATTGGTGATAATTGAAATAGAATATTCATTGCTACATTTGCATAGCAACTTACACCAACTATATTTGAGAGTTTAAATGGACCAGGTAGTTCTGTATCTGACTGCTTTTTTGGAGTTTGTCTTCCTTCTTTGAAGAAGTTCCTGGTTTACTTTCCCTAATTGATTCTTTTTTGCTTGTGGTACTTGATGAAGTATTACTTTCTTTTACTCTCTTTGGAGGATTTGCAATGACATCCTCTTGCTTTTCTGTTTGATGTATTTTTCTTTTATAATGTTTTACTTTTTGTGGAACAGAATATGTGTTTAGATGGGGAGTGTATAGTGAGCGAAGTCTATTGTATTCTAAAATGCAAAGAATATCAGCGTTTATTTTCCTTGCATCAAAGTCGATTAGAAATAGACCGTCAAGTGTACGTAAGCTTGATAGTGCTACGTAGCTCATGCCTTCTTTAAAGACTGTGTTACCAATATCTATCATTGCTTTGTCTAGGGTAAGACCTTGCGATTTATGAATCATGACTGCGTATGCAAGAGTTAGAGAAAATTGTTCTCTGCGTACATACATGTCTTTGAAGAGAAGGAATCGAGCTGTTGAGCGTCCTATCCTTTTAACTTCTGAAAGTTTGTCAAAGAGTATATTGACAAACTGAATTTTGTTGTCACGTGGGTATGTTTGAAAGCCAACAACTGTACCCAGTGATCCATTAACTAGTCCTTAGTCCACGTCAAGGTTACGTTTAAGCTTTACTCTGCAATTTAAGGATAATTTTAATATCTTTTCTAATCCTGCTGTGTTTGAGATTGATTTTTCTAAACTATTTAGTTTTGTTGTGGCTTGGTCGCACATAGGTAGTGTCATACCATGTACAATCTAGTTTGTCTGTGGCGCTAATTTCCATTATTGGTTGCATTTCTTTACTTAACATTATTTAATTGAATTTGAAACAGCTTGCAAGAGTTGGCATTAAGGCCATACAATTGACATGTGGGCTAATTGTTCCATAACATCTGTAGCACATGCATTATCGCCATAAAGTGCATTAATTTGCCGGGTTTTCAATATTGTTTCTGCTTTTTTAGAGAGTGTACCAACTCTGATACTTTTTAAGATGTTGGCATAAGTGAGATTTGCAGATTGCCACATGTTTTCTGTTAATTCTCTGTATTGGAAATGTTGCCAAAGGTTGACATTTCCAATGCTGCCAACAGTATTACGGCAGATTTTGTGTCCTAATGTTTTAAAAATAGGCTTGCCTTTTACTGTTGTCAATTGAAGAAGATCTCCGAAAACAATAATGTGTTTTCCTGCAAAGAGCTCTTCATAGTTTGTTTTCAGTACTTCTTGTAATCTGAGGTGAATCAAAGCCAACATTAGGTTGGAGACCATGCTCACTTCATCTATTAGTAGCATTTTCATTTGTTTCAATACTCTGCGTAGTTCCATTGCAGCTTCTGCAGAAAGTTTGTAATAGTCTAATTTGTTCTGGTGTTCTACTGGCACGAGTAGTAATCGGAGTAAAGTGACACCACCTATGTTGTAGGCAGCTAAACCTGTGATGGCATTGACAACAGCTGACAGTTTGTTGTTTGTCAATTGTTGAAGGAATTTACTGATGATTTTGATTAGGAATGTTTTGCCAGAACCAGCTTCACCACTGACGTGCAGTAGTGTAGGTTTATAATTATGGCAGGAACATTCTTTATTTTCATGTTGTACACCATCTGCAATTTGTTTTGTTACTTCTTCAAAAATGCTACGTTGTTCGTTGTTTAGTTTTGATTGTAGTATAGTTAAGTCTTCTTTATCTTCATACTGACACATGGTGTTTTCTACTTCTATCATAGCTAATTCTGCCTCATTTATTATTAGTGGTTCTCCCAGTGGTTCTTGGCTTCCTGTTACAGAAGGTTGACTACTGTCAGGAGTGTCTTTATCTAGTTGGGCCTGGAGTTCTTCTTCATGTTGGTGTTCATTGTGCAACATTGTTTTGTATTGTGTAAAGTTTACATCAGTTATAGTGCTTTCATTTGCTTTGAAATCATCTTCACATGAGTCATAGTTTTCTAGTATTGCTTCTTCTTTTCTCCATGGTTTAAAGAGTTGTAACAGGGACATGTAATATATTTCTTTATGTTGAGGAGTTTTCAATGACAATTTGATATGATTAATTAAATTTGGTTTAGTGAGTTTAACTAAACTGCCTTCACAGTTTGTTACTCTGTATTTACCTTTTTTCATCAGGTTTTATATTATTTTTCTATATGTATGTTTGCATTCCATAAGTGGGCAATGATTGTATTATAATCATTGATATATTTTTCTTCTTCTTTTCTTTTTATATAATATGTATTTTTAGGTGACTTACCTTTAACACTATGTCTAACTGAAGACATGAGGTTGTTCACTTGACATGTATTTGTAACTGGTCTAAGGAAACCAAATCGGCATTTGGTGTAGTATTTCCCTTTGTGTTTGTATTTGCGACGACAATATTTGCCACATTTATGTCTTTGAAATTGTAAAATTTGTGCATGAAAATCACTATTTGTGGATTCTGATGGAATTTCACAAGTGACATATTTGTCAATACACTGTAAAACAGTGGCATCACTGTCTTGACCAAATTTAGGAGCATCTTTAATCCATAAAAGCATGTGGATATGTGTTGCTCCTCTGGCTTGGTATTCTTTTCTCCAAAAGAAGTGTTGCACTTCTTCAAGGGGAGGAACAGTTTTATTACAAATAAAATGTGCATAGCAACGAAGCGATGGTGAAAATATCTTGAAACATTAACAGGATCCAAAGAACAAAGTTCTCCTGATGTTGGTATATCTATGTTTGTTTTGTTTTTATTTGATATGCATAGGAAATCATGTAAATCTTCCCATGCATATTCTGCACAACTTAATGTAACAAACCAAGTGGGTGGGCCAAGGTTTCTGATCATACAACGTACATCTCCGTGACGTCAAAACCACTACTCTTTAGTACCACGCATATTTGCTAATAGATTTGTAATATTTGATTGTAAAACCTCATCCTTTTGTTGCACTTTTTGTAATAATTGTGTCGCTGTCATATTTTGAAAGTGGGATCCTGATTTTAATATGTGTGCAACTCTGTAACATAAAGTTGCTAGTTCACTTTCAAAGAGTAGGTGGAATATGTATTCCACATTTTGTCTAAATCTGGGATCTTCAGAATACATCCTTAATGAGCGGTATTCTGAAGCTGATATTTGAATAGGTCTATCATCATATCTTCCTCCTTTGCCAGTAGGAAAGAGTAGAGGAAAAGCACGTGCTTTTTTCACATATGCTGATTGGTGATCCTTTTGTTTGACTCATTTGGTATGTTTCTAGTGCATCTTAGAGTGCAAAGGATGAATTGCAAATTGCAAAGGATGAATTGTATAATGGTCTAAAGTATTTGATATTGTAGCAGGATCTAGTAGCTCAAATTGACCAGCTTCTTGTGTTTCTTGAATTATTTCAGTTGTATCTTTCAAGTTTTCTTCAATATTAATTTCTTTGTAATATTCATTATTCTCTTTAAGATATTGTAAGGCTTGTCTAACTTTATGTAAATCTACCAGCTGTTGCCATGTTTTTTTGTCTTTTGTAGGTACTCCATTTACTAAGATAATTAAAGATTGCTGCATTGGACGTTGCACTCCTAGAGTATGCACATTTTCTTTTAGATCTAATGGTAAATCAACTACTTTTCCACAAATGCCTTTTACCAATTCAGAGGGAGGTAATTTTACTGTTTTTGGTTGAAGACGTATTATTGCTTGAAATGGGTGTACTGTTTGAATTATGATGCTCTCATATAAATTAAGTTGTTGTAGGGGTTTTGGTAGTGGGTATAATTCCAAATTATTTGTGATAGCACGTGAAGGAGTTTGGTTGTTGTCAAGTTTTGTAGTGCAGTAACTGCAAAGTATTAAGGGGTCACTTATTTCGTATTTGTTTTCTGCTACAAGGTAGAGAGCTAATTAAAATCATTTAGAATCTTCATTGTCTTCTATTTTATATGATAGGTCTACAGTTTTCGTGTTACGTTTATAAAAAGTTCTGCAGCAACATACACATACATGGTTTGGTACTTCAGCTGATGTACTTTTAAATTTTAGTATTTCTTTTTTGTATTTTTTAGCAGAAGGTTGCCATGTGTAGAATTGTTGCTTATTTGGTTTAAAGCTATTTCATTCTGTAAATGGCTTTCACTTCCAAAATATTTTTTCTGGATATAGTCAATTTCTTGAAGTAGGTCTTTTGCTGTACCATGTAGAAGAATGTTATTTAAATTTGCTAGTGCTAAAGCAGGTCTTTTAGCATAGTACAGTTTATAGACTAGATTTCTTATAGTTGAATGATGTGTTGATATTCTTTTGATCGTGGTTTTACAAGTAGGTCCTGTAATCAAGGCCAATGAATGTCCTTGTAGTCCTGTGTATTTGCGCACTGGACAGATATCCATATTTTGTAGTAGTTTAATTTTAATTTTGTCTTTGCTTTTTACATATTGAGTGAGGAATTGGCGTGAAGACTTGAAAAATTGTTTAGGAATGTTACATATTGATGTGCATGGCCATTTGTACACTAGACGTTCTAATTCAGTTGAATAGAGAGGTAATTCTAAGTTTTCAGGGCATATTTTTGTAAGGAGTACTTCTTGTTCCATTATGGTATTATTAACTTTTTCATACCCTCGACCACTGCTATGTATGGCAATTGTATTTGTTTGTTTTTGTTTGTACGCTTCTTCATTAAAATATGGTTCTGTACTCGTAGTGTGACTCCAATCACCTCCGCAGATACTTAAGAAGTTCTTTCTGTTGACATTTCGTTTATTGAGAAGTCTTTTTTGTAATGTAGTTATTAGTTTTGTTAGTGGTTTCATTTTGTTTAACACTAAAATACATAACTTTCAACGCTTCTAAAATTAATTTCCTATGATAGGTTTTAAGCATTGAACCTGATTTCTCTCCTGTTTTTATAAGATTTTGAAGGACTTTGTGGCGGAACATTTTGGCTAAAATACTTTTCTTGGTATGCTTACTTTGCACTATATTAAAATTTAAAGAAGTAATTTTATCTGTAGTGATAGCTGATTTTCTGTTAATTGTTTTTTGGTTTGTTTTACATTTTGATAGAAAAGGCAAAGTTTTTGTACTTGAAACTTCTTGTGTTTCACTAAATGACTGTATTAGCTGTTTTGTTTGAACTTTTTTTACAAATTCTGCTAGAGATGGATGCTTATGTTGGACAGTTTTATTTTCCTTTGCTCTACTTCTGCGTTGCTTTCTACGGACTTGACTTTTGGTAGGCATTCTTTAGAGTCTGTTGAAAAAAATAAAGAAGGTATGGGTTGGGGTGTTCTGTAATGTATGTGTGCTGTGTGCATGAGTGTTTGAGTACGATGATGTATGTAATGGTGTCTGATTGTGCATTGGGAACTACAACTAGTAGGGATGTGCATTCTTCAATTAATATGTTACTAAACTCAGGTTCAGATGACAGAAAAAAATAAGCTAGTGGTGTGGAGAAGTACAAATAGTAAATCTAATGTATACAATAAAAACAGTTGTTTGTTCTATAATATGAAAATTCTAGCGGTTGAGTTGAGTAATATGTGTGTACAAAAGTAGGAATGTGTGCGCCATTCTGGCTGTAAATCGCTGTTTAAGACATGAGAATTTTTGGACAGAATGGTGCACAATCTCTATTTTTAGGCACAGAAATAGCATGAATTAACTTTACAGTATGTTTGAGTAATAATACAACTATTATGGTGATATTCTACTTTTTTTTTTTCTAAAATGAGCAGTTTAATTCTTAGTTCTTCTTTGTTCTTGAAATTCGGCTGCTTCTTTTCAGGAGAATGGTCTTCACTGAAATTGTAAAAGAAACAAATTAGTAATTTTGTTTGTATATAGCATTGTTTTTAATTTAGATATTGATTTTTTTAATTGAAATCCTCAGCGCCTTCCTTAAAACCATTAAAACTATCTTAATCACATAAGATATGTCGCACCAGTTCAATACATATTATATGTTCTTAATGAACAAATTGTATTGCAATGAGTAACTGTAACAAACAACATATCTTTAGTATGTCTCGTGAAATACATATTGTACCACTGAATATCACCATTTCTGTAACTAAGCTGTTCTAGGTAATAGTGCCTTAGTGTCATGCTTAAATTAAAGTAATCAAATAAATAAATACATAAATAAAAAATGTAATTGTATAAGTATTATTTTTTGAGATTGGAAGATAGAGTGTGCATACATGCAATTTTGTTTCAATATATGTAGTCTATAAATTTAATTTAAAAAAATGTTAGTTTAACATGATTTGATAGTGTGTGTATTAAGAAAGTAAATAGTATAAAGGTTTATAAGTGATAGTTGATTTTAGGAAATTAGAAAAAAGACAGTAGATTCATTTTACAGATTACACAAGCTAAAAGTCAGTTTGAAAATGTGTTCATGTACTGTACAGAAAATATGCATACCTGTAGTTTGTGTTCATGCATATGGATATGCATGGAGCTGCAAGTAGAAATCTTGGATACTTGTACAGTATTTCTTGTAGATGGTGCTTGCCAATGATATGACACTTGTACTCAGAGAGATTCACAGTACATTTGCAGTGCTGATCTATGATGATGCAGTTAGATGTATCGGTCTTGAATGTGATTGGTGCATGGTCATGTGATTTCTTAGCTACATCCAATGAGGGAATGGCACAGAGAGTGAAGTGGAAATGGTAGAAGGGCTGTTCATGTTACGATATGTTTGCGGACATGGCGGTAGTTCGCGGACTTCGGGAGTTACATCCGGGGATTTTTGGGTTCAGAAGTCATGCAAATGAGAATGAGCAGTGAAAGAGATTGGTCAGGAAAGTTTAGTGGGTGTGTTGTGCATGGAAAGAGTTTCTCAGATACTCTTTTTGCTGAGAGAACAACAGATTGCTATGGCTGTGTGTTTCAGAAAACAGATTGTTTGGATTTTGGGAGATTCGTGGATACATTGGTTGAAGGTGCATGCACAAAGCTGTGGAGTAGCTGTAGATCTTGGATTTCCACATGTGGAAGTACACTGGCATGGAGTACATGGAATGAAGTGGTTGGACTTGCTACCTCTCTGTGCTACTTTGGAAACAAAGCAACATCCAGACATAATTGTAATTCCTTGTGGAGGGAACAGTTTAGGACATGTGTCTGGAATTTCTTTGCAATTTGCTATGAAAGAAGGACTTGGGAAAGTCATGGACATGTTTCCTAATTCTCAAGGAATATTTTCACGGATTGCGCAGAGACAAATGTGGCTTCGTTCTTCTTCATTTGGTCCACAAATGGAAAAAGCAAGGCGCAATATTAATAAGGCTGTTTGTGCATTTCTAAGAGATTTTGGCATGTCCTCTTTTCACAATGAAAATATTATGTTTCGTAGTACATACATTTTTCGCAGAGATGGAGTCCATCTTACTTATGCTGGCAATCAGATTTTTCTGAGAAATTTACAAAATGCACTGCAACCTTTTTTAGAAATACAGCATCCATTTTGAAGTAGGTGTTAAGTATTTATAATTTTTGACATACAAACACCTCTCAAAGGCTCTTTTCAGAGCCACCACTTCCTCCCAGAGAAAAATGCAATGGTAACAATAGGGTAGCACCCCAATTTTTTTAATGTTCGCGAACTGTCCGCAGACTTTTAAGAAATACAAAGGGCCCTGCTTTATTTATCTTCACTTCTATTTTTTAACTGTGAAAGCCAGCTCTGAAAAGAGCCTTATTTTTTTGATTTTTGTAATTTTATATTTCTTTTGGGTTTTTTAGACACGAAACACTAGGAGAGGAGGGGAAAGGAGTGTAAAGGGGGGGGGCACCAACCACAGGGATAAGAAAGGGCGAGCTGAGAGAGGAAGATGTAGAGTGGGTTTTATTTGGGTAGTGAGCAGGTCTTCTCGTGCTCTGAGACGATAGTCTCAAAAGCACTCCAAAGTCGCTCCCCCCTGCAGAGTACTGTGTCACAGTACATGCATACAACTGTGACCCTCGAAAAGGTAAGGGTTATCAGAATTCTGTATGGCCTGTGAGGCAGCTTGAGGAAGACGCTGTCCCACAGAGGTGGTCCTTGTGGTGACAGGATCAGAAACAGAGGATGAAGTAGAGGAAATCAACCTACTACGTTCTTCGCAAGGTACAACCTTGCGAATAGCCCCAGAGTGAAATGACCTCAGGTGTCACTTCATGGTCGTGGTCCCAAAGCTGTACGAACCGCGCTTCCTGCGACTGAGTATCATTTTGCACTCATTGCAGATAACACGGTTCGCACAGGCCTTAGGACCATTCCCATAAATGGAAAATAACCGCCACACCCAAGACTCACGTCTAGTGCGGGTAGTAGGGATTTCCTCTACCTCATTCTCATCATCCTCTTCTTCCTCCTCTGCATCCTCACTCCTGTTCCCCTCTTCAGGCCCTTGGGAAGGTGGTGGTGGTGGAGGGAGTAGTGCTGAAGCAGGTGCAGCACCAGGTGGCAGTTCTGCAGCCAGGGATGCCATCTCGATGGTGGAATCAGCAAGTTGCTGGAGAAATAGCTGTGCTCTGAAGAATAGCCAGAAACACCATGAGAATAAGCTCTACGTCGTGGTCTTTTATAGGGGTGCTTGTACGCGGTTTGCAGACATGCGCGCTGTCCGCAGACAGATCGAACACAAAAAAGGGTTCTAAAAGTTTCATAAGATATGTAGAAACTCAGGATTACTATGTGGGACTTGTGCCATGATGAGTTGTTATGGAAAAATATTGTGGATTACTCGAAAATCTACTTTTAAATTGTTCGGGGACACGAACAGTGTTCGCATTCAGAACACGCGATCAGCATGGGCGCGGTCACATGATCCCTTCGGGAACAGGTCCGCGAAGGAAGCTCCTGTCCGCAGGACACCAAATGCACGGACATTGGTTTGCGCATGCGCGTTGATGTTCTACGGACAGTGTTCGGGTCCTGAATTAATTAAAAGTGCGTCACACATCAAACAAACATTTCTGGACATCGCGTATGTTCTAGAACAGTTTAAACTTGCTAGCGAACACTACGGACAGATATAGTGTTCTTTAGGACACTTCCATTTTCATTTGATCACAAACTTTTCAGGACATCAATTGTGTTCTTAGAACATTTAACTTGCTAGCGAACATTACGGACAGGTATAGTGTTCTTTAGGACACCTCCATTTTCCTTTAATTACAAACATTTCAGGACACCAATTGGGTTCTTAGAACAGTTTCTACTTGCTAGCGAACAGTACGGACAGGTATAGTGTTCTTTAGGACACCTCCATTTTCGTTTAATTATGAACATTTCAGGACAACGCTTGTGTTCTTTGAACAGTTTCAACTTGCTAGCGAAGAGTACGGACAGGTATAGTGTTCTTTAGGACACTTCCATTTTTGTTTATTTACGAACATTTCAGGACACTGCTTGTGTTCTTAGAACAGTTTCAACTTGGTAGCGAACAGTATGGACAGGTATAGTGTTCTTTATTAGGACACCTCCATTTTTGTTTAATTACGAACATTTCAGGACACTGCTTGTGTTCTTTGAACAGTTTCAACTTGCTAGCGAACAGTACGGACAGGTATAGTGTACTTTAGGACACTTCCATTTTCGTTTATTTACGAACATTTCAGGACACCGCTTGTGTTCTTAGAACAGTTTCAACTTGGTAGCGAACAGTACGGACAGGTATAGTGTTCTTTATTAGGACACCTCCATTTTTGTTTAATTACGAACATTTCAGGACACTGCTTGTGTTCTTTGAACAGTTTCAACTTGCTAGCGAACAGTACGGACAGGTATAGTGTTCTTTAGGACACTTCCATTTTCGTTTATTTACAAACATTTCAGGACGCCGCTTGTGTTCTTAGAACAGTTTCTACTTGCTAGCGAACAGCATGGACAGGTATAGTGTAGTTTAGGACACCTCCAATTTCGTTTAATTACGAACATTTCAGGACAATGCTTGTGTTCTTTGAACAGTTTCAACTTGCTAGCGAACAGTACGGACAGGTATAGTATTCTTTAGGACACTTCCATTTTTGTTTATTTACGAACATTTCAGGACACCGCTTGTGTTCGTAGAACAGTTTCAACTTGGTAGCGAACAGTACGGACAGGTATAGTGTTCTTTATTAGGACGCCTCCATTTTCGTTTAATTACGAACATTTCAGGACACCAATTGGGTTCTTATAACAGTTTCAACTTGCTAGCGAACAATACGGACAGGTATAGTGTTCTTCAGGACACCTCCATTTTCGTTTAATTATGAACATTTCAGAACCCCCGCGCTGTCTGCGGACATCTACATTGTTTTAAAAAAAATAAAAAATGGGAAGTAATTACAGCACAGTATAAAAATGTAACTTTATTTCACATATATTAATAATTTATGACAGAGAAGGTGAGGCAAAAAACAGGAGAATTAGAGGTTTCAACATGATTGATATCAGGTGAAGAAGGGATGGACGTCTCATCAAACGTTTTGGATTATGGAGAGGGTTTGGGGATAATTGACTGGGATATGGTGAGGGGGACAAGTACATGTGGGACAATGGTATGAGGTTTTTGTTTTAAAATGATCCTCAACAAAAGTTTTCAAATTATTAAAATTACTCAATAATAAATCAATTTTTTCTTTTAAGCTGTCAAGCGTGTTTTCCATAACAGTTTCTTGAGACATATTTTCTATTTTGGTATGCTCTGTACAAAAAGAAATATATATGTTAAATATATATAAAATAATAACACTTAAATGGTTTATATTGTAAAGTGTGTACCATTAGCTTCACTATTTTCTGACATTTCGTCATGTGGGAAGTGGTCCTCTAGCCATTCCAGAGTACTAGACATTTCTGTGAGAAAAAAAAAATATATATATAATATTTTCTTTTTAATCTAATACAGAAAGTTTATAAAGATATGAGTAAAATGATGTACACTTACTATTTCAGGTAAGATATGTTCTGAGTAGTCTGTAGGTCTGGTCTTGGTCTTAGTTGTGTAGTGTCTGTCAGGTAATTATGTTGGAAGCCTATTTATCTTCTCTTGGTATATTCCATTTTAGAATATATTGAATTTAAATGAATGGTTAGTGTGGTACATATATGGGTTACATTTCATATTTATTTCTACATATAATATGAATGTGTACTACTTTGTGAATTTTTTAAATGTTATCATGTTGGAATATAACAATGAAACATGCCCCCGCCCTCAGACTTTTTAGGTAGTGGTACTGTTGTCCGAATATGTCCGCGGACATCAAAAATGTTCGCGGACATTACATTCAGTAGAAGTGGTTCAGTATGTTCCATATTACATGTACATAATGTCAAAGTTACTATTGTTAAGCTTTGCTACTAAAAACCTATGAAATTCAGTTAAAAAACTTTGTTAAAGGGACATTATGGTTAAATTGCGCTACTAAAAACCTATGAAATTCAGTGAAAAAAACTTTGTTAAAGGGACGTAATGGTTAAGTTGTTTTACTAAAAACCTATGAAATTCAGTGTCCAAGTAAAACCGAAAAACCCTTGAAATACGCCCGTTATGGTAAACTAAGCAAACCATAACTCGTGCCACCACCGTGCACTGCTAAGACTAACACCCAGGACATCAAAGATGGCATCACAAATTTAATTGATGACATCACTGATGACATCACATGTGCATTTATCTTTCATGAAAAGTCTGTAAAATGGTTTCTTTTTGTAATGTTAATAAAAAAAAGTGTCAAAGATTATTGGAATAAATATCAAGTGCTAATTCGTCCATCCAGTATACTAAGGTGCTCATGTAGAAACATAGGCATTGTGTGCAGCATACATGATGGAGGTGCAATATTCATAAACTTGTCATGTTGAATAGTGAAATGATAACTGTTTTCTTATTAGACTTTTGCATACTGTGAAACATGTGATAAGTAGATAATAAAACCCACTTACTACACAATTGCATTATTATAGACAAAACACAAAGAGACAACACCACATACAAATATGAGTATATACAAGGAAATTGAAGAAAGAAAAAAAAACAGCAGTAGTAGCAAAAAGTGTTCATAACCTAACAGATTACCTTTATGCAGAGAAATTATTGCTCTGTTTCAAACGTGCTACTAACCCTATATATATATATATATATATATATATATATATATATATATATATATATATATATATATATATATATATATATATATATATATATATATATATAATCACATGATGTGCCTGGACTCTAAGGAAAGTAGTGTGAATACAAGATATAAAAATAGGAACATATACAGGGAAAGTACAGTAATAAAAAACAACAGAACTATCAGAAAGTGCTGACAACTCTACTGATTATTTTAATGCGCAGAAAGGATTGCTGTCTTTCAAGCTTGTGTCTTCCCCTATGTATTTGTTTCATATGATATGACTGTACCCTAAGGGAATTATTGTAAGAACATACTTGAAGGATAAGTCTACAAATATACTACCTTTTCCAATTTTAATTACTGACTGTTACTGAAGAAAACCATGTGGCCTAGATATCTCAGTAAAGGAAAAAAGGAGGAGCCAGACATGTGATGTCATCAGTGATGTCATCAATGACATTTGTGATGTCATGTTTGATGTTCTGGGTGTTAGTCTTAGCAGTGCATGGTGGTGGCGCGAGTTATGGTTGCTTAGCTTACCATAACTGGCGAATTTCAAGGGTTTTTCGGTTTTACTTGGAACCATAACGTCCCTTTAACAAAGTGTTTTTCACTGAATATATATATATATATATATATATATATATATATATATATATATATATATATATATATATTCAGTAAAACAACTTTGTTAAAGGGATGTTATTGTTAAGTTGTGCTACTAAAAACCTATGAAATTCAGTAAAAAAACTTTGTCAAAGGGAAGTTATGGTTCAAAGTAAAACTGAAAAACCCCTGAAATTTACTAGTTATGGTAAGATAAGCAACCATTACTTGCGCCACCATTGTACACTGCTAAGACTAACACCCAGGACATCAAATATGACATCACAAATTTCATTGATGACATCACTGATGACATCACATGTGCATTTAACTTTCATGAAAAGTCTGTACAAGAAATTCTTATTGTAATTTTAATAAAAAAAGCGTCAAGGGTCATTGGAATAAATATCATGAGGTACGTAGTGCCTTTAGCAATGCATTAATCCAAATAGCATTGTATTATCAAGTTTATTCCAATATACCAAGGTACACATGTAGTAACATAGGCATAGTGTGCAGCAGACATGATCGAGATGCAATATTAATAATCTTGCCATGTTAAATGCTTAAATTATAAATGCTTTCTTATTAGAGTTTTGCATAATGCAAAACATTTAATAAGTACCTAATAAAACTAATTTACTACATTATTGCATTACTGCACACAAAACACAAACAGACAACAACACATACAAATATGAGCATATACAGGGAAAGTGAAGTAACGTTACTGATTATCTTCATGCACAGAAATGATTGCTCTGCTTCAAAGCTACTACCCTATGTATAACTATCACATATTGTGTCTAGGCCCTAAGGAAAGTAGTATAAATGCAATGTGTACAAATATGAGCATAGCCAGGGAAAGTACAGTAATAAAAAAACAACAGAACTACAAGACAGTGTTCATAACCTTACTAATCATCTTCATACATAGATAGCATTGCTGTCTTCCAAGTCTGTGTTTTCCCCTTTGTATATGTTTCATATGCTGTGAGTGGAACCTAAGTGAATTACTGTAAGAATATATTTCAAGTATAAGTCTACAAATATAGTACTTTTTTGAATGTTTAGTTCCTGACTGTTACTGGCCTAGATATATCAGTAAAGGAAAAAAGAGTGAGCCAGGCATCTGATGTCATCAGTGATGTCATCAATGACATTTGTGATGTCATCTTTAATGTCCTGGGTGTTAGTTTTAGCAGTTCACAGTGGTGGCGTGAGTTATGGTTGCTTACCTTACCAAAATTAGTGAATTTCAGAGGTTTTTCGGTTTTACTATGAACCATAACGTCCCTTTAACAATGTTTTTTTTACTGAATTTCATAGGTTTTTAGTAGCGCAACTTAACCATAACGTCCCTTTATCAAAGTTTTTTACTGAATACACGTAGGTTTTTGGTAGCGCAACTTAACCATAACGTCTCTTTGACAAAGTTTTTTTACTGAATTACTCGGCCATGCTAGTGGCCGTGTAGTTATGGTTAAGTTGCTGTTTCCATAGGAAGAGAACTTTTTGGGAAGCTTATAACTTCACTCTCCCTGGACGAATCCTCACCAAACTTTGCAAAAAAAGTATATGGCCCAGTCTGAATTTATTGCACAGTTTGGTGAGGTTTGGTCAGGGGGGGCAAAGTTATAGTGGAGTCCCAAAATGTCTTTCTTCCCATAGACTAAATGGGGAAACAACTTTGCTCACACCTACAGCCCAAACCGCTGGACGGATTTTCACCAAATTTGCGCAGGAGCAGCGGCTTGATCCCGAAAGCGTGCTTTTGTATATTTGGTGAAAATCCATCCAGTAGTTTTTTTTAAAAATGACCAAAAAGTAGGTCACAAAAAATTAGTGATATCTATGTCCGGTTCACGGACACACTTCCGTTTGGGCCGCGGACAGTGTCCTGATTGGCTAATCGGCTTGCGTCATGTCCGCGGACATGCAACGTGTTCGCTGATTGGATGGTGAGGAGCGTGAAGTGCATCATATTTTTGGAAACGCCCACCATCTTGGATTTGCGGACAGCAGCCAATGTCCGCGGACATCGCAGTAAAAACATATGAAAAATCACAGCATTACTTGTCAAATTTATCAAATAATCTCTGGGGAGGTGAGGGGTGATGAGGATGGGATGGGATATGGCTGCAAGAAGCAAAAAAAAATGGGTGTTTTTTGCCGCGAAAGTCCGCGAACAGTTTGGATGTTCGCGAACAGCCCTGTGAAAGTTTGCAAACACCTTAGCATTACAGGGTTGGTGAAATGCAGTTCTTGGATGGCTTATATCTTTGGCTTGGCTTCCATTTAATAGAACTGCATGACATTTTGCATGTATATTCCTGGGCTGATTCTGAGTGGGTATGCAAAGTTTGGTGGGATTCTGTCATGAGTGGGCAAAATTAGAGTGGGGTCCCAAAATAATGACGAATCCTCACTTAATTTGGGAAACTGATAATACATTTTGATATGAATGTTTTTCCAAAGTTTGGTCGGATTTTGTAAAGTGGAGGCAAAATTAGAGGGGGTCCCAAAATAATGTAAAGGCTTATAAATGAGGTGCCATTTGACAAATCTACACTTCATTTGGAAAACTGATAATGGATCAAGATATACATGTTTTTGCAAAGTTTGGTGGGATTCTGTCGAGAGGGAGCAAAATTAGAGTGGGAGTCCCAAAATATTGTTAAGGCTTATAAATGTGGTGCCATTTGACAAATCTACACAAAGGTTTGCAAAAAGATTATAGATCTAGATTTAGATGTTTTCCTAAAGTCTGAATGGATTTTGTCAAGTGGGGGCTAGGTTATATGACGATTGTATGTGCATACATTTGACACTTTTGAAAAAATAAAACATGGGTGGATTTCCAGCAGATTTGCGTAAGGAGCATTGGCAAGGACCTACAAGCATGGTTTTGCAAATGTGCCAGTGTTATATTAATTGTCAAGTGTCATAATGTAGCTACAAAAAATAGAGGTATACCTTTAGTGACTGAGGACATGATCCGGACAATCTGGCTACTGGCCATGATCAAAAGGGACAAAACATAGGATTAAGGTGGCCATGTCCACCTCGGTCTGGCTTTGTGGTAAAGTTATTCGATATTAGGATAGATTTGAAATGAAAAATGTGCTCGTGATAATATAGTCATAGGGTTCTATGGAAAGCAAAAAGGGGCCCTGTATGGAACCCTCACCTTCCCTTTACATGGTGGCCATCCTGTAAAAGGATTTTCCTTCCTAAACCGGGACGCCGCAGGAAGAAAAATCCTATTTTTTAGCAACCCGGATTCCCGCTTTGGGAACCTAGGGTGCTAATGGCCTTCATCCCCCATTTCAGGGGCTGGAATGGGGGGATAATGGTCCAGAGACCTCGTTATCTACCCTCACTTCGCTTGGGCTGATAACTTGTCCCTGGAACAGAGGATGAACGCCACAATAATCCCATTAGCATAACACAAAATGCAAATGGAAATGTTGGAAAATGTTATTTAGTCTATGTACTTTACTGAGAAATATAAAGTAGATGGAGTCTACACTTTTTTTTTTAGTTCTATATTTTAACTGTGAAAGGTGGTTCCTAAATGAATTTGTTGTTTGTTGTTTTTGGATGTATTTTTTTTGGCAGGAAAGCTGAGAACGAAAGGTGGGGAGGGAAATGAGGAAAGAGCAACCAAACACTGATATGGAGAGGTAGGTGGACAAGGGAAAATGTTACTTGTGTGTTATTTCTAAGTTAGGGGGCACTGTTTCTCATGCTCCTTGATTAGAGGAGTGGTGGTGGCTCTTGGGGAGGAGGGATGGCATTAGCTGATGCCATTTTAAGGTAAATAGCAGTTTTGCTAAGTATGTACTGTGTACTAGATTGTTAATGGATAATGAGTAGGAATAGGTGTTGGAGCTGTGCAAGGGAAATTTTGAAGTTGGAAGTTCCTAGATTAGTAGAAAATGCAGTTCCAAACTGTCCGCCAAGCAGAGATCTTATCGTGAAGTGCGGACGGGTTTTCAGACATGTCATAATGCCACGTGCCAGCATATGGTCATGTGGCACTGTCCGGAAGGTCCGCTATGAAGTCAGATGTGCGTAGATGTCTACTGATGCAAAACTAGTTGAAATAGTTGCAAGAAGTGTATAGAAGTGTTTAAAATTAGTCCAGATGGTGTGAAATGGCAGAGTTTTAAGGTGAAAATTTGGAAATTGGACACAAATATTGCTATATTGGGTAAGTATGATATTAGTAAGTTGTAGGAAAATAGCATGCACTGGTAAAAATCTATGAAATTCAATGAAAAAACTTTGTTAAAGGGACATTATGGTTAAGTTGCACTAATAAAAACCCTTGAAATTCACTGAAAAAACTTTGTTAAAGGGACGTTATGGTTAAGTTGGACTAATAGTCTGTATTGTATACTCTTGCCATGTTGTAACTGTATCTAAGTCTTGCCATGTTGTAACTGTATCTAAGTCTCCGGCGCCCGGTTACCCCAGGGTTCGGCGCACGGTACAAATAAAGAAACTAAACTAAACTAAACTAAACTAATAAAAACCTATGAAATACAAAGAAAACACTTTGTTAAACAGACGTTATGGTTCCAAGTAAAACCGAAAAATCCCTGAAATTCACCAGTTATGGTAAGCTAAGCAACCATAACTTGCGCCACCACTGTGCACTGCTAAGACTAACACCCAGGACATCACTGATGACATCACATATCTAGGGCCTAGGGGTCAGGGATGGTATCTTTTTACTGGACATCTATTATAGATGTCCAATAAAAAATGGCATGCCTGCCCCCTGGGCCTCCAGCACCAATTGCAAACTGTTTGGCTATTTACCCATTTTTAAAAGTATGCTCTACAATGCAACATTTTAACCCATTATTTAAAAAACATTCACAGGGGGAAACGCCCCCCCGAACCCTCCTTTATTGGTTCTGGCTCCCTCACTATGCTCGGTTGCTATGCCATTTTTGGGGGAAATAGTTATGCCCCTCCACTTAAAAAAACCACCAGCCGCCATGGCCCTCAGACTGTGTTGGAAACGGGATGGGGGGAACCCACGTACTATGGTGGGAGCACAGTGGGCGGGAACCATGGGATAGTGGTTGGAGCAGAGTGGGAGAGCCCAGGGTGTGTGATGGGGTGCGGAGAGACCAGAGACTGGGTAGGAGTGGGATGAGGGAGCTCAGCGACTGTGATGAGAGCAGGTGACGTAGCGCAATTTATACTGTCCATTTGGCATTTCTGGGGGTCCCGACCTGCCCAAATTTTGCTCAGGGGGGCCCTGGCCAAAAATATTTGAAGACCACTGGCCTAAGGTGAACTGCCCTGACGGCACTAAATCATATGCCCCACCCCTGAGCCTCACATCACCAAACCTAGTGATATTGTCCTCCTTTCTCAGTGACGTTCCTGAGCCGCATACCCAAATGCGACCAGTCATCACCTACGTGACGTAACGCAGAAGCCAAAATCAACACACAACTTCTCACAACACAGCCTGGCACAATTCGGAATACTAAACCGTACTTTAAAAAGAAACAACAAGACTGTACAATTTGTAAAGTACTTTTATTTCACAATAAAAACTCCGACAACATCCGACTATTGCCATATTCAATCAAATTTGAAATTTCTTTCTTCGCTCGCGATCCAAAATGCTTATCGAGAGTCACGCGTTGTTCTTTTTGCGTACACAAGGTGTTTGTTTTGGATAAAAGAAGCGCTTGGGTCACACAGTGAATTCCAGGGCTTGTGCATCAACTTGAGGCTAGACCACCGTAAAGGATGTTATGTTGCTCCTAATCGCAGGTACAGCATAAGGGCATATCTGCCCTTGCCGATCGTCCCAAAAAACTGTCAAACACATCCAGTTATTTACAAGTAGCTGGAGCTGCCGATTAAAAAATCCGTCAGTTGGCATCTGAAATCTATGGCAATCGCAAAATGGCAAAATGTACCTGTTTCGGAAACATAATAGATGTATGTCTCACTAGCCGATCTTTATTACAATTTGCTTCTGAGAACATTGCTATGTAGTATGATCAACTCTAAACGGGATACGAAAGCTGACGCTACAATTCTATGTGCTCATACATGGCATTTTAATGAAATATTAGCGTTGAACCTGGGAGAACTGAGTAGTGGTCTACATGCATATCAATGCTGGCCTGCCCATCTGGACGGTAATAAGAACATTACACACAAAGGTTATACTTGCGTTTCATTGTAATATGCCACACAGAACAAACAAGTACAATGTAACCCACAAATAATGCTCAGATAATGATAAGTTGATGCTTGTTTGAGTATAAAATCATCCAAAATTAAACTTACATTACATTCACCATTTCCATTCTCTTGGCATAACTCAGACCGTACGGCAGACTCTGTTCGCACCAACAATTTTTCATAAACTGAATGTACATGTTCTTTAGTCCACTTTTTGAATACATAACCTTATCATATCTTACATTATAACAACCCTCCTTGATTCAATTCCTTTCGGAATGGTCCCCTTCTCTCAAGGTCAAAAAACAATTGAACCTTATACTGTGTGTCCGATACGTGGGCTTCCTGAGCTCGCAAACAAAAATTCATAGCTGGCGACCTTCACTCAGAATCAAAATACATTCTTACGTTGCAACAACTTGCCACATCGCATCCATGTGAACTGTAATGCTCATGCACATGCAGGGCGGTCTTTGCATCAGGCAGTGCAGGTGGCTGCCTGAGGTGCCGACTGTTTCTTTGCCGCACTCTGGGTGTAGCACAAGCACATCAATTTATAAACATCAAGCGTTTTAATTTAGAGTGTAAAATAACCTGAAATTACTTCTATTTAATATTAATAAATATTGAGCAACCAATATAAACAATATAGATGAACGGGCATTCAGAATTTAGTATTACTCTGTAATACCACAAGATAAGGTTGGCGTTGCAGACTGCAGAAGCAACAATCCCACATGGGGCTATTGCTAGAAACACTTTGACTCTTTTTTGTGTACCCTCTACTTCAATGTTGCAGTAGGGCGCATTCTGTCATTGCAAAGTTTCCTTACCCCTTAGCAGTGGGTACTGTATCACTTCTCTGCACAGTGCTTTTAGCCTGCAACCTTCACTAATTTTCAAGTTGATTGCATTATTTCAGTGACAACACAGATGGTGAGGCAGAAACGTAAATGGTGGACTTGTAAACATAGATTGTAAATCGATCAACCACTTCTTCCAGTCCTGCACAGGACTGTTCACCAACATCCTAACTGTTCACACTTTCACAACAAAAAAACACCAGTTTTTTGCTTCTTGCAGCCATATCCCATCCCATCCACATCACCCCTCACCTCCCCAGAGATTATTTGATAAGTTTGACAAGTGCAATGTTGTGTTTTTTAATATGTTTATACCGCGATGTCCGCGGACACCAAGCACGGATCCAAGATGGAGGACATTTCCAAAAATCTGACGCACTTCACACTCTTCACCTTCCAATCAGGGGGCACGTCGCATGTCCGCGGACATGACGCGAGCCGATTAGTCAATCGGTGTCCTGCCCGCGGAGCGAACAGGGAATTGTGTTTGCAGAGCGGACATAGATATCACTAATTTTTTGTGACCTACTTTTTGGTCATTTAAAAAAAAAATACCTGACGGATTTTCACCAAATTTGGTGAAAATCCGTCCAGCGGTTTGGGCTGTAGGTGTGAGCAAAGTTGTTTCCCCATTCAGTCTATGGGATAAAAATAAATTTTGGGACCCCCTCTATAACTTTTCCCCCCTGCACCAAACCTCACCAAACTTTGCAAAAAAAATCAGAGTGGGCCATATACTATTTTGCAAAGGTTGGTGTGGATTCGCCCAGAGGGAGCGAAGCTATAAGCTGCCCAAAAAGTGCTCCTCCTATGCGTTTAGCAACTTAACCATAACTACACGGCCACTACCATGCTGTGTAATATATACTTTAATGAAACACATCAATATTTAGTTATAACTGACTATAAACTCACAAGCAAAAACACACCCCTGTGGAAAGAACACAGAAAATGCAAAAAGTAAATGTAGCAAGCACTCACGGTAATGCAGCAGGCCTCTAGCTTCAAAAGCCCTTTAGTAATCATCTCTCTTGTATGAGGTTGGCCGTTTTTATGTGGTTGTATCTCTTTAAAGCAATGTTCCCAGGAGTAATCCTGCAAGGAGTATACTGTGCTGGATAGGTGCTACCCAACCAAACAAAGAATCAAAAAAGAAACACAGCCTTTCTGTCTATTGTCCTGCTGGCTGACCAGGGACGGGCAATCTGGTTAGAATCTGCATAGTCTTTCCACAGCTTGCCAGGTATCACAGGGTTAACATGAGTATGATGCAAATATGAGGCAGCTTTACAAGTTGTGTGAGCTGTCAGTCACACAGAAGTTGCAAACATGTCACTTGAAAGGATATTTCTTTGTAGAAAAAGTGTGAATGGGTTGCTTCTCAGTCTCTTGGGACCCAAATGTTGACCAAGGGGGCTGGACCTCTCAATATTACCTGAAAATATTCTTGGGTGGTTCAATGCTGCTGAACCAGATTTGGGGTGCTCTTTTTGCAGGTTGATCCTGGTTTGGATGTGGCGAGCCATGTGGATTCAGGTGGGGATTCAGGGCTGAATCTCTTCAGACCAGAGCTCCAAGTGGTTCGAAGGCAGCATTCGAGTGATGCAGTTAAGTGAACCCACTAGAGTCTGTCTGAAACTTGAGCCAGTTTGAAATAATGATTACCGCTGGGTGGTGAGTCGATAAGTCAAATGATGCATCCAATGATTAGAGTCAGGGTCCTGAGTGGACCAATGCTGTGAAATGTGTGGTTTGATTCATGGTTCGAAGAAGCGACTGTTAAAGTCATTCACATCATTGAGCTGGTGTTCGAGTTTAATGTGTGATGTGCTCTGCAGGCATGATGTGACATCAAGTTGGTTAGATGAATGCAAAAACAGTGGTTCAAAGAAGTTCAAAGAGAGTGCCAAAGGCAGTATTGAGGGTCCTGGTGGTTTGAAGTCATCTCAACATGGTTGTCTTGTATGTGAGGATGGTTTGACATTACAGAAAACAGGAATCTGTTTCTCTTCTTCTGTGAGTCTCAAACTTCTGACGGCTCAGGGACAAGATTAGGCCTTTTTCTCTTCACTCCTAATATGGGGAGTTTAGTTGGCAGATGCATGATTCATCATCTCAAATGAGGAAACTGGGTAACAGTGCAGCTGGCTGCGAGTGCAGGTCTTAGTCCAAAAGCTGTCAACTGCAATGTTCCCTGAGAATGAGTAGAGATCGGAGCTTGCATGTGCCCTAGAACACTTGTAGTCACCTCTTGCGGAGAGCTTTGGAAAGGAGTACTCTCCCAATAGAGTCCAAATAAATGTTTCTTTCCTTAAGCATCCAAGATGAATCTAAGAAAGAGTCGGAGACTAGTCCCTTGTTAAGGCAAAATACCACTAAGGATTGGATAAATGCAAGCCTATTCTAAAAGGGTCCAATCCCTCTCAAGTTAACATGTGGCAATCACTTTCTTGCATCATACCCAACGTGCTTTGTTCTACAGGAAGCAGATGAGAAAAGAAGGAACGGGAAGCCTACTGGGAAACCAGTAAACCAGCAAACCAGGATGGAGGAGCCCTCCCTCATGCCCCTTTACTATGTGTGACTGTTCAAGTCCCCTGCCTACCCAAATGCTGCAGCTTCAAACGTCCTTTGGTATGCATCTTGCTGTAGTAAGACTGGATCTACTGTGGTGGATGTGCCTCTTGGAAGGAATGTTCCCAGGCGTCCTCTGCTAAGAATTTCATAGGCTTGAGAGGTGTTACTCAAATTCCTAAGGTACGGAAGAGAGACACATCCGTTCTGCCTATTCCCCTGATGGCTGAGCAGAGACAGGCAGTCTGACTGGTATCCACATAGAGTTTCCACATCTGGCCTGATCTAACAGGATTGACATGAATATGATTCATATCTGAGGTGGTTTTATTAGTTGTGTGAACTATCAGTCAGCCATACCAAAACCAAGGAGTGGTTTATAATTAGAGATTATCTGGCCACCATTTTATTAGTTCTTAATAAATAGAGATGTCTCAACTAAATCACATTCAGGGTGACCAATGCCACTAGCTACATACATTATCTTGATAACTTCCTATGCTGGTGGGTGCTCAAATACATGTATGTCTTTCAGTACACAGAAAGTCATCATAATGCTCTATCACCCTAAATGTTGAAAACTATTTTAAATTGTCATAATCTGAAATGGAACATGATTTGTCACCTGGGCCAATTGGCTGATATTCTTTGAACAATTAACCCTTTATTATATGATTTTATGAGTGAGGACATCCCCCGCTGGTTAGATGAACTTACCCTTTATGAAATATGGTAAACGCCCTTAGCTCATTTGTTGCACAACCAGTCAGACCATCAGTGGGCATGGCAGTTAAGCGATGAAAGGGCTGGTTTGATAATGATTGTAAAAAGGCCCAAAGGGAAATCTTGGTTGCTGTCAAATCTAAGACCAATGATTATGTGCATGAGGTCACTCGATAGAGATTAGTATATAAGGTCGGAAATAGAGAACAGGTGAGAAGATTTTAGAGCAGCAATACCGGAGAATGCTAAAAGACATTTTTGGAAAAATGTTGCACATGGGAATACTGATGTTAATTTTATACCAGTGATGAGCATCCCTGGAAATATAGGGTTTGAGCATTTTAAAGTTTTATATGGAGCCCCGTTATCCGAAGGGTATATGCCAGCTACCTATAAATGCCCAGAGCGTAGCAGTGAACCCCTTCTGGTATTTGCATTAAAAGAGGGGGTAGATGCCCCCAGTGAAGATAAAAGTGGAAATTGATTGGCTCAGCTGGATGACCATTGATTAATTTAAAATAGATCCAGCCCTGGGCTCCAGTTCTGTACAAAATATTTTGTTAATTTAGGCAATAAACCCACAGCCTCTTGGTGCTGACAGAAATAGTGCTCATTTTAAGAAGGAGAATAGATAGGATCGATCAATTTTACATGCCATCTTTCTTCTTCAACGCATGGGTAAGATATGTCCAAAAATCCTAGCTACTATATTTGAATATATGGGTTTCGTATAGGCTCCCTCAGCACTTAAAGTTCTGTAGCTGTAACCCTATAGTGCCTTCTCTTTGCACTTAAGAGCCACCATGCGGCAGAACATATTGAGTCACCTGCACTTCTCACCCACCATCCCCCTTGGCACGTCTCCCCTCCTCTGTTCCCTGCACTGGCAGGATCTTAATGACACAAGTCCGATTAAGATCGTTGTTTGTCCTCCTTCTGTTCCCCCTCCTTGTCTTTTCGCGTCTAGAAACACTACAGGCGTGTTATAAATGACTTATCTTATATCATATATCATAATGACCATGACCATGATTTTACAGAAATATGTCTATCAGAAAGCAATTGCCCTCATATATCATTTTTAATGATTTAAAGGTGGCTTTGATATTTCAAGAATGTCAATAGGAATCAATTATGGAACTTCATGCATGGTCGCAGAATCGGAGTGAAACTGTCGAAATTCATCAAATCATTGTACACAAACAGTTAAGCTTTTGTCAGAGCGGGTGAACATGGTGAAAGAACAGATGCATTTCCTCTGATAAAGGGCGTTCGGTAGGGATGAACCATTGCACCTTATCTGTTCACTTTATTTATTAATGACCTGTCAAAAACACTATTTGCACTGCCAGCAGATGCCCGCTTGATTAATAACGAATGTTTCAATATTCAACGATTTGCTGATGATGCAATTGTATTTTCCACCACATGGTAGGATCTAAGGAAAGTCATGAAGGTGTTAATTTATGCAGCCACAAGGAACCAGTAATCAAATTGTCAAAAACAATGACCTGTCACAAAAGAAAACTGTTCTCCAAAACATTTCGAGTCAGATGCTGAAAAATTGAACATGTAGATCGTTACGATTAATTTGGGGTTAGTTTTAGCACTAAGTAGGAATGGTATCTCCAAATTTCTTAAAATAGTTTTTATACTGAAAAGGATTTTGGGTGCCTTTTTACATATTTTGAATACATTTGGGGGTAGCTTAGTAGACTCTATGGTTGAAGTATATAGGGACAAAGTACAATCTGCAGTTGTATATGGACCTGAGCTCTGGGGCCCTCATAATATTGAGGAATTGATTATAACTGAGAATAAATTCTATAAGAAGTTGCTATGGTTTGCTTGTTGGCACACAGGGAAATTTGGTATTGGGTACCATGTAGACATTAAGTTGGTTTTACTCTGGGCCAAAATATGGGCAACTGAAAGACTCAAGAATTACAGAGGTGATGTACAGGGTGGCCTATTAGGTAGCCATGCAAAACCATGGGATTGGTTTATGCATGTAAAAAAAGGTGCTAATGCCCGACCCCCCTTGGGGATGTGGGGGGACTCCCCAACCTGTACCTTTACTACAAGGCGACACAAATTAGAGTGATGGTGGACCAACTCAATCCACAAATGTCCAAAGTATATTGAAGGAAGGGAGACACACAGAATGGCTTAGATCATGGCCCTTTCCACTGAGCTGCATATCGGCCCCTACATTGTGAGATCTTATTAATGAACCACTGGGGTTCCAAAGGTGGTATGAATCTGGTCTGGAGAAGGCAGTGCATTTGTGTGATGGGAGAACTTTCCTCTCCATGGAGCGATTAGGGGGTGTCTACCGAAAGGAACCCTCCCAATGTTCGGTTACATAGAGTTAAAGGCAGCGCTCTCTGAACCAATATGGAGGGACAACCCGCTGTGGAGCGGGGAAAGTAGGTGCTGGTTAATTAATGTAAGTTAGTGTAGAATCCCAATATGTTGCGCTTTCACTTGGGCTGGTTTTTTAATTATATATGGGTAATATACCAAAGACGATTACCCCACAGTCATCAGACACAGATTCAGTGAGTGATGCCGATTTAGAGAAATGATATCAGAAGCATCCACAGACAAATATCAACCTGGCCAAGGCATGTCCTCTTCAGCATCCACCTCGTTATCATCATCATCTTTTTTAGAGGAATTGATACAGCACAACAAAATGTGCAATTACCCAGGACCACGAAACTGGGCAAATACATCAACAATTACTCAAAACGAATGGACGACTTTACAAGCCCGATGTTAAACAGCCACTAACACCGTAAGCATATTTATTGGTAAGAACAGCGGCTATTCGATCTGTGCGATACTGACCATTTATGTCGCTAAGATAAGATCAATAATACTATACGCAATTATCATACGGGGACATAAATACATTAAATTGGTCGTGCAACTTGAAGCCTCCTTGCTTCGTAAATTGTTCCATTTACCTCAATGTGTTAGCCTAGAATACTTATATCTCGAATTTAATTTGACAAGTATCTCTTACGTATTTACTTATCACTGTGTATTAAATTTTGAGAAATTGTTACGGCTTAAAACCGAAACCATTACCGGTGCTTATGTATCTGCTTACTTGCGCCTGGTCAATGGCACAATGTTTGGCGTAATGGGCGATTTGAAAAAAATCCATACTAAGTGGGTTAGTTATTTGCCCTCAAATGCTCAAATGAGTATCTATTCTGTGAAGGCAACTGTAAAAATTATTCTAAAAGAGGTCAGTGATGAACGGCAGTTAACAGACCTGTCAACAAAAACTAATAGTGGGGTCTATTGTAATGAATATGTACTGTGCAGTTACCCTCCCAGATATATTAAGGCTTATCCAAGTCCTCGAATCGTGAGACAATATCTTTTATTGAAATTTAATATCTCAGAGGCACTTGAAATCAAAGGCGCCCTCTTGGGTATCCCTCGAGATCGACGCTATTGTCGTTTGTGTGGCATGAATGTAATTGAGACTCTGCACCACCTCTTAATTGTATGTGAATGCCTACGTGCACTCCAGTATAGACACATGAAATCTTACAATAATCATTTTAATCCAGATGAAATTGAGAATCTCTGGTATCTTTTCATGAGTGGCAATGACACAAACTTGATGTATTTCATGGTGCTATTTTATACTAAAATTGTACAGATTTTAAATTGTCTTGAATAATTATGTGAGATTATTGCATTATATCATTATGAATTATCTCTGTATCTCAGTACTAAGACATGGTTTTATCATTGTTTGTCTTTAATTTTGAACTGTAAATGCTCGCTTTTAGAAATATTACTGTAAATGTGAATGAAATTATATATAAAACATTTGTTTTGTTATATGTATATCAATAAAATAAAATAAATAAAAATAAATAAAATTACTCAAATCCAAGCAGGACAAGGAGGGGTCGAAGGGGACAAGGTCAAAAACAAAAAACACAGCAAACACCAATGTAGGAATACTAACACGCTCAAAGAACCCATTACCACAACACAAAACCTAGTGGTAAACATCACACACAAGGATCTGCCACCTCACCTAATTACAGTTCTGAATAAAGGTTTAAGTTTCTGTCCACCTAACCGTTATGACTATTTTTCCACCACCCTGGATCTTTACAATTTTTGTAGAAAACTGAAGATTAAAAAGCACTTCTTACATACCACAACACAGAAATCCTTACCTACTACGATTCCTTCATCAGAATTGTCAGTCTCACATTTGGAACAAACAGTAGATCTTCTCAATCTATCAGTAAATCAAGACATTGACACTACGGAGTCATGTGCAGAAGAACTCGATATAACATTAGGACTCTCACAAGAGACATTACTCAAACCTAAATAAAAAATGTGTCCCAATTTTGGGAACCGACAACACGATAGGCATGTTTTATAAAGCCACACAATTGGACTTTCAAAAACTCTACTTTCAAGGATCACAGAAAAAGATTTGCCAAAATCTCAATGTATTACAAAAGAAAGCTTTGAGTGATTTGCGAGCAAACACAGACATAACAGTAAAAATAGCCGACAAGGGAGGCAACATTGTGTTACTAAGAACAGAAGATCACCTAAGATTAGCAACAGAACATCTCAACAATAACCAATGCTATGAGAAACTTACTCACAATCCGATACCACAATTACAAGCACACTGGCATCTCATGGGCAAACGTTGGCAAGACATTGGACTTTTAACTGAAGAAGAATATCAATACATGAAATTTGCTTTTCCAATCATATCCACCATTTATTTCATTCCAAACATTCACAAACCTTTAGCAGATTTGCCCCAATGTCAGCCTATCATTAACAGCATTGGATCCCTGACAGAAAAAACAGGCAGTAGGCCTCTCATCTTTCATTAAAGATACCAAGTACATCATCCAACAGTTGGAAAATATCCAGTGGGAACCAAATTACTGGCTAGTTACTCTAGATGTCTCAGCTCTATATACCAGCATTCTCCATGACAAAGGGCTCCACGCCACCAACAACTTTCTGAAAACTAGATCGGTATCCTACTTTCAACACAATTTGATGATCTTAGAAATGTTACATTTTACTCTCACAAACAATATCTTTAACTTTCATAAACAGCTCTACAAACAAACACAAGACACGGCAATGGGTGCAAACTTATATTTGGGTCACTTTGAGTTAGAGCACTCATGGCAACACACAGCGTTTACCACAAATAACAATGTGTTTTTTTGGGGGAGATATATCAATGACATCATTATGATTTGGAATGGTAAAGAAGAACAACTCAAGGTTTATCACAGCCATCTCAACCTCCATACATATAATCTGCAACTCACCATGCAACAAAGTCAATTTGAAATTAACTTTTTGGATCTTCGCCTCTATATCCAAGACAACATCATCCATACCACTCTTTATATCAAACCAACTGCAGTAAATATCCTTTTACACACATCTAGCAATCATCCGATCCATGTAACTCAAAACATACTATATAGAGCGATGCTGAGAGTGAAGAGAAATTGTACCACCCAAAAGGAATTTGAAAAACATGTAATCAATACCATATGTAAATTCAAACAGAGAAGATACAGTCAGAAGCATTTGGATAAGACCATTCAGAAAACTTTAACTCGCACAAGAGCAGAACTACCACAAGACAAACCAAAAGCTTCACAGCCGGCAAATTCACAAATAAATATGATTCATAACAATTTATAGTGCTAACAATTATCAGATCAAATAAGTAATGGAGAAAAACTGGAACATACTTAAAGTCGATCCGGACTTTCAACAAATTTTGGATGACAGGCCAAGCATAAACTTTTCAAAAGCTAGAAATATAAAAGATATGTTAAGCACCTGTCATGACCACTGTGAGGGGGCACAAGTTGTGCCACAATCAGGCACCCACCAGAACCCTGAGGGCCTTAAAAGCACTGCAAAAGGGCTCCTGGAGCCAGTCCTGGCGCCTTTGGCACCAGGCTCATATATAGGAAGGAAGGGCTGTTCAAACTAGGTCCCATTTATGTAAATGGGCCTTTAAATACAACATGGAAGCACCCACACAGTCTAGTTCTAAGAACCAAGCCATGTGATCTAGTGTTTTGTGTGTGGCAGGCCTGGAACTACTTTCCCTGGTACTACTTTACCTGGGCTATATAAACCAACCCTGACTGCAGAACATGCAGCGTGATGCTCACTGTGTCCAGCTCCTGGTCTTCAGCATCTTCCTGTAATCCTGCAAGAACAAGAACAAGATTATTCTGTCTTACCTGAGAAAACACCATCCAGCACTCAGCATCTCAACTGGGCTGCAATCTGTGGAAACCGACAGAAGAAGAAAAATCACTCACCTGGGAGTACTAGCTTAAGGACTTCCGGCGAACCGCAACCAAAGCTGCTGTTCGAACATTACGACTTGCAATAAAGAAAAAGGGAAAAACAATATTAGAACGCAGGGCTTCCAAAACATTGAATTCCATCAGTCTTATCTGAATTCCATTGCGCTACGTCACGCTTCCATCCGGAGCACCACAGCAACATCTGCAAAGGAAAAAAGACATATTTAGGTTTGCTTTCAATATTAAACAACCGCACAGCGCTGTACTTACCTTAACGGATTCCGGGGGCCTGTTTTGCATCGTGCTCTCATCCACTTGCAGCACCACAGCGGCCTGTGAGGAGAAGAAGAAGAAAACACAGGTTAGCTTTAAAAGACAATAAAGGCGCTGTGCTTCGCGCTTTCTCTTACCTAGAAAACGTGCCTCTCCATCCGGCACGCCAGCATCAAGACCTTCACACCGGAAAAGAAGGAGATAAAGACATTAACAAATTCCCAATATAAACAGAACAACGACTTACAATTAACAAACCTACCTGCCTACCAGCAGAATCAGGGTCACAGCAGGCCTGGGCCCAAGGAAGGCGTACTGCACCAGTGAAGCAACTCGGGCAGCTCACCAAAAAACGTCAAGCGCTCCTGCACAAGAAACTCAGGACGGATAGCTCACCCTACAAATAACTAAGATTAATTATTCAGCACTGGGCAACTACGCATGCAGGGTTCCAGATCTCAGAGCCTTCCAGATGCCCCCAGGGATATCAGGTGAGCATAACAGCCTCTCTCATTTTCGCTTAAGGCAAAAACAACGATCAGGCACACCAGCAAAGTGGTTGCAACCACCTATACAAGGACATTTTAAATGTGGACAATGCATGATGTGCAAATACTCTGATCATGCCAAGACAACCTTCAGAAAACAAATGGAACTCAAGTCACAATTAGACAACTGATAAACTACAACAACAAAAATGTAATCTATGGAATTAGATGTCCCTGCAATCTACTGTACATAGGAAGCACTAAAAGGGCACTTAAAATGCATGTAAGTGAACACATCAGACTCATTATCAACCAAGATGTAAGGTCACCTCTAGCGACTCATTTTCAAGCCAAACATGTACCAGAAGATCTGACGTCTATGACTTTTTTTCGGCATGGAAAAGATAACACTATCACCAAAAGGAGGCAATTTGGAGCAAATTCTATGAAAACGTGAAGCTATGTGGATCTATAATATGGACACTTGCCATACCGGTTTAAACACGGACCAGGCACTACACCATTTTATTTAAAAACTGCCTTCTAAACATTTCATCACAGACAGCACAGTGTCCAGTACTAGAGCCATCTATCAAGATTCAACTAAGGATTCACAACTACCGACTGAAGGGGTTTCTTCCATTGTCACTTAATGACTATAATATTTTCTATTATTCAGAATCATAAACTGTGTGTTACAGATTGTATGAATAAGAACATTAACACAAAACTGTACATTTGTCCAAAAAAAAGTTATCTTACAAGCTATCATTTCAAAGAATAAAGAGAGAAGTATAAATCAAACATTGTTCTGTTATACAAGTACACAGAAGTTTAAAGCACTTAAGCACTAATATTATTGAATGAAGACAATTCATTTGTCAACTGCCAACCATATGAATTGAACTGAACCATTATGATTTATCTTCAATTGTGTCACTCTAATTAAATTCTAAAGGAATGAAGTAAACCAAGTATTTTGTCCTTTATTTAAATATTTCAATTAAACAAGCAGCCCAAGTGAAAGTGCAAAATATTGGGATTCTACACTAACTTTCATTAATTATGCAGCCTTGGTCAGCCTCAGAGCTTTGAATCCGAGTTAGCAGCTCACTTAGCAGTATTTTGAATAATTACCACATCAAACTTTGGTGAAGCGCCATTTGCTGTTAAAGGCTAGATTCTTTAAAATACAAAGTAGGAGCTGGTGTCTAGCATGTACAAGGAATTGCTTTTGGCTAAACCTATGGGAGAGGCCACGGCTAGGGCAACTTGGGGAAGGGAAATTGGATATCTCAAACCCACTCTGGTTTAGAATGTGTGCATGCTATGGTCTCCCCGCAATATAGATGGTAGGGGATTACACGTTTGCATCAGTGGCATTACCCCCTGAATAAGCTAGCAAAGATGTATCAGTGAATGAACCATTAATGTTGGAAGTGTGCTCTGTGGCGTTCAAGTAAGCAGGAGATTAACCAAGAGAAGGCATGTTCTACAATACATTGATACACAGAAAGGAAACGTCTATGTTAATGTTAATGTTAGATGTGAATGTTAAAGGTATTTATATCATGCACCGTCACCAATGGAATTGGTCCCCAGGTGCTCAGGCAGATCTGCAAACAAGAAGGTGGGATTGGTTAGTCGGGTGAAGAGGGAGAAGGAAAGTGAAAAATGTGGTGTGCTGTTGGCAGCTTCAGTTCGGTTTTCACTGTGCGCTGTGCTTTGGTGTGAATATCGGACCGATGCAAGACCTCATGTGCGGTTGGTGCAGTTTATGTGTTGTTTGTTTGTTGTTGTGGTGTGGTGTAGTCCGTGTGGTTTGCTGAGCGAGAAGACGGTTGTGTGGATTTTCCGGTTAGTTAAGTATGCAGAGATTTGAGCATAGGGCTAGTGGGTTCAATATCCTAGTTCTTACATATCTTGATCTTTGCATCTAGTTGTCCTGTAGGTAGGCATATTCCTTACTAGTCCATATAATTGTCATGAATGAATGTGTGGCGGGTACCCCAATGCATTGTGTTTGAACTTATGGTAATGGACGGGGTTTGTCTGGTCCCCCCTCTGATATTGGTGCTGTAGATTAGCAGTCACATCCTCACTCGCTATATATTTCTGTCGCATGTCTCTTGGTGCTTATATATAATATGTAGGCCAAGGTTCCATTGATAAATCGTCCTTTTACTTCCATCCTGCTCTAGCTGTGTTTAGTCCAAGGTATCATCCTATAATATGTACCTATCAGTTGGTAAGTTGGTGTGCCATAGATTGGCTTCCTTAGATTCTGTTTATGGACGATGGCTTGGCGAGGATCCGGAGTTAGTTTCTTCATTCGTCCTTGTTTCAGCTGTGTGTATACCTCCGTAGGGGTTCTTCTAGTTATGAGCTGAAGAGCTAGGATTTGAGGAATTTTCTGAATAATAGGTGGTTTCTTGTGTTACGTATTTTCTTTGGTAATCGTTTCAGGTTTTTGGTGTGAGGTGAGAGAAAGAAGATCCTCAACATGTTCTTTTATTGTAGGGTTTTGGTTCCAAGCGGATGTCACTGCTTGATCTGAGCATCCTTGTTGGGTGATGTAGGCCTAATTTGTCTCTCAGGAACTCTGCGCCTTGGTTATGGATTGATCTGTGCGTTATGCACATTGATTTGAACTTGATGCACTGTTTTACTGGTAGTCAATGTGATGTTTTCAGTGCTGGGGTGATGTGTTCTCTTCGGGGCAGTTTGAGGAGCTTCCCTACCTAACAAAAAACAACTGGGCTTGTCAGGTCAGTCAAGTTCTTAAGATAAACAGTCCTGGTCAAAAATCTGTTATCCATAATGCTAAAACAAAACATAACCTAAGTAAGAGATCACATGTGCTCTGAGGGGGATGACTCCCTCCCCCTTAGCAAAATGGACAGTTTATGTCATGGCGACAGGCCCCAGAACACAAAAAACACACCATCTTGTGATGGGCCAATGGGTCACTTGACTCACTTATGTCCCTTTGGGAACCATAAACACAGGGACCCTGGCTTAACTCAGTCCTGGCACCTTTAGCGCCAGGCTCATATAGAGATGTGAGCAGGAACACTTTATTTCAGTGCAGGTGTGCTTTTACTTTATTTCAGTGCAGGAGTGCTTTTATTTTACAAGAACTTTCCAGGAGCTGAAAGTCTTTATTCCAGAGAACATCCTCATGTGCTGACTCATCGGGTGTGGCTCCCTAGGCCTGGTCTTCATGTGCTGACTCATCGGGTGTGGCAGGGTGTGGCAGGCAGGCTGAACCTGGTGGTTGTGTCTTCAGAAGCTTAGCTATATAAGCTGCTCCATCCTCAAGGCTGGCGCTTCGCGTTACTGTGCACTCGCGTGCAACGTGACACTCACCACTGCTTGGACCAGTTTACTTACCTTTGAAACCAGGCATTTTCCTGCATACTCAACTCCAGGAAGCCGGTGCTTCATCGCTTCATCTGCAGACTCATCTCCTGACATCCAGTGATCTTGATCCCGACGCTGCAGCACTGCACTCCGCATCTACGAACTCGGACCCTTTGAAGAAGAAGAAAGACAAAGTTAGAACATCCGTCCTAGGGCCACGGCGCATTTGAACCCCGGGCACCTCTTAGTTAACAACTTAGCAGCTACTGTACCGCTGCAGCTTTGTTCCTCATTCTCTCCGACTGCCGCCTCAAGCTCCGCAGCTTCTGCCGGCCGGCGACATCACCTACAAGGGAAGAAAGCAAAAGAGCAAACATCAAAAGTGGAACGGACAGCAATACAAGACAACAAACTTTACAATACAACAAAAACAGACGAGGAAAGACAAAGGCAAACAGTAACACTTACCTGAAGTATAGTGGCTTCGTCGCAGCAGGACTGGACTACCACGTGCAAGGGACCAGTGAAGGAACTCCGGATCATACAAGCACCCCTGCCAGAAGTAGCAGGATGGAGTGCTCGCCAAAACTAAACAAGAGGTGAGCTTTCCAGGGACAGCACATCCCACGGTTACCCCTGTTTGGGAGAAGGGGTCTGGAAGGGGATCAGGCACACAAGCTGGCATACTCACGCCCCCTGTTCTCCACGCAGGAGCAGTCCCAAGCAGCATCACCTATAACCACCAGTCACCACATAAGGGCAGAGGGCAAAGTCGGACCCGAGCGACCTAAGCCCCGGGAGGGCTGAAACTGTGCCCCAACGCCTCCACAGAGACCAGGTGAGCGTAACAGTTTATCGGGATAAAGGAAAAGTCTCAAAACAAAGTTCTTATACACCTGGTAGGATGACTCCCTCCTCCAAGCACACTCCTTGAAGAGTCAAATGGTGCTCCTTGTGATGAAACAAAATCTTCCAATGAAAAGGAAGGTTGAGAGTGTTCTTGTGTAGAAATCAAATTTCAACAAACATGTTCCAAAGCAGAAAAAAATCAAACATCTATGTAGTCCCACCTGGAACAGTAAGGATTTTAGTAGTAGTGGATTTTCCTCCAGTCTCTCAAGTAAGACCTGTTTTGTTATTAGTCAGGTACTTGAGACCAAAAGTTATCTACATTATGGGATATTTGCTAGTTATTACATTTCTGATCTCATCAGACTTAGCTTCTCCCCCAAATACCTTGGTTCGGGGAATTCTTCATCGGTTCTTCCTCGGGACCATAAGACTTGAAGATGTTGTTCTTCTACGTCTTCAGCTCCTCGACTCTTGCATTCAGGAGACCATGGCTGTACTGAAACAAAAAAGAGTGCAAGAGTATCTTTGAGTTGCAGTGTATCTGACATGCACTCACGGTATCAGGAAGGGGGGATTCTTCAGCTTCTTAGTTGGGGGATTCTTCAGCTTCTTAGTTGGTTTGGTTGTAATCAGGCATGTCTGGGACACAACAGCTTTATGGTGTTGTGGAGAGAGGAAACCAACCAGCATGGCAGTTACCTTGGATTTCACAATCAGTAAGTGTTCGGCAGCTCTGCAGTGGTTCACCTTTTCTTTTGGGTCTCGTCTCCCTTTAGTTGTGGTAATCCACTCTTTTGAGGTCTGAATTTGACCAAAGTGCTTTCTTATTACAACTGATTACCTACAGGATTGGTGTGGTTGGACGCCGGACCTCGCGTCTCCGTCTGTGGCCTCCTGTCCAGACCTCCTGCCTCGGGTCTGGATGTATTGTGGTTCAACGCATCTCTGGTTCTGTGGTATCCTGCAGCTTGAACCTCAGGCCTGGTTTGCGTCTTCGGGACATAAGGGAGGGCAGTCTTTCCCTCCCTGCATCCCCAGTCTCTCCTCTCCAAACTGTTGGTTGGCTATTTGCACCCATGTTTCCATGATCGTTTTTGCACCTTTGCTGGCTTCTGTTGGCTTACCAGAGTCTACTGGTTGTGTTTCCTCATTGCCGGTCTCACCGTAGGCTATTGGTGGGTTTTGGCTTGCCTGCCAGATTTTGGTATTTGACCTTTTGATATTACGTATGCGTCTCCACTACTCCTACTACTACGACTTCAACTTGTCGTCTTCTCCTTCGTTGTGGCCTTCTCTTTCTTTTGAGCTTAAATAGGGAGCTTAACCCTGGCATATCATTACCTTCTTGACGATTGGTTTGTACAGTTCTCTCGTTCATCCTTTACTTTTCCTCTATGCGTGGTTGTTAATATGAAGGGGAAACTTAAGGACGTATTAGCCCAAGTAGTAAATCCCCCGGAAAGATGTGCTGAATACATTTGTGAAAACAAAATCAAAATATCGAGGCTGAGTACCCCAAAAGGAAATACACTGAACACTGGTTACAAAGGAACATACAAAGATCTTTATTTTATACTGAACAGTTTTCCAAGAAAAGTAGCAGATAGCTATCAGCCTCAGTACAACACAACAAACTCCAGTGTGGTTCAGTGTGCTTAGTGAGAAACGCTGTACGTTAGAATTCGTTGCTCTTTTTTACCATTATGAACATGATGTCCAACCCTACTTTGGGTTAATATTCCTCTAATACATTACTGATCTAGGGTTCATGACGAGTTTGCACAACTATATGCATAGGGATTGCCTTTAAAACATTCGCCAACAAGCCTACATGGTAACAATGTTTTTTTAGGATTTCTCATAAAGGTCTTCTCAAACAGTAATACATTGTAGCTAAACAATTATTCTTAGTTCAGTATTTGGATACATTGTTCTTAACATATGCTCGTGGATTAGTTTCATTGCACGAGTAATCCTTTACACACAGGTCAGCGAAGGACAAGGTCTCAGTTCACGACCCCAATAAGTGGCCTGCAGGCAAGTTACATATTAATTACACACAGTGGTCAAGACGGCCATGTTGTAAATGGTCCACCATTTTAACTCACATGGTGACTTTACAGAGAGAACCTAAAATGGTGGATTGACCTAAAATGATGGTTTACATTGATTCTAAGGTCAGGACCTTGCAACACGGATTTATTAGCAAATGGCTTACAAGCAGCTTGGCGTAGGCCAATATACATATATTCGCTGCAATAGGAGGTATGATATAATTTCCCGTTTGACGCATTGACCTGACAGTGCAGCTCGATCACAGATTGCAGGATCGGAAGATGGCTTACAAGCAGCTTGGCGTAGGCCAATATACATATATTCGTTGCACACCCTCCTTTTGGCCTATGCCAAGTGCCAAACTACTTCGGATCTCCTTGCAAATAACTTCATGCATCATCGTCCATGCACCCTGAATCACTGTCAGAAATATCTATTGACATCAGATCATTTGCTAAAATTTCCTTTAACACGTATTCCTTGGAGGTTTTATCTGGGGCATTCACTTTATATCCTATCGTACCTATCGCTTGTGCGCAACATCCCCCTAGCATCGAACATATACTAGGTAGACACTGGATACAACAACAAAGGAACAACAGAATTCCCAAAATGATCAGTAAGACCGAAAGTACCTTCCAACCCCAAGATCGCAAGAAGTCCCAGAACCAAGCGCAAAGATCCCAGTTTCCCTTAGGAACATGCACTTCTGAACTAAGGACGTGCAGATTCTGTATTGCCTTGAAGATAGTTGGGGAGGGATCTGGCACGAAAACATAGCAAGCGGACCCCACTTATTTACACACTTCACCACGTTCAGCCAGAATGACATCTAATTCCATCCTGTTCTGAAGCGCTACTAGTCTTATCGCTTTCTGTTCTAATGTCATATTATAGAGTATGTCCGTGGTCTGGTTGATGGTTCTCTCCAGTACTCTCGCTAGTCTTCTGATATCTTCGGAATTCGCTATCTGTCCCCAAAATGGCACAAATGATTTTGCTACATCTCCCAAGACCTGTGCTGGAGTGTCACCATTCTCGTCCTGCCGTGGACGAGCCTTTGAAACCTTTACTGTACAAGCTATAAATACCCCATATAACAGGATCTCTAAATAACAGGTTCCCTGCCAATCCCTGGGCAACCATGGAAATGCTACATTACCGCAAACAAAGTAGACAGGTTCGCCTACATACAAAGGTCTGTCTTCCCCAGTCAAATTTGCAACATTGGCACAACCTCTAAAATCTCCCACTGACTGAGTACCATTCCTCTGTATGCAAAAAGGAACTCAATCGGGGCTATGGTTAACAGTGTAAGAAGGAGGCATGGCATCCTTATTGCCTATCAGAGCCATCTTAAAGGAAATCAAAGATTGGAAAGGACGAGACAGTCTCTCAGAAGGCCTAATAGAAGCAACGTTGAGCTTACTCCTATTTGCGAAAAGCGAGCATCCCAGGGGAGTCAGAACACGTTTCTCAAAGCTATTCAAATTAGTACCATCAAAGTTCCCCGAGATGCTCTTGTTCCAACGGCCAAAGAACAGTGCTCTAAGAGAGGCATAACAAGCAGTTGTCAAAGGTAACGGATGAATATACCAACCTAGTCCCTTATCCCCGTGTTGCGGTAAATGTGAGCAGACCCCACAGTTGAACTTATTAAAAATGGCATGCGTGGCATTCATGATAAGTAGCAGAGTATTATTGTGGCACCTTTGTCTATGCTGTAAGTCCCTAGGGGACAGGGTATGCAATACAAAGGGAGTAGGAACAGTAGGTACATTTTCAGTCGGTAACAAGGACTCTAAAGGATGAGTTTCCTCGAGGTACCATAAGCCTAAGACAGTGACTATTATAGAACCAAATATTATCATAAGAACACAGTAATACGTTTTCGGGGCCCAAGTACTTTTTCCATTATCCCGGTTGGTCACAGAATGATTTACAAGTCCCATACGAGTGGTAGCGGTGGCAGGCATTGTAGTCTTCAAACGGAATCTCCTTTCTCAAATTTGGGCAAAAACAAGTCCTCGATGATCCTTTCCTTTTCCTTTCCTTCTCCAAATGCACAGCCGAACCGTGTCGTAAGTCTATCAGATGCACAGCAAAACCTTGCCGCAAGTCTATCTTCTTGGACGCAGATTGTTCCTTGCTTTTCCCAGAACTGATTGATCCAGAAACAATGTGTCGGCACTTCCCGTTGGAAGCAACGTATCAAAAACAAGTGAAGATGCCAATTTGAAACAGCAGTTCCTGGAAGCAAAACTTTTGGAGAGTGTGGAGACAAAATGGCAGGTTTCCCAAGCCTCACGGGTTCAGAAAGATTCTCCGATACACTCTCAGCGCTATCTACTGCTTTGGGATCGTTGGTTGCAGCGTTAGCGAGGGGTTCTGTTTCTTCTGTATCGTGTGGCACTGGATGAGGAAGTTTCTTGATGTGCAACGCGTCGATCGAGTTCTTTCTGCCAAAAACCCGCACCGCCGTCTGTGTGACCAACAGGACCTAGAATAGGCCCCGCCAGCGAGGTGCAAGGCAGGAAGAGCCTTCAAATGCCTTGATGAGCACCCAGCTCCCAGGTGGTATGCTGTGGCCCGGGCCCTCGTATCACACAGGTAAAGCCTCTCGTACCTGGTGATAAATCAAATACAGGTTTTTAGTCAACTGGCTGCAATAGTCTGAAAGTAATAAATTTTCAACATTTCTCAAAGATCTACATTTAGGAAGGTTCCAGATATTGGCCTGTCTCCCGATTAACACCTCAAATGCAGAGAGCCCAGTCTTAGTTTGAGGGGTTGTACGCATGGCTAATAACACGATCAGTAAGGTGTCCGGCCATTTTAATTTAGTGCCGGCACACATCTTAGCGAGCTTGTTCTTGATGATACCATTGTGTCTTTCTACTTGTCCGGCGCTCTGAGCGTGTCTGGCCGAGCGGAACCGTTTGTCGATCTGTAATGCTGCACATATCTGCAGAATTACAGCAGCGACAAAATGTGGACCATTGTCCGACCAGATGACTCTTGGTAGCCCAAACCGCGGGAAGTATTCTTTTAACATGGTTTTCGCAGTAGTCATGGCCGTAGCATCTTTGACAGGGAAAACCTCAACCCATTTACTAAAAGCACAGATGACCACTAATACGTACTTCATATTGGTGCACCGTTCCATTTCAATAAATTCAAAATGGATGACTTCGAAGGGGACAGAGGGTAGCCTAACACTTCCCCTTGGAGTTGCTTTCCCCTTTCCCACATTATGTTGTAGGCAAATCATGCAGTCCTGAACATAGTGCTGGGCAATTTTCCGAAATTTTGTCATTTGCCCTAACTTTCTCTAACATTTTCGTGACTTTCTGGACACATATATGCTTAGGACCATGGGCCATGATGACCATCATCATTACATTAGTGTCAGGAAGAAGCCATTTCCCTTCAACTATGTCCACCCAACACCCGTCATCATTGAGTTTCCCCAAGCCTTCAGCTGTTGGGTGTCCTGACCCACGTTTGAGCTATCATGCTGCAACAGTTGGTGCTGTGGGCTTAGAAAATCCAAGATGGCCAAAAAGCCCACATGTGTGCCAGAATCCAGGAGAACCACGCAGTTTGTGCGTACACCAAAATGGCTGCCTAACTTGCCACCCACCAGTGCGAGCATGATGGGCCAGGGTGCCATGAGTGGAATGGGTGCCAAAGGTAAAACAGCAGCCCCTGTTAGCTCAAAAACGCTTTAAAATTACCTTTGGTTTCTCTGAATGCCAGCTCAAAATGCCTACTTTCAAACATTGCAACACATCCAAAAATCTCACTGAACACCAGCGGACATCTGGCAGAATGAAGTATGTGTGCATACAAAATCTGGGAAGATGAAGAGCCCAAAACAATGTTCATAACAAAACTGGCTGAGCTATGCATGTCAGCAGCCTAACTGAAACTTGATTAAAACCACCAAAATCGAAATGTTTAAATTAACTGAGTGACCTACTTTTGAGTGTCACATAATTTGTAACTGTTAAAATGTCATAGTTTTGAACTTAGAATCAGCATTCTAGCTGCATATGTAAAAATTGTATTGTCTTAAACTGGGGAACAAAAAGTGACATTTTAGCTGAAACCTGGCTTAATGAAACTGAATTCTGCCTGACATCTACCCCCACAGGAGTTAAAACCTGCTCAGCCACTCTTCCCCTTGCCAAAAGGAGTTGTCACTTCTCTGATTAGATTAGGGATGGAGCAGCTGGGGACTACAGGGAGGTGAACAAAGGCCTGTCCTGGACTCAGGCAAATGTTATATTGGGGGCGTCGTAAAAGTGGCTTCCTCTTGGGAGAAGTGGGAGGAGAAGTGCCTCTGGGAGCCACCCGAGCTGGATGCGGGGACAGGCAGAAGCTTCCCCCATGTGCTTTGGAACCTAAACCACACCCATCTGGGCCAGAGCATAATTTTAAAAAGATAGATAACTCATAGTGCAGACTTGTCAGAATTATATAAGTAATATCATTATTTTTGTGATTTTTCTGTGAACATTTTGAGATGCGTTAGGACCCTGTGGTGTATTCTGGGGGTTGCTAGCGGAAAATAGGGTCTCACTCCAAATGTCTGCATGTTAAAAATCTGACACTTCATCAATTTATGTCCATACTCCTTGCGCACATGTGTGTAAAATTGGGTAAATGTCCGATATTGCAAAACCAGTTAAAAAGCGCAAAATGTTGCCATTTTTGAATGCAAGCCCCCAGGAAGATCAGAGGCGGACAAGCATCGACCATAAGGAATATATAATGTGCACATGTAATTTCAACAAATTGTATATCTGGGAAGGATGTATTTGAATCAAATATAGATTTGTGGGCAAACTGACCAGGGGAGGATCCTCTGACCCATAAATCCTACAGCATCACTCTGACTCACATTTCCTTCCCCAATGATGGGAGAGGGGAGAATTGGGCCAATGACAAGTAGAGAGGGGCAGGCTTAGCTAGGCCCAGGCACACACCCATTTTCAAAACACATAAGAAGAGACTGCTGGGACAGGTAGAGACATTCAAATCCAGTTGCTGCGGAGCGTTTTGCCGGACCACACAACATCCAGAAGATACCAGTTCCAGACTGACTCCAGCTACATACTCCAGAACCTAGAACTTATACTTTAGAACCTAAATCAGAGGCCTAGAACCACAAGCTGAGTTCTCTGCAGCAGGCTTCAAATCACTGCAAGCTACTCACAGCCGGGTGAGCTGCTTGAATCCCTTGCCAAGAACTTTTGCCAGGACCAGTGCAGAGATCCAGGAGCCGTGCAGAGACCGCTGTATTCAGACAGACCAGACCAGTGCCAGACCCGACCAGACCAGACCGTGCAGAACCGCAGACCCAGAGACCAGATCGCTGTGAAGTGCCGCTAGCCTGATTGATCAGATCCGTGACGAGACCCAGTCCTTCCAAATATATTGTGAGTACAGCTAGGACGGGGCAAAACCAAATCTCTTAGTTTAAAGTAATATAATCCAAACTATTTTAATCTAACCAGAACTGCTTCCTAGAAGTTGTCACTTGTCATTTTGTAAAGCTGCACCACTGTCACTTGTCAATTCTGCAGCTGCAAAGCAGTCACCTGTCATTTTGAGATTACTTTAAATCCGAAAAACAACCTTTACAAAATCGTTCATATCTCTGGAACCGTTTAGGCTACGAACTTGGTTTAACTTTCCTCTGAAAGCTTAGAATCTGAGCTTTCCAACAAGCCTAGATCAGACTTCCTACTCCTTATACTGTTTCCGCAATCACGATTCACGCACTCGCAAATTTTACCGCGATTTGCGATTTGGTTAAAAATCCAGCCACGTGTAACCATCAGCAGTCATTTCTTTCCTTGCTAAAAATTTGTTTGCCTCTTAATCACCATCTCTGAATCATTGCTAAAGTGAGCCTGGACTCATCCCAAGTATCTCTCACTCACCCTGAACCTCCTAAACGGAATTAAAAGCATTTTCAGCATATTTCTCACTTCATTGCCACCACATTCAAAGCACTTGGGCCTGTGTTTTAAAACTCATACTGGTTTTCTCTAAGCTTGCTGGGGGGGAACTGAATTTCGTATTGTATTTGATTGCATTCCTGAGAACTGTGTGCTCCTCTTTCCATCTCCTTCCATTTCTTACATTGCATAGGGGAGGGGGGTGAATTGCCAGAGAAAAGTGATTATCTTGTCTTTTGCTAAAATCATCTCAAGTATTTCTGTACTGCCTTTTATTCCTCATTGCTTTTCCCTTGAAATCATAAAAGTATTTTTGCTACTTGATCCATCCTATACTAACTCCTCATTAATTATAAAGAAGTGTGCTAGTGTCAGATTACCCATTGTTGATTAACATTATATTTATAAGGGCGATATCGATTATTAATTTATTATAAAAGCGTGGTATCTATATTTTGTCTTATTTCTCAAATAAACCTTTTAAACTTGCAAAACAGAACTACTTCTTGGCTCAGTGGGGTCAGGGGGATTCTAAGAGAGGGGTGTTATATAGGGGTAGTCATCCAGAACTCATGAACTGGACATAAAGATATATCAATAAGGGTTTCCATTCAGTATCCCAGAATAGGCATTGACTTAGCTGTAGTGTTGAATTGAATCTTCTTACACAGCCCACCTTTTGGATTCTTCTAATGTGGCATCGGCTTGGAATCCCGTACAGACCCAACACCCTCGTCCATTGCATAGGCATTTACAGTCTCCCTTGAAACATACATCTCTGTAAAGAGATTGGTAGCAGTTTGTCTAGCTATCTGATCAGTGAAAGCATTCCCTTTTCCTATGTTATCTGTAATCTTTAGATGTGCTGCACATTTTATGACAGCTAATTGAGTAGGGAGTGCAAGTGCTGAGAGCAGTTGTACTATTAGGGAGCCATGTTGGATTTTGGTGCCATGTGAAGTTAAGAACCCTCTCTCTGACCAAAGTCTCCCAAAGTTGTGAACCACCCCAAAGGCATACTGACTATCAGTATATATGTTTACTGTGAGCCCTTTGGAAAGTTCACAAGCTTGGGTCAATGCTATAATCTCTGCGGCCTGCTCGGAGTTATGCGTGATTCTCTTGGTTTCCACAACTGTGCTTAATGTGGTGATTGCATAAGCAGCTGTGGATGTACCATCCGGAAGTTTGAAGCAGGAGCCATCACAAAACAGCTCTCTTTGCGGATTATTCAAAGGAGTGTCTTTCAAATCAATTGTACCCTTTGTCTCTTGTTCAGTACTATACAGACAGTCATGTGACGCTTCATCGCCGCAAGCAATACCTTGCGACAAAGGTAGGAGTTCAGCCGGATTAAGAACACAACACCTCTTAATTTGGATGTGAGGAGCAAACAAGATCAATTCATATCTCGTCAACCGTGCAGACGTGAGGTGTTGCATTTGGGTTTGTTTCAGTAGAACATCTACAGAGTGAGGCACCTTCAGGGTTAGATCATGGCCTAGGACCATTCCCTCACTCTGTTTTACAGACACAGCAGCAGCAGCGACAGCTCGCAAACATCTTGGCAAAGCGCATGCTACAGGATCAAGGGCGGAAGAAAAGTAACCGCACGGCCTATACTTCCCTCCATGTTCCTGCGTTAATACAGACAAAGCACATCCATCACATTCATGCACAAACAACACAAAGGCCTTTTCATAGTTTGGTGTGCCCAAAACTGGTGCTGAGCATAATGCAGTCTTGAGTAAGTCAAACGATTGCTGGTGTACCGCATTCTGCGGCAATGGCGAAGAAATGCCCTTCTTTGTCAAAGCCAACATCGGTATGATCACTAGTGAAACATTTGGGATCCACAACCTACAGTAAGAAGCCATTCCTATCAAGGCTCTAACTTCCTTCTGTGTATTTTGGACAGACATGCCAGAAATGTGTTTTATTCTTTCAGGTGTCAATCTTCTTCCCTCCTTTGACACGAGATAGCCTAAATAGGCGACCTCCTGGCAACAATATTGAAACTTTTTAAGCGAAGCTTTGTGACCATGTTTAGCTAGATGAATAAGCAACAACACAGTGCCCTCCTTACAGGCGCTCTCAGAGTCAGCAGCTAAAAGCAGGTCATCAACATACTGAAGCAATGTACAAGTAGAGGGCAGTTCGAGGGAACCAAGCTGTTCTTTCAAAGCCCTACTGTAGATGCTAGGACTCTCTGTGTAACCTTGAGGTGCACGAATAAATGTGAATGAGCGTTCCCCTAAGGTGAACGCGAACAAGTATCTACTATCCTTGTGTATAGGAATACTAAAGAAAGCATTCTTCAGGTCCACAAGACTTAAGTAAGTAGCTGGAATCATTGTCAATATTGTCGTCACATCAGGCACAATTGGAAATTGTGGAGCAATAACTTTATTAATGGCACGTAAATCAATTATGAAACGGAATGGAATTGCATTATCGCCTTTCTTGTACACAGGTAAAATCGGACTATTGCACAAACTTCCTGGAATTTCCTCAATCACCCTGCAATGCTAAAAATCAGAAACAATGCATTTCAAAGCTTGCTCTCCCTCAACTGAAATCTTATACTGGGGAATGCGTGGCAGCTCAATTCCATGTTTCAAGACTATCTTAACAGGCTCAATCTGCAAAACACCAACATCATTGTCGTCAACAGCCCATAAGCACTCTGGTACATCACTGAATTCTGGCGGCAAAGGTCTAGTTAAGAATTGAGAGACAGAAAGTTGCTGTGGTGAAATCGTCAAGCGCACTCCATCGGAAGAACAATAAATTATTGCATTTAATTCTTTCAATAGATTTAAACCCAGCAAATTCTCTCCACAATTTGAAGTCAAAAGGAATGGACAGTGGTCCGTAAAGGGACCCAAAGAAATAGTTACCAGAGAAAAAACTGGACAAACAACTGGTGTGCCAGAAAACCCTACAGAAACATTAGTTTGCCCTGACAGTGAAATGTTTGGAACCCGTGAATGATCAATGGACCCTTTTGTGCTCCGGTATCTATCAAAAATGGATGTTTCCTATTTCCTACTACCATTTCAACATAGGGACCTTTCTGATTGACGGTAATGGGTGTAGGTTCCAAACCCTGCTTCTGGCAATCCTAACGAAACAGAATATCATCAAAAGGAAGCTCTTCAGATAGATATGCAGCAGAAGGATGATCAAATATGTTCCTAGTACCCACACTTGGAGTCTGATTATCCTGTGAGAAAGGTTGCTCAGAATCCTGTGCAAACTAACCTCTACCAGGGCCCCCTACACCCGGGTGACCTCTGGATCGTCTACCCATATTCCCAAATGTGTTATTCGACCTCTGTCGAAGGACGGGGCATTGTGCACGCCAATGACCTTCTTGTCGACAATAGGCACACTGCTTAATGTTCACAGTACCCAAGGGCACATTCCCTTGTGGAATATACTGACCTCTAATCTGCGAACTACCCCCTCTAGGGACTCTAACAATTTGCTGTAATAATACTTTAGTCTTTAAATCACCTTTTCGTTTTTCAACTCTATCTTTTTCATTGTTGACACGATTCTCGTAGTACTGAGCCATGTGCAGTATTTCTGATTGGGACTTCGCCTGCCAAGTGCCCTCAGAAGACATAATTTGTGACTGGATGTCGGGCAGCAATCCACGCACAAATTTGTCCACAAACTTGTCCGCTGAAATCCAAGAATACCTGTTCTAACTCCGATTAAAGAACTCGGTAGCACCCTCAGACTTCCCTTGGACACAGGTCGTAAGTTTGTTTCAAATAATTATTTTCTCAGGAATTATGGTTTTCAATTTTGCCATGATTCTATCAGGCAAAGTTAGTATCACCAGGGGAGGTCTTTCACCAGCTGGCCTTTCTCCATCGAATCTAGTTATATTCGCCCATGCATCTCCCAACCCTGGTACGTCATTATAGTCCTAACTTGTTTCCACAAATCTACCGGCAGGAGTACAGGAAATAACAAATCAATATCACTTAGGGTGAATACTGAGGACTGCAAGACGGACTCTATTTCTTTATAGAATCCTGTCAGATTTTTCCTGATATCAGGAATAGATTATCTAATAGTATTCTCTTCCTGTCTTGAGAACGGGACATGAACAAACTGCGATACATAATGTGCAGGAATGTCCACAGCGACTATACCCGCCGCAGCATCGGCCGCAATCTCAACCTTCGGGACAAATGTCGGCGGAACTCTCTATCATAGGCAACTGAGAAGTAGGCAACTCTGAACGCTTACTAAGCACCAGAGCTAAGTCGAGCGCTAAAGCAGTCGAAGAAGTGTCAAGTGAAAAAACTCTCTTATAAATACTCAATAACTCTGTGGGACGACACATTTTTCTCTTTACACAATCATCTGTAGGTACTCTATCATTACCTGTATCACTTTCCTCTGCATTTCTGGCGTATACTGACTGTATGTGTCAAATACCTCAACTGGAGTTATCGACATATCTGAAATCCATCTAAGCACGTCTTTCATACAAATTTGTGCTTCCTCAGATATCAATTTACGACAAGGAAGGAACCGTTTCTGTACATACATACTTTCCCCCTCCCTCGTCATCTTCATTCTGTAACATTACCAACTCCTTTCTATACTCAAATAACCTCTCGACATGCTCATTAACTTTCTCCACAGTGTCTCTTGAAAACGCAGAAGTGTTTAGATCCCTTAACCCTTGCGGGAGATCTGTATTATTTAATTTGCCCCACATTACACATAAATGAATCCCTAAACCTTCAATAAAAACATTTTTCTCAGGAAGATTATCCATATTAAAAAGTGTGGCAAAAACATAAGCTTGATCATCTCTCTCCATACAGTGCTTAGCCCATGCAATCAAATCCAGTTTCTTCTCTGGCGGTACAGTATGGAGGGTCACAACCCTTGACCCCTCACCCTGATCGGCTACAAGAGGCACAAGACCACTTGGAAGAGGGGGAGCAGGCAAATTCAATGAAGGTACTGTTACTGGTGCAATTGGAAGGGGTGGAGGAATAGGTGGAGGAACAGTAACTGGAGGAAGAGGAACATTAGGAGTAGCAGGAACAACAGGAAGAGGCAAAGCAGCAGGAAGAGGAACATACGAAGGTGGCACAGAGGCACCAGGCCTCCGTTCATTTAACAATTTGTCGATGACTTCATCGGAAACATGAAGGTCTTTAGAAGGATACATTTTCTGAATTCCAAGTGAGAAAGCCCTATCCATATTCCTAGTCGACTCATAATGTTTATCTTGGTCATATAATAATGCTTTTTCGGCTTTCGTCTTATGACGGCACGCATGTTTTCTCTACTCTTAAGTTGCTGCAAGGCTTCTTTTTTCCAATTCTGCAAAACATCGAATGCTGCAGGTCTAGCCTTTTTCTTTAATAGAATTGACCCTAAATACTCAATACGAGGGATTTCAAAACTACCATTGGTTGGCCACTGAAGTTCGGAGACATGTCTGGTTTGTCTGTGCCAAATATCATTAAACACTATACTTCCAATGCCATGCTTAAAGTACATAGTATACGCCGGCGACCCCTCCTGTGGTGCTGGATGGCTAAATTCCAAAGATTGTCTATTGCTCCGGAACACCGCCCTGAAGCAGGTAGACAATTTCCCAGGCATATCAAATTATTGGTGTTACCTGGTCAATAATTGTGTCTGCAGATACAATACGCCAAAATCAAATTATCAGGATATTTAAGAATCGGGTCACAACTCACCTGATCAGTCCTAAGGAGGTCCGATTGGATTACAAAGAATCTTACCTAACTAATCTTACCTCGTGTTTGGTGATTTCGGCAAATCTGCCAGCCTCGATAAGTGAACCCTCGTCAAGATGCCGTCCCGGACCACAAGCTAATCGTCCAGGGATCGGGTCGTGCAGCGCTGCTGAGGTGTCGCGTCTCGTTCAGAGGGGGCCCCTTATTTTGTTACACTGTCCGATCCCGGTCTGATGGCATGCGTCAACCTTCGACAATCCGGCATCAATCTTGAGGGTCCCTATTCGGGCACCAACTGTGAAAACAAAATCAAAATATTGAGGCTGAATACCCCAAAAGGAAATACACCAAACACGTGTTACAAAGGAACATTCAAATATCTTTATTTTATACTGAACAGTTTTCCAAGAAAAGTAGCAGATAGCTATCGGCCCACAGTACAACACAACAAACTCCAGCGTGGTTCAGTGTGCTTAGTGAGAGACGCTGTACATTAGAATTTGTTGCTCTTTTATACCATTTGCGAACATGATGTCCAACCCTACTTCGGGTTAATATTCCTCCAATACATTACTGATCTAGGGTTCATGCCGAGTTTGCACCACTATATGCATAGGGATTGCCTTTAATACATTCGCCAACAAGCCTACATGGTAACAATGTTTTTTAGGATTTCTCATAAATGTCTTCTCAAACATTAATACTATGTAGTTAAACAAGTGTTCTTAGTTCAGTATTTGGATACATTGTTCTTAACTTATGCTCGTGGATTAGTTTCATTGCATTTGTAATCCTTTACACACAGGTCATCAAAGGACAAGGTCTCAGTTCACAACCCCAACAAGTGGCCTGCAGGCAAGTTACATATTAATTACACGCAGAGGTCAAGACGGCCATGTTGTATTTAGGAATGACATCATCCACCATTTTAACTCACAGAGTGACTTTACAGAGAGAACCTAATATGGCGGATTGACCTAAAATGGCGGTTTACATTGATTCTAAGGTCAGGACCTTGAAACATGGATTTCTTCGCAAGTGGCTTACAAGCAGCTTGGCGTAGGCCAATATACATATATTCGCTGCAATAGGAGGTACGCTATAATTTCCCGTTTGACACATTGACCTGACAGTGCAGCTCGATCACAGATTGCAGGATTGGAAGATGGATCGGGCCAAGGCCTAGGGGTGGTCAGTCTACGTGCAAACCCGTGAGAATCATACCAAATCTCACGAACAGACCGAGCCAATGCAAATCGGAGGCTTGCGGAGCCCACTCACCAAGGCACAGTTGTTGCCTTCTTTTTCTGCTGAGCTTAAATAGGGAGCTCCACCCTGGCATATCATTACCTTCTTGACGATTGGTTTGTAACATTTCTCTCATTGATCCTTTACTTTTCCTCCATGAGTGGTTGTTAATATGAAGGGGAAAGACATGATCACCCAAAATATTATTACATGTCCGATTATCAGCTAAGGAATGATACTGGACATTTTTACAACAAGGAATGATCAAGTGGCCTGGGTTCTTAAAGGGCCCATACTCTGGTTTAGCACCCCCCCCAGGGGGATTCTTGAATAGTGGCCGCACCGCCCTGGCCCCATGGGAAGGTCTACCGTCCCAAAGACGTGACACTATCTATAAGATCGTCACAGGTCATAGAGAGAAGATATAGCAATTCTGGACAAATGTTCTGCTCTTAATGAGAGAGCCGGATGGAATTTAAAGGAAATTCCTGTCCTTGTTGATATTATTCGGGGTAAGCGACGAGTGGGAGAAAGGGCTTCGTTTGACGCACATGTCTTACACCCTGTGGATAGTGGCTACTAGTTATGTTCAGCAGCAATGGAAGAGGACCGTGGTCCCAACAAAAATGGAATGGCTTCAGATGACACGCCAACCCAATACATATACAAAATAACTAAAATAATATAAAGGTCAATTAGGACAACTATAATTAGGTTAATTAGGACAAAAGGTCAATTGTAAAAGGTCAATTTGGGTAATACCCATATATATTCCATGGGATTCCTGACATACTTGTTGATGAGTCCAGATGGTGGCTTTCCTTCTTTAACACATTTGGAAGAATACCCTGATAACTAGAGCTGTTTTAATATCTGTCTTTGCTGCTATGATGCAAAAAATTGCCTGTCTGAGACACTCTACTTAGAATGGGTAGGGTGAGGGGTGGGTTTGGATGGAGTTTGGGGGAGAGTAGGTTTTAAGGGGAGGTGCAGGGATATTTAAGAAGCTACTGTTTCATTGATGTGATTACATTGTTTGTGATTCTGCTTTTGAAAAAAAGGTGCTAGGTAAAATCAGCCTAGGCGTTTTGTGGGAGAATCCAGAATGTATGAATCACACTGATTTTAGTTGATTAAAGGAAACATACTAGGATTTGTTTGCCCATTATTCGTTGATTGGTTCCAATACTGAAATCCAGTCATGTGACCACTGTGATTGAAGCTTTAGATTTTTGCAAGACAACCAAATGTGATTCAAGGGTCTTGGCGGTTTCAGATTTTTTAATAAGAACTAGGACTCAAAGTAAGAAGACTTTGAAATAATGTTTTAATGCAATATGTGTAACATATGTGTTATGGCAATGATGTGTGGATAGTTTTTTAAAATGCATAAAGCAATCCATTTGATCAAAGGTGCACATTTCAATGCATCCTCTATCTAAAGTGACTTTGCTGTCACAGCAGCGGTCAAACAGGGCATTTGTGACCTTGAAGTTGCTCTGAGCCACAGCAAATCTGGAGCCTGATGCAGCAGGTCATAGGTGTACACTGTGATTTTGGAATGGCGCCTTCTGAAAGAGGCGTCTGTTCAGTCAACCATATTTTCTGAGATGGATTTCCTGCATCAGTCTGGTGATGCCTCAAGAGTAATAGAATGCCCTGGTAGGGGCTGTTTTGGTCCTGAAGAATTTGATGAACTGAATTATATACTGCCGGAACCGGTCGACCTTGGTGGTCAAAGGTAATCTCCAAAACCAAGGGAGATACGGGAAGATGGTTTTCTGTATGCATATGCAACAAGAGATATATTGGCTTTGTATCTACTTGCGTGTTTTTACCTTAATTTTCCCTCTCGGTAAACCTGTAAGGACGAATAAAATACTTGCCTTAACCACACCAGTTGAGGGTGTGTTTCTTTAAGTATTAGTGTTATAGTTGCAGTGAGGGAATGTTTCTTCCTGTTCTGTTCCCCTTTAATGCAGGTGGCACATTAGTGGAACCTAAGGAGAAGCACTGAAAGGTAGGTGCAGTTGAGTTCATCGGCTGAGCGATATGTAGTTAGGGAGGTATCAATTGTCTAGTGATTCCTCACTTTTTATGTTGTGGTTGATTTCGGGGGGTTTTAGGTTCACTATACCCCCCCAGGCCTTTTATGTGGTATGGCCAATGCAAGGGTGCTGCATGCCTTTTATACTAAAAGGACATTTGCAATATATTACACAGTACAGAATGATAGTATTTTAGGGGTAAACATACTATTTCCATATGGTAAAATATCAGTGAAAACCTGAAAGATAAAAGGGTGTATTACTTGTATATCATACTACAATCTGCTCTATACAGAAGACTGATGTTTGTTTGCCAACAGTATAATTCCAATTGGCCAGATGAAATGTCAGCACAAACCCAACTAGGAAATGCATACTTTTCTGGAGGTTCTGAGTATTCTGTGCTTAAATATTTCTCATGCGCTCCCCAACACCCCCACAGACATTGCACTCCAGGACTGTGGCTGTCTCCAGTATCTCCGTAAAAAAAAGGTGTGTGTCAATTATCACTTCATAGATGGCTTTGGGTCTTTGGCAATGCATGGGGATGAGATCACTGACTGTTTAAGCTCTGGTTTACTAGACAGGTGTTCTCTATTCTGGAACACTGGCCTGTTGAAACATTGTCAATGAAGAGCATTTCTGGGAAGGCTTTGCCTGTCTATATCCAGTAATTCGGCATGCACCACTAACTTCTTCTTCACATCAATTCTAGTTCCATTTCTGGGTATCGTACAAAGATCACTGGGCAAAAAAACATCATCCCCAAAGGAGACTCCCATGATGAAAACTTCAACATGACAAGACATAGCGGTAAATAAAATAACATCATAGCAACAGTGGAAACAACGGTAAAAGGAGCAGAAAAGACACCCAAACCAATGGAACAAACATGTGTGGGTAATTATTACAGAAAATGTGGACTGATACATGAAGTGCATTAACCATATTCCATAGAAGCAAAGGGACACAAAAGTAGAGCATCCAGCAAGTCCAGCAAATACAGCCCTCAATAGTAAAGAGAGCAGTGGGGGATGCCACCAAAACGTCCAGACAACAGACCAGGCAACAGCAGGTCTGAAATGTGCAGTCTAGCAGGCGATAGACATGACCAGGCCCAACTATACTCAGGAAACCCCAGCTTGTGCAAGTGTGAAGAATTGCCACCTGACAAGCGTGTAGTAGCCCTGGCTTTTATGGTGGCACAGAGAAGGTTCAGAGGTCACAGTTGCATTACATATGGCTGCGCTTACATGTGAACCTATGTTTCGAAACCATGATATTACGATAACCTACGACCCTGGTGACAAGGTAATCTGAAAATGTTAGCCATATCTAGCTTTTGGTATGGTGGTTGATAGGCCACAACTTTTTAAAAGCCATATCTAAAGTGTACGATTCTCCTGTCAACTCTGTGGTCCTTGCCAGCCATGGACAGGCTGTGGGAATTCTAGTAAGATTGATGCCTCTGTTCACCATCAGGACAAAAGCAGGAAAGACTGAGCCTCCCCCTTTGATCGTAAAAGTATAAACTATTTTATTTTAGACCCATCTGCATTTAGGATACACAATTGAGTGAAAAGCATATCTCACGGGTTCTCTAGCCCATTACCACTATCAGTCGTGTTCACATAACATGAGCTTGACATTGTAAGTGACAAGCGTAATGAACTCCCTGAGAATGGAGAATAATATGTTTTTGACATCTCTGGTGGTGATGTATTAAACTTAGGGCTGGTTTTCTTCATTACTCTGTTCTATTCTACATGAATCTCAGAGTTATCATGCTACCGAAGCAGTCACTTTGATTTTGAAACATGGGTTATGAAATGAGAGACAAGGTATTTTTTTGTATCGTTTATTAAGTCTATGCACTCAAGGTTGAGAGACAATTTATCCAGATCATTGACCCTCACTTGTTGAATAATTTGAATTCCGTCAGCCACACCAATGTCAGTACCTCACTGTGCCAGATAAAATATCATATGCCCTGTTCAAATGGCTGTTTCACCCAAAAGACATCAGACAGTATCTGCCAATGTCTTGATCATAATGAATATCGCTCTGTAGTGTAGCTGGGACATTGATTTGATGGCATTTCATTTTTCTTTAGCTGGTCTAACGTTTGAAAAGTAGTATAACAGTGGGTTCAAATTGAGTTTTTGAAGTTGTGCTGCTGTCAGTTGTGGCACACCTGTGACTGGTGCAGAACATGTCTACCATTGTAGATCCGGCTAAAGTGTTAGCTGATATGCTAAATCAGGGAAATCATTTCTGACATGGACTGGTAACCGCTGATGAAAGGTGTCAACACAAGGAAAAGAACATGTGCAATGCAAGGAAAGGATATGTAAAGTGCTGCCAATTCTGTCAGGCAGGTATATTTGATCCATTATCATCTGCAAACATGTGCAACAGAAGGCGTTGTGGTCTTAGCAAGTGGCACTCACTGTCTCCACCTCAATGATTTCAACACTCAAGTGTCCTTTGCCTTCATATCATATCGTATAAAGTAGCCTGCTGCCAGACTACATGCTCATCATGCCCTCTCGGGTGGATACTTGCCCAGGATGAAAACATGACCTGCTAGACATATCTCACTTGCTCCTGATTCACCTGGTGAGTTATTTTATATTAAAAGTGGACATTTTGCCTCGCCCGAGCCCCTAACACCGTTCGCCGCCGCCTGCAGCCCCTGATCCCCTCCCAGCAGCCCTTGTTCGCTCCCTGCTTCCCAGCCCCTCTCCTCCCGCCTACCGCACCGCCCCCACCCACCCGATTAGTCACTCTCCGTGTGTGTTTGTGTGCATAGACCCGCTTCACTCGCGAGGCCCTCACTTGCTCCTGATTCACCTGGTGTGTTATTTTATATTAAAAGTGGGTATTTTGCCTCGCCCGAGCCCCTAACACCATTCCCCGCCACCTGCAGCCCCTGATCCCCTCCCAACAGCCCTCGCTCGCTCCCTGCTTCCTAGTCCCTCTCCTCCCGCCTCCCGCACCGCCCCCACCCGCCCTGATTGGTCACTCTCCGTGTGTGTTTGGCTGCATAGACCCGTTTCACTCGTGAGGCCCTCATTTGCTCCTGATTCACCTGGTGAATTATTTCATATTAAAAGTGAGCATTTTGCCTCGCCCGAGCCACTAACACCGTTCCCCGCCGCCTACAGCCCCTGATCCCCTCCCAGCAGCCCTCATTCACTCCTTGCTTCCCAGTTCCTCTCCTCCCGCCTCCTGCACCACCCCCACCTGCCCGATTGGTCACTCTGCGTGTGTGTTTGGGTGCATAGACCCGCTTCACTCGCGAGGCCCTCACTTGCTCCTGATTCACCTGGTGTGCTATTTTAAATTAAAAATGGGTATTTTGCCTCGCCCGAGCCCCTAACACCGTTCCCCGCCGCCTGCAGCCCCTGATCCCCTCCCAGCAGCCCTTGTTCGCTCCCTGCTTCCCAGTCCCTCTCCTCCCGCCTCCTGCACCACCCCCACCCACCCGATTGGTCACTCTCCGTGTGTGTTTGGGTGCATAGACCCGCTTCACTCGTGAGGCCCTCACTTGCTCCTGATTCACCTGGTGAGTTATTTTATATTAAAAGTGGTCATTTTGCCTCGCCCGAGCCCCTAACACCGTTCCCCGCCACCTGCAGTCCCTGATCCCCTCCCAGAAGCCCTTGCTTGCTCCCTGCTTCCTAGTCCCTCTCCTCCTGCCTCCCGCACCGCCCACCCCGCCATTGGTCCTGACAAGAAGACTTTCATTCATTGTCAATCCACCCAGAGCAGCCCTCTGCCCGGCAGCCCATCGGCTAAGGACCAAAGGCCAAGGATGGCTCCCTCAGTGATGGCTCCAGGACGTATCTGCAGGTATCAGCAGGAGAAGCAAGAAGCCGACAATAAGTAAGTGTGGCAAGGGCAGGGTCAGAAGCAATTACTTCCTACCATACTACCCTACCACTCAACCTAGAAACTAAGCCATTATAAAATCTTCATATTGTGGTAGCATTACATTTAGAAGTGTGCCCAATAGCCTCTTTGTTAAAGTTGAATTTAGAAGTGTGCCCAATAGCCTCTTTGCTAAAGTTGAATCTAGAAGTGTGCCCAAAAGCTTCTTTGTTAAAGTTGAATTTAGAAGTAGGCCCAATAGCCTCTTTGTTAAAGTTGAATTTAGAAGTGTGCCCAATAGCCTCTTTGTTAAAGTTGAATTTAGAATGGTGCCCAATAGCCTCTTTGTTAAAGTTGAATGTAGAAGTGTCCCCAATAGCCTCTTTGCTAAAGTTGAATTTAGAAGTGTGCCCAATAGCCTATTTGCTAAAGTTGAATTTAGAAGTGTGCCCAATAGCCTCTTTGTTAAAGTTGAATTTAGAAGTGTGCCCAATAGCCTCTTTGTTAAAGTTGAATTTAGAAGTGTGCCCAATAGCCTCTCTGTCCCCAATAGCCTCTCTGTGAAAGTAGAATTTAGAAGTGTCCTCAATAGCCTCTCTGTGAAAGTAGAATCTAGAAGTGTGCCCAATAGCCTCTGTGAAAAGTTGAATTTAGAAGTGTCCCCAATAGCCTCTCTGTGAAAGTAGAACGTAGAAGTGTCCCCAATAGCCTCTTTGTTAAAGTTGAATTTAGAAGTGTGCCCAATAGCCTCTTTGTTAAAGTTGAATTTAGAAGTGTGCCCAATAGCCTCTCTGTCCCCAATAGCCTCTCTGTGAAAGTAGAATTTAGAAGTGTCCCAAATAGTCTCTGTGAAAAGTTGAATTTAGAAGTGTCCCCAATAGCCTTTCTGTGAAAGTAGAACGTAGAAGTGTCCCCAATAGCCTCTTTGTTAAAGTTGAATATAGAAGTGTGCCCAATAGCCTCTTTGTTAAAGTTGAATTTAGAAGTGTGCCCAATAGCCTCTCTGTCCCCAATAGCCTCTCTGTGAAAGTAGAATCTAGAAGTGTGCCCAATAGCCTCTGTGAAAAGTTGAATTTAGAAGTGTCCCCAATAGCCTCTCTGTGAAAGTAGAACGTAGAAGTGTCCCCAATAGCCTCTTTGTTAAAGTTGAATTTAGAAGTGTGCCCAATAGCCTCTTTGTTAAAGTTGAATTTAGAAGTGTGCCCAATAGCCTCTCTGTCCCCAATAGCCTCTCTGTGAAAGTAGAATTTAGAAGAGTCCCAAATAGCCTCTGTGAAAAGTTGAATTTAGAAGTGCGCCCAATATCCTCTGTGAAAAGTTGAATTTAGAAGTGTCTCCAATGGCCTCTCTGTGAAAGTTGTTTTTAGAAGTGTGCCCAAAATCCTCTCTGTGAAAGTTGAATTTAGAAATATGCCCAATAGCTTCTATGTAAAAGTTGAATTTAGAAGTATACGCAATATTCTCTATGTGAAAGTTTAATTAAGAAGTGTGCCCAATAGCCTCTCCGTGAAAATTGAATTTAGGAGCGTGCCCTATAGCCTCTCTGTGAAAGCTGAATTTAGAAGTGTGCCCAACTTCGTTTCTGTGTAAATTGGAAAAAGAAGTACACCTAATACCCATTCTGTGCAAACCTGCACATAATATCCTTCCTGTGCAAACCCGAACCCAAATATACCCGATATCCTCCCGTGAAAAGCTGACCCTAGAACTGTGCAAATTTTAACTCAGAAGTTCTGTCTAAATACCTTCCTCAAGTAGGCCTAATACCATCTCTGTTGTACAGTTGAATTTAGAAGTCTTTCTAACAGTCCAACACTAGAACTGTGCAAAGTTAAACTCAGAAGTTCTGTCTAATTACCTACCTGAAGTAGGCCTAATACCATCTCTGTTGTACAGTTAAATTTAGAAGTCTATCGAACAGTCCAACACCATCCCCGTGTACAGCGGAATTTAGAAGTCTATCTAATAATCCAACATCATCCCTATGTACAGCTGAACATAGAAGTCTATCTAACAGTCCAACATCATCTCTGTGTAAAGTTGAATCTAGAAGTGTGCCTAAAAGCGTCTCTATACAAAACTGGAATTTAGAAGTATCCCTAAATACCCGCTCTGGGCAAAGCTTAATTTAGAAGTGGACCTAATAGCGCACCTCGCCCGAATTGAGAAGTATGACTAATAATTGCCCTAGCTGAACTCAGAAGTATCCCTGGTACCCTCTCAGTGCAAATTTAACTTGGAAGTGTGCCTCATATCCTCTCTGTCTACATAATATCCCTCCCTGTGCAACAGTGTGACCAGTATCGTTGAGCTATTAGCTGAATACTGAAGCATCCCTAATATCCTATCTGTACAAAACCTAAATTTAGAAGTGGGCCCAATAGCACACCTAGCTTTAATCTAGAAATGTGCCTAATAGCGTACACATTGAATCTAGAACTACAATTAGAAAGCCCTCCTAAACTGCACATAAAAATCGACCTAAAACCATACCTGGGGTGTTACTACATTCAATCTCTCCCTAATAGCTTACCTGTATTCCAGCTTACTAGAAGAGAGCCTACCCAACAGTGTAACTGTGCTATAGTTGCAACTAAATAGGCAACCTAATCAGCATTCACTAAGGTCTAACTACACCTCCAAAACGGCCTAATATCTGCAACCTAGTACAAACTAGTACACTAAAACCTAGAATAAGTGAATAATATCACCCTGCTTAGTGGAACCCTGAAACCAAGACCAATCTCACCCGGTGATAGCTGAACTTACAAAGTCCAATAAAGTATAAGCTGCACCTGAAACTACCCCAATAGCCCGTGCTAACCATGAGTGCTGTCACGATTCCTCCCACGCGCACACCACCGGCCCGGGATCGTGTTGGCTTCAAAGCGCTCCCCCACCCCCTGTCTCGCTCATCCCTTTCTCCCTCTCCTCTCCAGGACTCACCTGGATACTCACATGCCTTGAGCGCGCGGCCGAGCCTGGTCCGTAACAGGACTGCTCTCAGGCTACGGCCGTTTCTTCACTGGCAGTTACCTTGGTGCCTGGGATCACGAAGGACTAGCATCGGGCTTCCGCGTCGCGGGACTGTAAGGTCGTGTGACGCGCTTGCCCGATCACGTGACCCAGCCGCGCATCACGTGACCAGAAGCGCTCATCACGTGACCGGAAGCGCAAGTACTTAAACACAGGAAACCCAGGTACTCGTTGCTTCACAGCTGTGCTCTGCATCCTGTTTGGCGTTACGTACTTCGGATCATTGACTACTCATGGAATCGACCTGGCCTGCTCTACTGGACTCTTCTTGGATTTCCCCTTGGATTTGTTACTTGGTGATTATTGGCTTTCGACCATGGACTGTTTGGATTGCCTCACGGATTCTCCCTCTGGCACTTCGACTCTTTGGACTTCTTGTCTCTCAGCTCCACAGTTTACTCCTGCTAACAGGCGGATAAGCCGACTACTACTCCTTTTGGGGTAATTCAGTCCACGTGGGTCCCGGACCTCCCCATTAGGTTCATCATCTCTACCTTGACCTCCTTAGGTAAGACCTTTATGTTTTTCCTAACACTGTGGTTTATTGCTTATTACTTGGTACTTGATCCGCATTTTCTTGCAGCAGCTTGGGGTCCCAGAGGTTCGCGGTCCCGGATTTGAACATCTCCGCCTGTGGCCTCAACGGCTGCACAGAGAGTGACCTTGGGTTCTCTCTGTGCGGCATTTGGGGACGGAGGCCTCTTCTGCCTACACGACACTCAAGTCACAACAAGTGCACCCGCTCCACCAAGGTTTGCCGGAAACAACCACCATGGACCGCCTCCACTCTCCGGTCCGCCTCGCCTCCCGCCCCTCCCTTCCCAAATCATCCCACCATCCCTCCCATTCCCTACCCTTCCCCTATCCAAACACCAAGCCAGAGGGGCACGAAGGCGAGCCAACCACCCCAAGACCACTGCTCCTCCGAACCCGATCGCCCACCAGCCGACATTGATCATGCCCGCTCCCCTCACTATAATTCCGGGCACACCCCGCCCTTCAACCATCCCCCCTCCACCTTTCCCATAAACCCCCACCATCTTCTGCTCCCGACAACACCCTTTCCCCTCCCTAAAAACGGCACGCCTAGCACTAGCAAGAACAGAAGCTTCAGCCCTCTCCCCCTCTGACCCCCCTACCCTCTCTCACACGCCAATAAAACGAAATCACTAAAGAGGAAACGTACCTGATCCCCCTCAATCTCTTAGCACTCTTCGCCTCCCCTGTCTCGACCCACCACCTCTTTCCCCCAATCACCAACTTCCCCCCTCGCTTCACCCTTCCTGAAACCCCTCTCTCTCGATTTCTCACCAACTGCAACTGAAACCCCTAACCGCCCACACCCCACCCTCAAATTCCCCGGTCCAAACCCAATCAACCTAACACATGCATCCACCCACTCCCACCTGAAACCCGCCAACTTTTCTGCTCGTCCACCTTTTCCATCAATCATCAAGCACCCTACCCCTCTCCCTCCCCCTCCCCAGTTTCCACCCTCCCCCATCCTCTTTGCGCTCCAGCACCGACACCAACCTCACCTACCAAAGTGAACTGCATCCTATTTAATGCCCGATCCATAGCAAAAAACAGACACTGCATCTTTAACCTCCTCGCCTCTGACAAACAAGACCTGGTTTTTGTCACCGAAACTTGGTTCTCTGACGACTTTGCCCCGATCGCCAATGAAGCCTTCCCGCCTGACTACTCCCTCATCCTACTTAACCGTCACTCTAGAGGTGGTGGAATAGCATTCGTCTTCAAGTCTCACTTCCACGACTCAATCACCGACAACCAACATTGCATTCCAGCCTGCGAATCACTCCTAGTTAAACTATCCCTCTCCCCGTCGCTCTCACACAGCTTCCTAATAATCTACAGACCCCTGGCTACGATAGACAATTCTCAAACAACCTCTGCAACTCTATTGCCACCCTTCAACTAAACCATCCCAACCTCACCCTTCTTGGAGACTTCAACATATGGCTCGACATCCCCACCAACCCTATGACACACTCTCTGGTTGACGGTCTAGACGCAATTAACCTCCAACCCCACATAAACGGCCCGACTCACTATAAAGGACACACTCTTGATGCCATCTTTAGCTCCCACAACCGGATACATCTAAACCCCCCCACCCCTATCATCTGGTCCGATCATTTCATTGTTTCCTTCGCCATTCTCTCACCCGACCCCCTTCCCGTCCACAAATCCGAACCTCCGAAGCTACGCAAATGCTGGAAAAAACTAACAATCGTTCCTCCTCCAATCTCCACCATCCACCTGCCAACTCAATAAACAACTAACCCCCGACGCATTTGACTCATGGCTCAACACCTCACCAATGCGGCTCATACCTTCTTGTAAACCATCAGCCTGCCGTGGCCTGTTCCCTAGATGGTTCACACCTGAGCTTAAAACCACTAAACAACTATATAAATACCTAGAATGCAAATGGCAGAAAGACAAATACCAGGAGAACGGTACCACCTTGGTCCGACACCTTCATCAGTACAAGGCCGAAATCCGGAAAGCAAAAAAAGCCCACTACAACTCCCGAATCCTAAACTGCAAAAACTCCAGCAAAGAAGTTCACAAAATCATCTCCGAATTCACCAAACCAGCATGCACTACGACCGTCCTGACTGTGAGTCTCAATCACTGTGCGACTCACTCTCTCTCCACTTTTACTCCACGGCTCTCGAAAGAACAAATGCTCTAACCACCAAACTGGCTCTCTTACATCCACTGGGCAACCCTCCCCCCATTCCGGCCTGCGACCACTACGCAACCAACGTTCGAATCCTTTAGTCCAATATCACCAGACCAATTTCTCAAACTTCTATCTGCCCGCAAACCATCTGGCTCTCCCCTAGACCCTTGCCAGGCCACAACCCTCAAAGAGATATTCGCTTCCACATGCGCAGGAGACTCCCTTTCCTCGGGTCTCTTTCCCGACGCATTAAAAACGGTTCATGTCAAACCTCTATTAAAAAAACCTTCCCTCAACCCTCTCGAGCGCAAAAACTATCGCCCCAACTCAAACACGAGGTTCCTTGCCAAACTCATTGACCGAACCGCCGACTCCCAACTAAATGCCTTTGTCGAAGCCAACAATCTCCTAGACCCCGCACAATCAGGTTTCAGAGCCCGTCACAGAACCGAAACCACCCTAACCTCAATCTGGGATGACCTTAAAATAACAGCTGACTCCGCGGGATGCGCTGCATTAATCCTTCTTGACCTATCCGCCGACCTTCAACACGATCAATCACTCAATCCTCCTTGACCGCCTCCACTCCCTAGGAATTCGTGGAACCGCTCTTAAATGGATAGCTTCATTCCTCAAAGATAGGTACCAAATAACGATACTCTCCACCTATTCCTCCCAAGCCCGACCAGTCGACACGGGAGTCCCACAAGGAGCATGCCTATCTGCCCTCCTGCTCAATATCTACTTGATCACCCTCCCACCAATAATTCGCTCACACAACATCCTGTGTTACAACTAGGTTGATGACACTCAACTAATTCTAAAACTCCTGAACTCAAAACCCAACTCCCGACCTGACCTCGTCTCCTGCCTCCTTGACATAGAGCTCTGGATGACCCAAAGCCACCTCTTGTTAAACCACTCCAAAACTGAAATCATGGTATGTGGCAACTCCGAACTTCTTCCACACCCACTACCCTGGCCATTCGCCATAGGCAACTCACCGACCCCCTCTAACGCAGTGAAAAACCTTGGATGCACGCTTGACTCTGACCTAACACTCTTGCGCCAAGTCAACAACGTCTCAAAGTCATGCCACTACCACCTTAAAACCCTTAGGTGCATCTTTCCATATCTCTCCTTTTCCAACAGACTCTCCGCGATCTAATCAATTGTTATATCAAGACTCGACTACGCAAACCCCCTCTACGGCGGACTCCACGCATACCAACTGAATAAACTTCAAAGGGCACAAAACGCTGCAGCCAAACTGCTACTCGCGCTCGGCCCAAGAGACCACATCTCCCCAGCCCTTAAGACTCTGCACTGGCTTCCAGGGGCCCGAAGGGTGACTTTCAAAACCTTATGCATCTCCCATTGAGCAGTGCATAAAAATGGACCTCAATATCTTCAAAACAAGCTAAAACCCTATCACCCTCAACGCACTCTAAGATTAAGCTCAGCTGGCCTCCTAGTCATCCCTAAAACAAACTCAGTCAGATTAGGCGGATCATCATTCTCAGCCTTGGCCCCCACACTGTGGAACGCACTCCCACCCCACATCCGCCTAACTGAGGATCTAATGTCTTTCCGCAAACTGCTGGAAACCTGGCTCTTCCCCTAGAACCGACCCGTACGCGAAATGACCCAAACAGAATAAAAGCACCTCAAATGACACCAATCCAACAAACTGGCAGATGCGAGAAATCGACATCTAATAACCACTAATATAAACTAAAATGACAAACAGAATAGAACGAGTAAAGTAGAGCAAAGCAGTGAAGTGAATAATAAGAATAAATCATACAAAAACAGATTTAAATCAATGAAATGGATGTAATGCATGATGAATGAATGGAGTGGATGAAATCGTTAGAACCGATGAAACATGTGAAACGGATGAATGCGCTGAGCAGATGAGTATGTAGATCGGATTTGTGTGTAGATATGAGGAGTGTACAGAACAGATGAGTATGTTGAGCGGATGAGTGTGTAGAGTGGCTGGGTGTGCAGAATGGATGAATGCGCAGAGCAGATGAGTGCGTAAGTACAGAGATGTGCGTAGAATGCAGAAGTGTGTAGAGCAGATGAGTGTGTAGACTGGGTGAGTGCGGAAGAATGTGTAGAACGCTGAGAAGATGAATGTGCAAACAGGATAAGTGTATCGAGAGCGGATGAGTGTGTAGAGCGGATGAATGTATAGAGCGGGTGAGTATATAGAGCGGATGAGTGTATAGAGCGGATGAGTGTATAGAGCGGATAAGTGTATAGAACGGAAGAGTGTATAGAGCGGATGACTATATAGAGCGGATGAGTGTATAGAGCAGATGAGTGTATAGAGCGGATGAGTGTATAGAGCAGATGAAGGTATAGAACAGATGAGTGTAGAGATGAATATGTAGAACAGGATATTGCTGTTTATTGTGTGGAAAGTGATAAGTGCATGATAAGTGATAAGTGCATAAAGCTGATGAGCCCGAGGAGCAGAAGAGCACATGGTGGGGATGAGCGCGGGGAGCGCATGAACGCGGGGAACGGATGAACGCAGGGGAGCGGATGAACGTGGGGAGCAGATGAGTGTGGGGAGCGGACGAGCACATGGAGCGGATGAGCACAGGTAGTGGATGCGTAGATGCATAGAGCGGATGAGCTCAGAGAGCGGATGAGCACGGGGAGTGGATGCATAGCTGCATAGAGCGGATGAGTGTGGAGAGCGGATGAGGGTGGAGAGCGGATGAGGGTGGAGAGCATATGTGCGCAGGGAGCTGATGAGTTCAGGGAGTGGGTGAGTGCAGGGAGCAGATGATTGCATAGGGTGGGTGAATGCGTAGAGCAGATGAAGGTGTAGTACACGCAATGGGTTAAAGTGGACAAATGCCTAGAGCGGATGTGTTTCACAGACTAGATGAGTGCGTAGAATGGATAAGCATGTAGAACCGATGAGTGCCGAATGCATGCAGAGTGCAAGGAACATATAGATGAGCGGAGCGGGATGGATGAGCTGAGCGGAAGAATGCGTAGAGTGAAGAACTGCATAGAACAGACTAGTGGGCAAGGCCGGCAGATATATAAAACAAACAAGTGCATATGAGCGAATGAGTGCATATGAAAAAAGGGGTACATAGATGGGATGAGCACATAGAAGGGATGAGTGCCTAGAAGGGACGAGTGCCTAGATGGGACGAGTGCCTAGAGGGGATGACTGCCTAGAAGGGACAATTGCCTAGAAGGGACGACTGCCTAGAGGGGACAACTGCCTAGATGGGACGACTCCCTAGAGGGGACGACTGCGTAGAGGGGACGACTGCGTAGAGGGGAGGAGTGCATAGAGGGGAGGAGTGCATAGAGGGGAGGAGTGCGTAGAGGGGAGGAGTGCCTAGAAGGGACGAGTGCGTAGAGGGGAAGAGTGCGTAGAGGAGAAGAGTGCGTAGAGGAGAAGAGTGCATAGAGGGGATGAGTGCGAAGAGGTGATGAGTGCGTAGAGGGGAAGAGTGCACAGAGGGGACGGGTACGCAGAGGGGATGGGTGCACAGAAGAGATGGGTGCGTGGAAGGGATGAGTGCGTAGAGGGGATGAGTGCATAGAGGGGGTGAGTGCGTAGAGGGGGTGAAAGCGTAGTGTGTGTAAGGGCATAAAGCGGATGAGTGCCTGGAGCGAAGGAATGCCTGGAGCGAAGGGACGTGCTGCGTAGAGCGGACCAGTTGCGTAGAGTGGATGATTATGTAGAGCGCGCACTGTGCAGACTGGAGCGCGCGGAGCGGACTGGAACGCGCAGGGCGAACTGGAATGCATGAGTGCATGGAGCGGACCGGAATGTGGGGAACAGACTGGGTGCATGGAGTGGATAGGAGTGCATGGAACGGATGTTGCAAAGTACATAGTATGGTTTGGAATGCAGAAAACGTTTGAAGGACCATATAACCCACCATATGCTTACTCTCTCCTTTACACAACCACTCAACTAGAACACAGAGATACTATGACACCATTCGGTATAACTGTTCTGATACCAACAACCGCCACATACTCCACATCACTCTATGTAAACACTGCTGGTTTCACACCCCCAGCCATGCGTTCTCCTCAGGCTTAACGCAGCCTCATCTGGTCTGGATAAATCCTGCCAGAACGAACACATATTCCTGACCCCTCAATCACCACACCTACCGCTAAGAAGCAGCTATTACACGAATACCACACAAGCTGCACACATACCTGGTGCCCACACGCACCTTTGACTCTCTCTACTCCCTCTACTGATCTGAACTTCGATTCCCAAGGGCGTTCAACCTACCAGCGCCTTCAGGCCATACCAATGGTATATAAGGCGCTATATAAATGCAAAATAATATAACATAACATATCGATTATGAATTTGCTGGTCGGGTGCTGGTTGTCGTGCTGCTATTGATAGACTGAACTTGGTGCGTTCTCCCACTTGCTGTATTGTTATGGATTCCTTGAGGGATGGTGAGTCTCATGATGGGGTTCAATGACAACAATACACTTTCAAACCTTGAGACGAATGAGGGGAGTTCGACCAGCTGATACGAGCTATTGAGTCATTCTAAAAGAGGATTGAAGGTGCTAAATAGTCCCAGCTTGCTTCCAGCTTTCTTTGTGGATTTTGATTGGCTATCAAACTAGGAGTCAATAGGACAGGCTCACAAATTCGTAGACTTGGAAGTATCTTGAAGTGCTTTTGGTGAGTTAAGGAGAGTTTTAGAGGAGTTTGTTAGTCCTTAGTGGTTTTTTGGAGGTTTCTTGATCCTGCTCTGTTCCCTTTTTAGAGCGAGAGAGAAAGAGAGAGAGAGAGAGAGAGAGAGAGAGAGAGAGTGTGTGTGTGTTTGTGTGTGTGTGTGTTTGGTCTTTAGGCTCCCTACCTAATATTTCCTTTTTACTCTTACTCTTGAAACATATGTATAGGCACGTTATAAATGCCATATCATATAATATCATATCATACTCTCTTTTAAAAAATAATTTGCAGAGGAACCCAATAGGTTTGCCTGCACTGTGCTTAGTCACCTTACATTGTGTTGTGTGCTCTAATAACCCTTTTGAATTGTGTGAGTCTCGTGAGGATACCTTTTACACATTGACTGACACCTTTGACACATGAGGCAATATAATAACTTTTGTGCCTTGCACATTGGGACATTCTGGAACAAGTCTGTTAATTTGGATGGAGGTATCGGGCGAGAGCAGAGGAGCTATACTGCTCCTCAACCTCTCTTTCAGAGTTAGACAGCAGGAAAACACAGATCTTGGGAAGGAAGGGCAGCTATAGATTGAGACAATGCATGATGTGAGGAGACCATGTTTGAGAAGCAGAAGACTGGCTAGGAGGGAGAAACAGTGGTTAAGGAAGGGGAGATGGTAGTTAAGGAGGGGAGTACCACCAGAAGGTGGGCGAGTACCATAATATTGGAGTTGGCAGTGAGGAGAAGGGGCACACATGCAGTGGTAGACTGTCTTAGAGGGAACTCTGGAGATTTCCTGATAGGCCTATGCTCTATGAGACTGTTTTCTTTGCATAGCCTGGTTTTCTGTTGCTCGTACCCTCTCTTCCTGTCGCCCCACCCCTTATCCAATCTCTCCTCATTTCCCACACTCCTTTGACGCAAATAATTAGTGAAGATTCTTAAAGTATGTAAGGTTTGCGTCACTATTTGGATCAAGATGTTCACATTTTCCCATATGGAGAGCCCCTCAAGACCTATTTAGGGGGGTTGGGCTTGCAGCCCACCTTCACTTGTACAGTGTAATATTGGTCCACTTTTAAAAACATTTTCACGGTCATTTGTAGTTCTCAGTCCATTTCTGGTCAAAGGACAGAGTGGGTAGGAGGCACCTCTGCTGCAGAAGCTTTAATATAATCCAGCAGATAAACCAGAGATGGTGTCCCCCTCCAGATGGCACACTTAGGGGACACTGGGGCCACAGCAGCATGGATTCTCCATGTGGAGGAGCAATGAGTGGTCATGGTTTCCTCAAGAGGGTGCGTTCAGAACTGATTACCGCCCATGACAGTACTGCCTATTGTGTCATGGGTGTGGCACTACTTCAGCTTGCTGGAGGGTGTGTAAAATGCAACCTCTGCCAGAAGAGAATGAATCAGGGTAACCAAAATAATAGTGCAATGGGTACTTCTATGAGCAGGCCCTTAGGCTGTGGCACCACAAAGAGAACACAAAGAGAGCACATCATATGCAACAGTCGCAGCAAGAGCAATACCTTCAGCCAGCAGTAACAATGGCTTCAAGGAAGTGACAGGTGTCACTCTAGTTTTTCATCGAAAATACTCTAGCACGTGACATCCTCCCCCTGACTCTGAGCCAGCCTAACCATCTCCTTAACCCCCACTTACAACTGGTCCAGACAACCTCAGTAAGTGGAACGATTGACTACAGGCCCATTTCACCACCAATAGAAGTGCTGCCTTGTGTTGCTGGTGGTAGAACCCAGGGTGTGGTGCCATCTGGGCAGAACAGGCAAGACAAATTGATGAGGAATGCAGGCATATCCCTAATGCTTTGTGTGACCCATGCCAGTAAAAGTGAGCTGCATAATTAGATAGTGGTGGATGCCTTAGGGAAGCACATATACTGCATCATCCCACCTTTGTCTATATAAATGGACAGTGTAGTTAAAGGGGAGTACAGGGCACTGGGAGAATGAAGATAAACAAGCAATTAGTGGCTCTAACATTTGATAGAGCCACATAAATGGAGAAGCAGCAATTGACTCCAAGGTAGTCCCTGAGACGCAGGGTGTTGCATGACATTCTTAAATGCAGGGGCATGGATTATTCCTGATGGCGAATGGGATTGTGTTCCAGTAGACTGGGCATACCAATGGAAGGGTCCTAGGACTCAGAGCAGGATGCTGCTTGGTTGAGACATGTACATTAAGTATTAAAGAAAAGAAAAAAGATTTACTTTTGCAATGCACTCAGTCATACTCTTCACCATCTTTCCCTGGCTTGGTGGACAGATTTTAGGAGGCCACCCTAGTTATAATGAACAGGGAACTCTGAGAGGTTAGTCAACACACAATCAAGGTGAACGTGGAGAACAGTTAAGGCTATTCTCAGGAGAGTGTGAGTGGGGTTAGGAGTCCTCAATGAGTCTATACAATGTAATGAACACTAATTAAATAGCGGCAGGATGTGTAAAAATACCGATATTTATTCTAGGCCTTTAACACAAGTACTGTAAAATGAAACTAAAAGGTGATATTATCACAGAACACTCAATAATAAACATATATAAATTCACCATAGGTTCATGAATGCATTCAAAGTTGCCAAGAGTCCCTCGAAGAAGAGCCGGTTCAAGGGTGGAATTAGAGTGCTTGGAGATGCATTAACTTCTGGGTGTAGAACAGTAGCATTTTGCAGACTTTGTTGTTCTGGTGAAAGAATGATGGGAGAATTTGGAAACGCACTTGCTATGAGAAACCTTTTCATTTGCAAGACGTAGTAGAACCAGAACACAGCTTCTGCTTGACATTGTCACACAGGTCCTTTGGGGCACTTGTGCACCGTCTTTGACTGCATTGGTTCAGTGCAGCACCATGATCTGTTATTACTTAATAGCTAGGTATATAAGGTATATAAGAGTGGCGTTGAAGATTATGGAAGCTATCACTGGAGGCTAAAAAAAACATCTGGACTGTGGTGGTGAAAACATAGTTTGAACATTTGATAGGTTTTGAAAGATCATGCTCTCTTGTCTATTGTTTTGTAAGGATGACTTTCCCATCACCAGGTCTCCTTGCAGTTGTTGTTAAACACATACCAGGCTGCTCCTTACTTCACAGGCTTTTGAAGTTAATGGCTAGCAAGTCCTCTAATAATACATTAAGCGGAAGCCCCACATATCCTTTGTATATTGCTTCCTCTCACATTGAACTGACATGTTCTAGAGATTTGTTATGCCACCTCCTTTCTTTAGGTGTTATTAGCCCAAACGTGAGCAGAAGGGGAGCTTTGTCTAGGACATTCCAAAGAAGTGAACATTATTTTAAAATCCTTTCAAGCTCTTATCCCAAATTTCTGGTCTGCAGTCAGACAGCTGATTTCTAATGGGGATCCCCATGAGTTAAACAATTCAGACTGTGCAGGAGTCTGTCCCACAGCCATTTACGTTTTCCACTCACAAATTGTGTGCCTTTCTTCTGCCTGAATTTGGGTCAGTGGGTTTAAACTGTCCAGTGCTTTTTTTTTGGAGTGGTGGAGTCCCACACTGGGTTGTTGATCTTTGATGTTTTGCTGCATCTTCTTGTTCCAGGCAGACTGTCAAATATCTCTTTATTGTATTCTTAAACATGGCTACAACATTCCTCTTGCGAATGACAAACCACTGTGCTTCCCCATATATGCACACATGCGGTTTAAAGTGGACACCTTGACCTTAAACAGTATGTCAAGAAAAGATGCCAGGAGATACTCCTCATTGTCCCTTATCCAACAATGTGTAGATTCTATCAGATGGTTGAGTGTCGATGCACACCCTTTTGCTACGCTCTCACATTGATATGATATGATAATTTATTTATATCGCGCTCGTACACAAGTGCCAGAAAGTTCATGTTCATGTACCTTGTTGAGTAAATAGCACACAGGCTAACATGCCGGGTGGCCTCTCCAAAAGGTTTGTAGCACAGAACAAATATTCCAAAATGTGCCACTGTTTAGATATTATTTAGGCACCTTCCAATTGCTGGCTATTGCAATTGTAGCATTAGGTTACTGCATTGCCCTTCTGTCACAGACGCCCCCACATAAGAATGGATGGATGAGTCAGAATTACAGCTTTCAGCTAGTGGTAAGGGATGAGGTGGTGTGACTGAATCTTTCCTAACATAGTCATGGCATTGTAGGAACAGCTACAGGTGGTGCAGATCCTCTGGGCTACATTGACCATCTCATTGAATGATGAGCATTGGATTATGAAGTGGGTTACCACAAGATGGAGGAAATGGGAAAAGCAAGGCTGGGCCAAACAGGGCAAATGCATGGTTTTGCCTAGTCTCAGTACAGCTAAAACATGAAGGGGTCGATTCGTGGAATTAATGTGCGCCGAAAATTCCCGCGCAGAGGTGCCAAAACGTGCGAATCGCAGGAAAAGTGCGAAAATCGCAGGAAAAGTGCGAAAATCGCAGGAAAACCAGCGCACAGCGATTCATGGAAGTCTGTGCACGAGAAAAACATTGGATGTGCGCTAAAATGTGCGCCGCGCACGCCGGCGCGCAGGTCATCCAACAGCGTGCGCCACGGTCACTGCGAAATCGCACATAGCGCGGCGCACATCACAAAAGTAGGCGGAACACGGGGTGTAACACTCGGAATGGGGAACAACGCGTGAAAATATGGGCGTCACGGGGGAAGTACAGGAGGCAAGTGCACGGAACGCCCACACGCTCGCCTACAACCCGTATTCATGGAATCGAATAGGGCAAACCAGCGCACGGTCAAAGACGCACACAGGGCCAAACAAGTATGCCACAAGAAAGCAGGCGGTAGCGCCCCTGCGACTGAAAAAAATGTGCGCCAAAATGTGCGCTAACAAAAAGCACCCATATACAGCCATGATGAATGGCCCATACAGTGGCCCTCTAGGACAAATGAGGTGCAAAGGGGCACCGACAAACACGGACACCCGCTGTGTGAAAAATAGCGTGTGCATGTGTTCCTGGGTGCGCGGGAAGTTCCACACGCGATTAGCCTGGGTACGTGTACTTCGGGGTGCGTGGGAAGTTCCACACGCGATTAGCCTGGGTACGTGTACTACGGGGTGCGTGGGAAGTTCCACACGCGATTGGCCTTGGTAGGTGGGGGTGCGCGGGAAGTTCCACACACGATTGGCCTGGGTAGGTGGGGGTGCGCGGGAAGTTCCACACGCGATTGGCCTGGGTACGTGTACTTCGGGGTGCGCGGGAAGTTCCACACGCGATTGGCCTGAGTACGTGTATTCCGAGGTGTGCGGAAGATTCACACGTGATTTCTGCAGGGTACATGTATTTCGGTGGTGCCGGGGAATGCTACACGTGATTTGGCCATGTGGGTCCCCCCAGGTGTTCCCTCTACACCCTCCACGGCCCCTGCAGGCAGCCCACACCACAGGGTACTACCCTGCACCCATGCTCATGTCCCACAGGCAACCCATCCACCATGGCCATGTCCACCAGCCAACCCACATGTCACCTTGCACTACTGATCACCAACACATGTCTCCACCACCCCCACCCCCCAGCCACCAGGGGCAGCCTCCACCAGGCCCCCTCTCATGTCTCCCACCACCCCCAACCCCCAGCAGTGCAGGGGCAGCCTCCACCTGGCCCCCACTCATGTCCCCTATTACCCCCACCCCCCAGCAGTGCAGAGGCAGCCTCCACCAGGCCCCCACTCATGTCCCCTATTACCCCCACCACCCAGCAGTGCAGGGGCAGCCTCCACCAGGCCCCCACTCATGTCTACCACCACCCCCACCCCCCAGCCACCAGGGGCAGCCTCCACCAGGCCCCCACTCATGTCTCCCACCACCCCCACCCCCCAGCATTGCAGGGGCAACCTCCACCAGGCCCCCACCCATGTCTACCACCACCCCCACCCCCCAGCAGTGCAGGGGCAGCCTCCACCAGGCCCCCACTCATGTCCCCTATGACCCCCACCCCCCAGCAGTGCAGGGGCAGCCTCCACCAGGCCCCCACTCATGTCCCCTATTACCCCCACTCCCCCGCAGTGCAGGGGCAGCCTCCACCAGGCCCCCACTCATGTCCCCATGCACCCCCACCCCCCAGCAGTGCAGGGGCAGCCTCCACCAGGCCCCCACTCATGTCTACAACCACCCCCACCCCCCAGCCACCAGGGTCAGCCTCCACCAGGCCCCCACTCATGGCTCCCACCACCCCCACCCCCCAGCCACCAGGGGCAGCCTCCACCAGGCCCCCACTCATGTCTCCCACCACCCCCAGCCCCCAGCAGTGCAGGGGCAGCCTCCACCTGGCCCCCACTCATGTCTCCCACCACCCCCACCCCCCAGCAGTGCAGGGGCAGCCTCCACCAGGCCCCCACTCATGTCCCCTATTACCCCCACGCCCCAGCAGTGCAGGGGCAGCCTCCACCAGGCCCCCACTCATGTCCCCATGCACCCCCACCCCCCAGCAGTGCAGGGGCAGCCTCCACCAGGCCCCCACGCATGTCCCCATGCACCCCCACCCCCCAGCAGTGCAGGGGAAGCCTCCACCAGGCCCCCACTCATGTCTCCCACCACCCCCACACCCGAGCCACCAGGGGCAGCCTCCACCAGGCCCAAACTCATGTCTCCCACCACCCCCACCCCCCAGCAGTGCAGAGGCAGCCTCCACCAGGCCCCACTCATGTCCAACTCATGTCTCCCACCACCCCATGCCCCAGCCACCAGGGGCAGTCTCCACCAGGCCCCCACTCATGTCTCCCACCACCCCCACCCCCCAGCCACCAGGGGCAGCCTCCACCAGGCCCCCACTCATGTCCCCATGCACCCCCACCCCCCAGCAGTGCAGGGGCAGCCTCCACCAGGCCCCCACTTATGTCCCCATGCACCCCCACCCACCAGAAGTGCAGGGGCAGCCTCCACCAGGCCCCCACTCATGTCTTCCACCACCCCCAACCCCCAACCACCAGGGGCAGCCTCCACCAGGCCCCCACTCATGTCTCCCACCACCCCCACCCCCCAGCAGTGCAGGGGCAGCCTCCACCAGGCCCCCACTCATGTCCCCATGCACCCCCACCCCCCAGAAGTGCAGGGGCAGCCTCCACCAGGCCCCCACACATGTCTTCCACCACCCCCACCCCCCAGCCACCAGGGGCAGCCTCCACCAGGCCCCCACTCATGTCTCCCACCACCCCCACCCCCCAGCAGTGCAGGGGCAGCCTCCACCAGGCCCCCACTCATGTCCAACTCATGTCTCCCACCACCCCCACCCCCCAGCCACCAGGGGCAGCCTCCACCAGGCCCCCACTCATGTCTCCCACCACCCCCACCCTCCAGCAGTGCAGGGGCAGCCTCCACCAGGCCACCACCCATGTCTACCACCACCCCACCCCCAGCCACCAGGGGCAGCCTCCACAAGGCCCCCACTCATGTCCCCTATTACCCCCACCCCCCAGCAGTGCAGGGGCAGCCTCCACCAGGCCCCCACTCATGTCCCCTATTACCCCCTCCCCCCAGCAGTGCAGGGCCAGCCTCCACCAGGCCCACACTCATGTCTCCCACCACCCCACCCCCCAGCAGTGCAGGGGCAGCCTCCACCTGGCCCCCACTCATGTCCCCTATTACCCCTACCCCCAGCAGTGCAGGGGCAGCCTCCACCAGGCACCCACTCATGTCCCCTATTACCCCCACCCCCAGCAGTGCAGGGGCAGCCTCCACTAGGCCCCCACTCTTGTCCCCATGCACCCCCACCTCCCAGCAGTGCAGGGGCAGCCTCCACCAGGCCCCCACTCATGTCCCCATGCACCCCCACCCCCCAGCAGTGCAGGGGCAGCCTCCACCAGGCCCCAACTCATGTCTCCCACCACCCCCACCCCCCAGCCACCAGGGGCAGCCTCCACCAGGCACCCACTCATGTCTCCCACCACCCCCAGCCACCAGGGGCAGCCTCCACCAGGCCCCCACTCATGTCCAACTCATGTCTCCCACCACCCCCACCCCCCAGCCACCAGGGGCAGCCTCCACCAGGCCCCCACTCATGTCTCCCACCACCCCCACCACCCAGCCACCAGGGACAGCCTCCACCAGGCCCCCACTCATGTCTCCCACCACCCCCACCCCCCAGCAGTGCAGGGGCAGCCTCCACCAGGCCCCCACTCATGTCCAACTCATGTCTCCCACCACCCAAACCCCCCAGCCACCAGGGGTAGCCTCCACCAGGCCCACACTCATGTCTCCCACCACCCCCACCCCCCAGCAGTGCAGGGGCAGCCTCCACCAGGCCCCCACCCATGTCTATCACCACCCCGACCACCCAGCCACCAGGGGCAGCCTCCACCAGGCCCCCACTCATGTCTCCCACCACCCCCACCCCCCAGCAGTGCAGGGGCAGCCTCCAACAGGCCCCCACTCATGTCTCCCACCACCCCCATCCCCCACCCAACAGGGGCAGCCTCCACCAGGCCCCCACTCATGTCTCCCACCACCCCCACCCCCCAGCAGTGCAGGGGCAGCCTCCACCAGGCCCCCACTCATGTCCCCTATTACCCCCACCCCCAGCAGTGCAGGGGCTGCCTCCACCAGGCCCCCACTCATGTCCCCTATTACCCCCATCCCCCAGCAGTGCAGGGGCAGCCTCCACCAGGCCCCCACTCATGTCCCCATGCACCCCCACCCCCCAGCAGTGCAGGGGCAGCCTCCACCAGGCCCCCACTCATGTCCCCATGCACCCCGAACCCCCCAGAAGTGCAGGGGCAGCCTCCACCAGGCCCCCACTCATGTCTCCCACCACCCCCACCCCCCAGCCACCAGGGGCAGCCTCCACCAGGCCCCCACTCATGTCTCCCACCACCCCCAGCCACCAGGAGCAGCCTCCACCAGGCCCCCACTCATGTCTCCCACCACCCCCACCCCCCAGCAGTGCAGGGGTAGCCTCCACCAGGCCCCCACTCATGTCCAACTCATGTCTCCCACCACCCCCACCCCCCAGCCACAAGGGGCGCCTCCACCAGGCCCCCACTCATGTCTCCCACCACCCACACCTCCCAGCAGTGCAGGGGCAGCCTCCACCAGGCCCACACTCATGTCTCCCACCACCCCCACCCCCCAGCAGTGCAGGGGCAGCCTCCACCAGGCCCCACTCATGTCCAACTCATGTCTCCCACCACCCCCACGCCCCAGCCACCAGGGGCAGCCTCCACCAGTCCCCCACTCATGTCCCCATGCACCCCCACCCCCCAGCAGTGCAGGGGCAGCCTCCACCAGGCCCCCACTCATGTCCCCTATTATCCCCACCCCCCAGCAGTGCAGGGGCAGCCTCCACCAGGCCCCCACTCATGTCCCCATGCACCCCCACTCCCCAGCAGTGCAGGGGCAGCCTCCACCAGGCCCCCACTCATGTCCCCATGCACCCGAACCCCCCAGCAGTGCAGGGGCAGCCTCCACCAGACCCCAACTCATGTCTCCCACCACCCCCACCCCCCAGCCACCAGGGGCAGCCTCCACCAGGCCCCCACTCATGTCTCCCACCACCCCCACCCCCCAGCAGTGCAGGGGCAGCCTCCACCAGGCCCCCACTCATGTCCAACTCATGTCTCCCACCACCCCCCAGCCACCAGGGGCAGCCTCCACCAGGCCCCCACTCATGTCTCCCACCACCCCCACCCCCCAGCAGTGCAGGGGCAGCCTCCACCAGGCCCCCACTCATGTCCAACTTATGTCTCCCACCACCCCCACCCCCCAGCCACCAGGGGTAGCCTCCACCAGGCCCACACTCATGTCTCCCACCACCCCCACCCCCAGCAGTGCAGGGGCAGCCTCCACCAGGCCCCCACCCATGTCTATCACCACCCCGACCCCCCAGCCACCAGGGGCAGCCTCCACCAGGCCCCCACCCATGTCTACCACCACCCCCATCCCCCATCCAACAGGGGCAGCCTCCACCAGGCCCCCACTCATGTCTCCCACCACCCCCACCCCCCAGCAGTGCAGGGGCAGCCTCCACCAGGCCCCCACTCATGTCTCCCACCACCCCCACCCCCCAGCAGTGCAGGGGCAGCCTCCACCAGGCCTCCACTCATGTCCCCTATTACCCCCACCCCCCAGCAGTTAAGGGGCAGCCTCCACCAGGCCCCCACTCATGTCCCCTATTACCCCCACCCCCAGCGGTGCAGGGGCTGCCTCCACCAGGCCCCCACTCATGTCCCCTATTACCCCCACCCCCCAGCAGTGCAGGTGCAGCCTCCACCAGGCCCCCACTCATGTCCCCATGCACCCCCACCCCCCAGCAGTGCAGGGGCAGACCTCCACCAGGCCCCCACTCATGTCCCCATGCACCCCCACCCCCAGAAGTGCAGGGGCAGCCTCCACCAGGCCCCCACTCATGTCTCCCACCACCCCCACCCCCCAGCCACCAGGGGCAGCCTCCACCAGGCCCCCACTCATGTCTCCCACCACCCCCACCCCCAGCCACCAGGAGCAGCCTCCACCAGGCCCCCACTCATGTCTCCCACCACCCCCACCCCCCAGCAGTGCAGGGGTAGCCTCCACCAGGCCCCCACTCATGTCCAACTCATGTCTCCCACCACCCCCACCCCGCAGCCACCAGGGGCGCCTCCACCAGGCCCCCACTCATGTCTCCCACCACCCCCACCTCCAAGCAGTGCAGGGGCAGCCTCCACCAGGCCCACACTCATGTCTCCCACCACCCCCACCCCCCAGCAGTGCAGGGGCAGCCTCCACCAGGCCCCACTCATGTCCAACTCATGTCTCCCACCACCCCCACGCCCAACCACCAGGGGCAGCCTCCACCAGGCCCCAACTCATGTCTCCCACCACCCCCACCACCCAGCCACCAGGGGCAGCCTCCACCAGGCCCCCACTCATGTCCCCATGCACCCCCACCCCCCAGCAGTGCAGGGGCAGCCTCCACCAGGCCCCCACTCATGTCTTCCACCACCCCCACCCCCCAGCCACTAGGGGCAGCCTCCACCAGGCCACCACTCATGTCTCCCACCACCCCCACCACCCAGCAGTGCAGGGGCAGCCTCCACCAGGCCCCCACTCATGTCCAACTCATGTCTCCCACCACCCCCGACCCCCAGCCACCAGGGGCAGCCTCCACCAGGCCCCCACTCATGTCTCCCACCACCCCCAGCCCCCAGCCACCAGGGGCAGCCTCCACCATGCCCCCACTCATGTCCAACTCATGTCTCCCACCACCCCCACCCCCCAGCCACCAGGGGCAGCCTCCACCAGGCCCCCACTCATGTCTCCCACCACCCCCACCCTCCAGCAGTGCAGGGGCAGCCTCCACCAGGCCCCCACCCATGTCTACCACCACCCCCACCCCCCAGCCACCAGGGGCAGCCTCCACCAGGCCCCCACTCATGTCCCCTATTACCCCCACTCCCCAGCAGTGCAGGGGCAGCCTCCACCAGGCCCCCACTCATGTCAAACCCACCCCCAACCCCAGCAGTGCAGGGGCAGCCTCCACCAGGCCCCCACTCATGCCCCCTATTACCCGCTCCCCCCAGCAGTGCAGGGCCAGCCTCCACCAGGCCCCCACTCATGTCTCCCACCACCCCCACCCCCCAGCAGTGCAGGGGCAGCCTCCACCAGGCCCCGCTCATGTCCCCTATTACCCCAACCCTAGCAGTGCAGGGGCAGCCTCCACCAGGTCCCCACTCATGTCCCCTATTACCCCCACCCCCCAGCAGTGCAGGGGCAGCCTCCACCAGGCCCCCACTCATGTCCCCTATTACCCCCACCCCCCAGCAGTGCAGGGGCAGCCTCCACCAGGCCCCCACTCATGTCCCCATGCACCCCACCCTCCAGCAGTGCAGGGGCAGCCTCCACCAGGCCCCCACTCATGTCCCCATGCACCCCCACCCCGCAGCAGTGCAGGGGTAGCCTCCACCAGGCCCCCACTCATGTCTCCCACCACCCCCACCCCCCAGCCACCAGGGGCAGCCTCCACCAGGCCCCCACTCATGTCTCTAACCACCCCCACCCCCCAGCAGTGCAGGGGCAGCCTCCACCAGGCCCCCACTCATGTCCAACTCATGTCTCCCACCACCCCCACCCCCCAGCCACCAGGGGCAGCCTCCACCATGCCCCCACTCATGTCCAACTCATGTCTCCCACCACCCCCACCCCCCAGCCACCAGGGGCAGCCTCCACCAGGCCCCCACTCATGTCTCCCACCACCCCCACCCTCCAGCAGTGCAGGGGCAGCCTCCACCAGGCCCCCACCCATGTCTACCACCACCCCCACCCCCCAGCCACCAGGGGCAGCCTCCACCAGGCCCCCACTCATGTCCCCTATTACCCCCACTCCCCAGCAGTGCAGGGGCAGCCTCCACCAGGCCCCCACTCATGTCAAACCCACCCCCAACCCCAGCAGTGCAGGGGCAGCCTCCACCAGGCCCCCACTCATGCCCCCTATTACCCGCTCCCCCCAGCAGTGCAGGGCCAGCCTCCACCAGGCCCCCACTCATGTCTCCCACCACCCCCGCCCCCCAGCAGTGCAGGGGCAGCCTCCACCAGGCCCCGCTCATGTCCCCTATTACCCCAACCCTAGCAGTGCAGGGGCAGCCTCCACCAGGTCCCCACTCATGTCCCCTATTACCCCCACCCCCCAGCAGTGCAGGGGCAGCCTCCACCAGGCCCCCACTCATGTCCCCTATTACCCCCACCCCCCAGCAGTGCAGGGGCAGCCTCCACCAGGCCCCCACTCATGTCCCCATGCACCCCACCCTCCAGCAGTGCAGGGGCAGCCTCCACCAGGCCCCCACTCATGTCCCCATGCACCCCCACCCCGCAGCAGTGCAGGGGTAGCCTCCACCAGGCCCCCACTCATGTCTCCCACCACCCCCACCCCCCAGCCACCAGGGGCAGCCTCCACCAGGCCCCCACTCATGTCTCTAACCACCCCCACCCCCCAGCAGTGCAGGGGCAGCCTCCACCAGGCCCCCACTCATGTCCAACTCATGTCTCCCACCACCCCCACCCCCCAGCAGTGCAGGGGCAGCCTCCACCAGGCCCCCACTCATGTCTCCCACCACCCCCAACCCCCCAGCCACCAGGGGTAGCCTCCACCAGGCCCACACTCATGTCTACCACCACCCCGACCCCCGAGCCACCAGGGGCAGCCTCCACCAGGCCCCCACTCATGTCCCCTATTACCCCTACCCCCCAGCAGTGCAGGGGCAGCATCCACCAGGCCCCCACCCATGTCTACCACCACCCCCATCCCCCAGCCCACAGGGGCAGCCTCCACCAGGCCCCCACTCATGTCCCCTATTACCCCTACCCCCCAGCAGTGCAGGGGCAGCATCCACCAGGCACCCACTCATGTCTCCCACCACCCCCACCCCCCAGCCACCAGGGGCAGCCTCCACCAGGCACCCACTCATGTCTCCCACCACCCCCACCCCCCAGCAGTGCAGGGGCAGCCTCCACCAGGCCCCCACTCATGTCCAACTCATGTCTCCCACCACCCCCACCCCCCAGCAGTGCAGGGGCAGCCTCCACCAGGCCCCCACTCATGTCTCCCACCACCCCCACCCCCCAGCCAGCAGGGGTAGCCTCCACCAGGCCCACACTCATGTCTACCACAACCCCGACCCCCGAGCCACCAGGGGCAGCCTCCACCAGGCCCCCACTCATGTCTCCCACCACCCCCACCCCCAGCAGTGCAGGGGCAGCCTCCACCAGGCCCCCACCCATGTCTACCACCACCCCCATCCCCCAGCCAACAGGGGCAGCCTCCACCAGGCCCCCACTCATGTCCCCTATTACCCCTACCCCCCAGCAGTGCAGGGGCAGCATCCACCAGGCCCCCACTCATGTCTCCCACCACCCCCACCCCCAGCAGTGCAGGGGCAGCCTCCACCAGGCCTCCACTCATGTCCCCTATTACCCCCACCCCCCAGCAGTGCAGGGGCAGCCTCCACCAGGCCCCCACTCATGTCCCCTATTACCTCCACCCCCAGCAGTGCAGGGGCAGCCTCCACCAGGCCCCCACTCATGTCCCCTATTACCCCCACCCCCCAGCAGTGCAGGGGCATCCTCCACCAGGCCCCCACTCATGTCCCCATGCACCCCCTCCCCCCAGCAGTGCAGGGGCAGCCTCCAGCAGGCCCCCACTCATGTCCCCATGCACCCCCACCCCCCAGCAGTGCAGGGGCAGCCTCCACCAGGCCCCTACTCATGTCTCCCACCACCCCCACCCCACAGCCACCAGGGGCAGCCTCCACCAGGCCCCCACTCATATCTCCCACCACCCCCACCCCTCAGTCACCAGGAGCAGCCTCCACCAGGCCCCCACTCATGTCTCCCACCACCCCCACCCCCCAGCAGTGCAGGGGTAGCCTCCACCAGGCCCCCACTCATGTCCAACTCATGTCTCCCACCACCCCCACCCCCCAGCCACCAGTGGCGCCTCCACCAGGCCCCCACTCATGTCTCCCACCACCCCCACCCCCCAGCCACCAGGGGCACCCTCCACCAGGCCCCCACTCATGTCTCCCACCACCCCCTAACCCCCAGCAGTCAGGGGCACCCTCCACCAGGCTCCCACTCCTGTCTCCCAGCACCCCCACCCCTCAGCCACCAGTGGCAGCCTCCACCAGGCCCCTAATCATGTCCCCTATTACCCCCACCCCCCAGCAGTGCAGGGGCAGCCTCCACCAGGCCCCCACTCATGTCCCCCTGCACCCCCACCCACATCCATGCGATTTGGTTGGGTACGTGTACTTTGGGGTGCGTGGGAAGTTCCACACGCGATTGGCCTGGGTACGTGTACCTCAGGGTGCACGGGAAGTTCCACACGCGATTAGCCTGGGTACGTGTACTTCGGGGTGCGCGGGAAGTCCCACACGCGACTGGCCTGGGTACGTGTACTTCGGGGTGCGCGTGAACTTCCACACGCGATTTGCCTGGGTACGTGTACTTCGGGGTGCGCGGGAAGTCCCACACGCGATTGGCCTGTGAGAGTGGGGTACATGTATTCAAGGGGTGGGCGGGAATATTTACCCGCGACTGTGCCTGTGAGAGCGTGCTACGTGTATTCCTGGGGTGGGCGGGAAGATTCACACGTTCGCCTACGACGTGCCGAAAAATAAATGGTCCAATCCTGAGACACGTACGCCAGCATGAAGCAGGCGTACGTCGACCCGCGCAGCATAAAGGTGCGCGCAAACAACAAAAAAGCTCATACGCCATGATGAATATACCATTCCTAGCAGCAGTGGCTGTGGGTTACCAAAGGAGGAGGAGGAGGATAGTGAGGGCCCGAATTTTCACTCCCAGAACCAGCCTTTTTGGGATGCCAGATGACTAGGTGTATGGGAGGTACAGGTTTCCCCCACACATAATACTGGACCTGGTCAGTGAGTGGGAGGATGACCTCACATCACCCACCCTGTGCTCCCAAGCACTCAGCCCCCTGGAGAAGGTCCTCAATGTACTGCACTTCTTGGCCACAGGATCATTTCAGCGGACAAGTGCCATGGTGGGTGGGGTGTCACCGGCCACGCTGTCACGCTGCCTACACCAGGTCTTGAACATCATCACTGCACGCCCATCAGTCCGGAGGCACATATACCTGCCCAGGACACCTGCAGAAAAGCAGGCTGCCACCCTCGATTTCTACGGTGTGGCACAATTCCCAAAAGTGCTAGGTGCCATTGACTGCACCCATGTGGCACTACGCCCCCCCAGGGCATCTGAGCACATCTATAGGAACCGCAAGCACTGGCATTCCATCAACGTGCAGGTAGTATGTAATGCTAAGGGAATCATCACCTCAGTATATGCCAACCCACGACAGCTTCATTTACTGAATGTCTACCCTAAGCCGGGACCTAGAAGCTGGGCGGCATGGCGATACATGGCTGCTTGGTGAGTATGAATGCCACTGCACATGCATGCATGTCAGATGCAGAGTTATGTCACTACCCCACTAATGATACCCATCACCTCCTCACCAGGGGACAGTGCCTACCCTCTGAGCACCCACATGATGACGCCAATTCGGAACCCCATCACGCCTCCAGAGGTAAGATACAACACAGCCCATATTGCAACCCGGGGCATAGTGGAGCGCACATTCGGAGTGCTCAAGTCACGCTTTCGCTCCCTTGACCGTTCTAGCGGGCAGCTGTTATATGCGCCCCCAGTAGTGTGCAGGATCATAGTGGCAGCATGTGTCCTGCACAATGTTGCAACACGCCGGGGCCTGGCCGTGGACATGGTGGTGCCCCCACGTCCCCAACCACATGCACGGCCACTGCGCATGGGAGGGGAGAGGGCACAGGGTGAGTCAGCCCATACGCAGCTGGTGGCTAATTACTTCACATAGAAATCACACCCCAGTGGAGGGCACACAGGCCTGGCACATATCATCTGATAAGCAATGATGACTCGACCTGACAATTAAGACGAACAAAGGGACTGTCAACTGTCAGAACCATAGCAGCCTGAGATTGTTCATGTGGAAGTGCCACAATGTGTGCATCCCTAACTACACAAACACCACCAATGCAGTGTCATGAAAAGACACTTCCATGCTGCAGAAATGAATACCCACTTGCAAAATACTACATGAAAACAGTGCCATGTCACCCACCCCCTCCCCGGCACAGCCACACAACACACCATGGCATGTCATGCAATGTGAGAGGAAAGAAGTTAATCCCCACAACATGCCCAAGTGTCAGCAGCTACAGTGTCCCTAATGGAAACATGTCCACACATGAAATGCTCACAGTAATGCAGGACCTACAACCCACATTACAAAATACTTACCAAGAATACCAATCACCTACACAACCTCCAACCTACCTTAAACATGACATTACAGACTTAAAAATTAGCTAGCCTCACCACCTGATGATGACAGCCCTCTAAACACTTCCAAGGATACAGTGTTAGCGCGACGCAAGAGTGTAGGTGCACTGCTTACAACATGGACTCCAGTTCCAAGGTGGATCGCATTGTGAAGACATGAGAAATGGACCTGCAAATATGGAGGATGAGATGGATGCAGAGGCACATATCAATATACCACGCAGTGTACAATACAACAACAATATGCACTATGAATGTATACACAGTATTGACTACAGACTGCCCACACAGCTCATGGGAGTCCAATGTCACCATGTACGTCAATGTCACTTGGGCACACCCTTTGCAAGCCCATGGAAACGGGAAGCAGGAGGGGTGTGTGTGACAAAAACCCAAGCATCTGAACCAAATCCATGACAAGCCTGCATGTGCCCAGCCACAATGCAGCGTATGCCCACGGGAGCCACACAAGGCAACACACTGTCCCAAAAAAAAAAAAGAAAATGGCCATTAATGGGCCAGGGGGGTTGGGGAGGCCACCCAGGAGGTCCAAGGACAGGGTGCACACCAAAACCCACCTGTGTGGATCTTGCAAAAAAAACACCTCCATGGGCTCATGGCCTACACGGCTACCCTATTGTGGGAGTATCACTGCTGTCGCTATCCTCACCCTCTGCAGCTGCATCAGGAGGTGGTGTCACTATGGGAGGCAGGCCACGCAAAGCCCTCGTCTGTTCCTCCATGGCTGCAAGCATGCGGGTGTGGTAGGTCTCGTTCTGGAGGATAAGTGTGCGGAGGTCCCCATGCAACAACTCACGGGATGCCCGGACCTGCGCCCTAGTTGCCTGCATCTCAGCTGAGAGCGTACGGGTGAGACACTCCAGCTGCTTTCTGTCCTTCGGTTTGTTGAAGCCTCAAGCTCAACAAGAGTCGTCCTGAGGTGAAGGAGTTCCAGCCTCAGGGCTTCCCTGTGGCCCTGGGACTCTATGGAGATGGCTTCCTGCAGAGTCGCCAGTGCCGCCCGCCTGTCCCTGTCGGACGCCAACATGTCCTCCCTGTGTGACTGGCAGATGGAGTCGGTTGCCTGCTGTAGTCGCTCCATCAGCCTTTCGGGGGGGACAATGGAAGTGGCCACCCTATCCATGGCCTGAGCCATCATCTCTGAAGATGCTGCCTGTTGGGTTGCCATACCGTAAATGGATTGCTCCCATGCGGTATTGCCAGGTGGTGTACGGCCACCACGTCGGCGGGCACCACACCTGTCTGGGGCTAGGAGAACTGCGCCTTGCTGTGCCGGCACTGCCTGAGGCTGCAGGACTGCATTCCCCCTCTGATCTGCTGGCCCAGGAACAGGATCAGATGTCGCGGAGTGTGACCCTGCATCCGTAACCACCAAAGGCGTACTTGCCAACACTGACATCCCCATTGAGGGTTCTAACCCTAGTGCAGGTGGGTCGGACAGAACAGAATCCCTCCCAGGAACACTCACCTGCGACGACACGTAGGTCTCATCATCCGAATCGACACCTGAGTACAGCTCGGGGGAGGTGCAGCCAGAGACACCCCTTGAGAGCACGACCTGCAGCAGTTGTGGGTTCTCACCCACCACCACACCACGTCCCTCACTGGTGGTCGGTCGGCCCTCAGACCCCTCCTGGGTCTGCACAACCCCAGCAGTATCAAGTGCGTCTTCCCCTGCAAAGACATAAAAGAAAACAAATGGAAACGGGCATTAGCACTATGGCACACAATTAGGGCTGAGAGGCTACAGAAACAGTACTTGATTGACACATGTCCCACATGACTAAAACACTCCCATGCATGCACCGTCACTGCGTGTGATGGGGAGGCAGATGGCACACATTGATGACACCAAGATGGAAGATGAACACATTTGCTGCATGCTGCCTAGCAGTGGCATCACACATTGGCCAGTGATTGGCAGGTCAAATACACATGCCATCACACAGATGGCATGTACCCTAGCCATGAAGTGAAGAGGGAGAGGAGGTCACCAATTGTTCATTCAGTCCAGTTTGTTCATATAATTGATTATTTTCATTGTAATGGTTCAAATGTTTAACCTGCAGCTGCCAGTCAAAAATGGTCCTATAGCACAGGGACATTTCCAAACTAATCATGTCCACGAAACTGAGCCAGTCCACTGTACCATAGCCATGTCAGACATATGACAATAGGACTGAGAAATCCCGAGTAAAAGTGGAGGTATGCAAAGAATCTGCCTGAATAAACAGAGGTAAATAAGCAACAGTGTTGTGGCATGATGACACTCCAAGGGCAACTGGGGTTATGTTGGGCTGGATATCTAATGTTGACCGAAGGGATGCTGCTATACCCAAATGCTTTTTCAAAGAATGTATAGGAAGAGGCACATGGGTGAGCCGAACCACTCAGGCACACACACCCTCCCCTGGCACCCAAACAGAAGCCCTCCCACACACACCATGCACATGGATGACACACACATGCATGTGCACTCACCGGACAATGCCTCGTAATCTGCCAGTTCTCCCATGCCTTGGATCTGTTCCTCCGTGACGTAGGTCCCAGCAACCTGCTCATGTGGAGTGAGTTCTATGTCGTCTGCTGGAGACCCACCTCCAGTCACTAGAGTTGCGGCATGACTTGAGGCCAGCTTATTCTTTGCCCTGCACTTCAGGTCATTCCAGCGCTGGTAGCATTCATTAGCTGTGCGCCTCACGATTCCAAGGGCACTTATGATGTCCGCAATGGTCTGCCAGTGTGCCTGACGTTGTGCAGGTGTGGTCTTGGATCCTGCAACAATCACCATTTCGCGGTCATGTGCGGACACATACTCTACAAGTGCATTCAGTTTGGCCTCATTGAAGCTGGGCTTCCTTGACGGGCCTGACTGTGTAGCCGTGTCTGGGGCATCAGCCTCTACTGGACGAGCACTCTTCCTCTTCCGCTTGGAAGGTGGTGGGGATCCTGAGTGTCCTACGCCGCTCTGGACACTAGGGGCAGGAGAGTGGGATTGTACACTCAGCATGGGAGTTGGTGCAGGCATTATCTCAAGTGTGATGGTGTCAGGGGGAATGTCAGCATGATGGACTTGGACCGACACTGTCCTGGATGGGTGTGTGAGAGGTGGGGTGGATGGAGCCGCAGCTGCCCCTGCAGCCTCCCCAGCCTGCCTACACGGGGCAGCAGATGACCTAGCTGCCCCTGATCCACGTGGCCTGATGACACCAACGTTCACCGGCGCACGTGGCCTAGACCTGCTGACCTGGAAGTCAGCCATGGAGTCACCCTGTGCCAGGTCTGGTTCCACAGTGGGCTGGTCCAACAAGTTCTGAGCATGGATGGTGTCAGCCACGGTAACCTCAACCAGGGGGGAGGCATGGGTGTCCTTGACTGCTCCTCCACACATGGGGGGCTAAGGGCACCCTGCAAGTCACGGCCACATCCCGTACTGGATCCACCACGGCCACCACTTGGGGCTCGGCCACCTTTGCCACCCTTACGGCTTGGTCGCCTCCCAGCCATGGCACTGATGTTATTGTGCATATGGGAGTCGATGTGAACTATTGTCCTGGGCAATTGGGGGTCAAAGGGGTTGGGTACCAGATGGTAATCGTACCCTAGTGCTCTAACAAGGCTGTATGTCACCCCTGGGGAAAGATGACGGGTCACGCAATGCACAGGCACCCCAAAAAAGCGAAGTAAGGTGCACGCAACCCCTCCTAGACCACGTGCATGTAAAAATAAACCTACACTACGCTGTGGCACCCAGGAACACAAGAATGAACGTATGCGTGTCACACGCAGGCTAGAATGACCTCTGAAGGGGTACGCGACACACGGGGCAAGCACAGATGTTAAATACGTGCGCGACTCACCGTCTGCCAGGAACAAAAGCGTGAAAAATATGCGCGTGTGCGCGTTGGCAACACCCCTGCCAAAAGAATTGTACGCTGTCTGAGGAGACAGGACAACAGTAGTAGGGAACGCTGTTTGAGGAAACAGTCCCAGGAAAAAGAGGAAAAGAAAAAAAGCTGTCAGAGGTAACAGGGAGTACGAACTGGAAACACCGTGAAGTAAATCGCGTGTGAACCGACAAGGAGTACAGATTTCACCCACTCGCTCTCCACGAAAAGCATGTACAAGGAAATGGCGTTCTACACGTACCTTTTATACACACGTCACAGACGCGCATACGCGATGAGGCCATTTCCACCAATTACGCGCTTTGACACTCGGACGTGTATCTCTTCATTTTTACACGCGCCATTCTCTACGGCCATGCGCGTGACGTCACAGCTGCGTATGGTGGCCTTTGGGCCAATGAAATCGCATATGCGAGCACACGTGGTAAAACTGCACGTCCGAGTGTCATCGCGTGTAATCGGAGGGAAGTGAGCGTACACGCGATTGGCCTGGGTACGTGTATTTCTGGGGTGCGCAGGAAGTTCCATATGCGATTGGTGGAAATCCATGTGTGCTCTGTCATCACGTGTAATGAGGGAAACACCCGCGCGCCTCACGTCACAGACGCGCTCACGCGCTAAGGGCCTTTGGTCCAATGAAATCGCATATGTGTGCTGACGTGCATACGCGCTAAGGGCCTTTCCTCGATTTACACGCAGACGTGCAGGATTTTCACGTGCCAAATCACTCCGTATCAAGCTGGCCACGCGTAAGCACACCGAAAACAACGCTCCTGCCCAAAAGGCCGAATTACTGCCCCCCAGATCCCCGAGCAGCCTCCCACGAGCCATCTGCTGCTGCCTGCCTGCCTGCCCGCTGCCACTGTGCCCTGACATTTGGTGCCTGCACATCAGCCATCTGCAGGGGTCCATTTGCTGTGTCCACCCCTGCTGGAACAGAAGACTCCCGACTGGGATACCATAGCTCCACAGCCCAGCCCCAGGACCCAGTTGCCCACCCACTCCTGCCTCTGGGGTTGCCATGTCGGGCACTGCAACATCTGGCAACACTGGCAACCCCCGGCCAGAGAGGCAGAGGGGCATCAGCTTCACTGCCACCAAAGTTGGTGTCCTGGTGGAGAAAGTCCTGGGGCAGTATGATGCCCTCTTCGGAAGTAAGCGCGCCAACAAGGAAGGATGGACTCGGATCTGGACGGACATCGTGATTGCCATCAACGCGGAGGGGGTGGCAGTCCGCGACTACCAACATGTCAGGAAGCGCTGGGATGACTGCAGTTCCAGGACCCTCTTGAAGGCCCGGCGCCTCGTGGAGGGGGGCCAGGGCCGCATGAGTACCATCCAGATGAGGGTCCTGGAACGCGTAGGCCCAGCGCTCCACGCCCAGATCCTTGAGAGGCAGACCCATCTGGAGTTGAGCTGTAAGTGGCCAAGCATTGCTGTGTGAGACAGGGCATGTCGCAGTGTGCTGGTTGTCTGATACTTGCCTGTATGTGTGACATAGGCCATGTATGCATGTGTGTGTGCAGGGACGTCATGCATGTGAGACCAGTAATGTGTGAACCACACGGTTGGTGCATGTGTTCAAATGCAACATGGGTTGCCCTATGCGGAATGGCCACATGAAAGCATGCCAGTCTCTGTTCCTGGACATGGGTGAGGGATGGGTGCTGATGCCATGTACATGTATGCTGTCCATGGTTGTGTGTCTGACCTGCGTGCCTGTGACTTGTGAATGCCAGGGATGCATGACACATGTCTGTCGCAATGTTCAGGTTCACTGATGCAGCCTAGTCATCCTTGTATCCACTGTGTCTGTGGTGTACGAGGCCAGATGGATGAAACTAGGGTGAAGTGTGTGCATGTGATAGGCATGGCCCATGATGCATGTGAGTTCCAAAACAACAGTTTATGTTTCAAGAATCCCTTGGACATGTATGCTAATGTCCATAGCATGTGCCATGCCTGTTACTGCATGTGTTTTACCTGCACTGAGCCATGTGTTGTGGAGGGACATGCTGGAAGTGATCTTTGACAGTGCCACTCATCTGCTATTGCTTCCTGTCTAGGGGACCAATGTACAGTACCCTGATGCTTGTGTTCTATGTCTCCCTCTACACAGCGCCACGTGAAGAAGAGGGCGGAGACGGCTCTGTGGAGCAAAGCGGCGGGGATGCCCCCACGGCTGCAGCGGAAGGGGTGGGTGAGCCCCCACAGGGGCTTGCAACGGCAGAAGCCAGGGTGGAGCCAACGAGGTTGGTGGTTTCCACAGAGGAGGAGGAGGCCGCTACTGAGGCGCACATGGGGCCTGGTAGGGGCATCCCTGCTGGTGCAAGTGTTGCCGTCCAGGGGCAGGGGCAGGAGGCAGCACAGGTCGCCGTGGAGGGGCCTGTGCATGTCACTGTCCCTGACACTGTGACTGCACCACCATGCACCAGCAGGGATGCCCCATCCCAGGCCCGTCCGCAAGTAGGGGGGATGTCCATGTCATCTGACTCCCCTCCACCTGCGGACGAGGGGACCCCTGGCCGTATGGAGAAGGTCCTGATTCGTGTCGCGTTGCGCACAGGTGCAATTCATGTTGAGGTGCGTGCTTCCCGGGAGGAGCATGCACGTCATCACGGAGAGCACCGTGCCAACGTGGCCCAGTTGGGAACGGCCATGGTCGGAGGTTTCCTACTTGTGTCGGCCAATCTGGCGACCCTCTCCTCCTCTGTGGAGACTATGCACCAGTCATTCTCCATGCCGTCTTCCAGCCCAGATGCCACCAGGGCCCCCTGTGGACCTGCCCCGACCAATGCAGCCGGCTCGGTGGGGATCCCATCCCTGCCACAGTCGGGAGTCGGAGGTCCAGCAGGGGTGGACACACCAGCAACTGGACCCCAGCTGATGGAGGATGTGACGGCATCATCGGGCGGGGCACGTGCATGACGGCTTCGGTGGATACCATCAGCCTGAATGCTGTCGTGCTGGCACAGGCAGTTGCGTCGGAGGCAGCGGCAGGCTCGACGTGGGAGGCATCATGGCTCGGGGCCATCAACATCAGGGGTGCAGGCATCGGCCGGAGGGCAGGAAACCCCTGGAATGGGAGTGGCTTCCGTGTGGGAGCGGTTGGGCCAGCAGATAGGTGTGGAGCGGCAGCGGGCAGAGGAGGAACAGCTCACAATGGTCAGGGCGGAGAACTCCATGCGGAGAGCGCTGAGGCGGGCTGAGTGCCTCGAGGGTCTTCGCAGGGAGTTGGAGCTGGACACTGCTTTATCCCTGCGAGACCTCAGGGCCAGGGAACATGCCCGCCTCCAAGCCATTGAACAGGAGTTCGATGATGCCCTGGCCCATGACAACATCCAGTGAGCCGTTGGACTAGCCTGCTGCCCATGTAAATAGTTAAGTAGTTAGTGTTAGGTTTACTTTTTTTTTGCATTTTCTTTGGACCTTTTGGACAATGGGCCACATTTTTGTATATAGTTATTTTTTATTAGGTAGTGTTGTTAGATAGGTTTCATTTCTTTTGTTGGGATCATGGACCCTGGCTTGTTCACCTGTACAACTGTTCGATTTTCTTTTCTTTTTACAATTTACCCATGGAGCAAAGGCTTTCAATTATAATTTCCCATTGGATTTTCTTTTGTGGACTGTGACTTTGGGCACCATTCCGTTGGATTCTGATTTTTGGTTTTGCATTTTTTCATGGACATGCTTCTTTTTACTTTTTTTTACATTCCCATTTCTGTTAGTTTATTTTTGATTCAATTCATGTTTCCATTAATACATATTTTTTGATCAAACTTCAATGTGTATTATCATGTCATTGGTTTCATGCATATCATGATATGGGTTTTGAGATTCACTGACACCCATTGGGTGTATGCGAGGGACATGTGTTTGTTTCCAAACTTGCAATTGCTGTTCTATCATGTTATTGCCATTTCTGAGTGGGTGGATGCAATACTCGGGTGGGTGTTTTGCATTTGGAGGCTGACCATAGGGACCAGGGATCTAGATTGTGATGACATGTTGGCTGGGGAACATGAGTTGGACATGAGTGGGGGCATGCTGGCAGGTGCCCCACAGTGCTGGGGGTTGGGGGTGCAGGGGAACATGAGTTGGACATGAGTGGGGGCCTGCTGCCAGGTGCCCCACAGTGCTGGGGGTGGGGGTGCAGGGGAACATGAGTTGGACATGAGTGGGGGCCTGCTGGCAGGTGCCCCACAGTGCTGGGGGGTGGGGGTGCAGGGGAACATGAGTTGGACATGAGTGGGGGCCTGCTGGCAAGTGCCCCACAATGCTGGGGGGTGGGAGTGCAGGGGAACATGAGTTGGACATGAGTGGGGGCCTGCTGGCAGGAGCCCCACAGTGCTGGGGGGTGGGGGTGCAGGGGAACATGAGTTGGACATGAGTGGGGGCCTGCCAGCAGGTGCCCCACAGTGCTGGGGGATGGGCGTGGTGGGAGACATGAGTTGGACACGAGTGGGGGCCTGGTGGAGGCTGCCCCCGCACTGCTGGGGGTGGGGGAATAGGGGACATGAGTGGGGGCCTGGTGGAGGCTGCCCCTGGTGGCTGGGGGGTGGGGGTGGTGGGAGACATGAGTTGGACATGAGTGGGGGCCTGGTGGAGGCTGCCCCTGCACTGCTGGGGAGTGGGGGTAATATGGGACATGAGTGGGAGCCTGGTGGAGGTTGCCCCTGGTGGCTGGGGGGTGGGGTGGTGGGAGACATGGGTGGGGGCCTGGTGGAGGCTGCCCCTGCACTGCTGGGGGGTGGGGGTAATAGGAGACATGAGTGGGGGCCTGGTGGAGGCTGCCCCTGGTAGCTGGGGGGTGGGGGTGGTGGGAGACATGAGTGGGGGCCTGGTGGAGGCTGCCCCTGGTGGCTGGGGGGTGGGGGTGCTGGGAGACAGGAGTGGGAGCCTGGTGGAGGGTGCCCCTGACTGCTGGGGGGTACGGGGTGCAGGGAGACATGAGTGGGGGCCTGGTGGATGCTGCCCTTGCACTGCTGGGGGTGGGGGTGGTGGTAGACATGGGTGGGGCCCTGGTGGAGGCTGCCCCTGCACTGCTGGGGGGTGGGTGTGCAGGGAGACAGGAGTGGGGGCCTGGTGGAGGCTGCCCCTGCACTGCTGGGGGGTGGGGGTGGTGGGGGACTTGAGTGGGGGCCTGGTGGAGGCGCCATGCCTGTTACCGCATGTGTTTTACCTGCACTGAGCCATGTGTTGTGGAGGGACATGATGGAAGTGATCTTTGACAGTGCCACTCATCTGCTATTGCTTCCTGTCTAGGGGACCAATGTACAGTACCCTGATGCTTGTGTTCTATGTCTCCCTCTACACAGCGCCACGTGAAGAAGAGGGCGGAGATGGTTCTGTGGAGCAAAGCGGTGGGGATGCCCCCACGGCTGCAGCGGAAGGGGTGGGTGAGCCCACACAGGGGCTTGCAACGGCGGAAGACGGGGTGGAGCCATCGAGGTTGGTGGTTTCCACAGAGGAGGAGGAGGCCGCTACTGAGGCGCACATGGGGCCTGGTAGGGGCATCCCTGCTGGTGCAAGTGTTGCCGTCCAGGGGCAGGGACAGGAGGCAGCACAGGTCGCCGTGGAGGGGCCTGTGCATGTCACTGTCCCTGACACTGTGACTGCACCACCATGCACCAGCAGGGATGCCCCATCCCAGGCCTGTCCGCAGGTAGGGGGGATGTCCATGTCATCTGACTCCCCTCCACCTGGCCGTATGGAGAAGGTCCTGATTGGTGTTGCGTTGCGCACAGGTGCAATTCGTGATGAGGTGCGTGCTTCCCGGGAGGAGCATGCACGTCATCACGGAGAGCACCGTGCCGACGTGGCCCAGTTGGGAACGGCCATGGTCGGAGGTTCCCTACATGTGTCGGCCAATCTGGCGACCCTCTCCTCCTCTGTGGAGACTATGCACCAGTCGTTCTCCATGCCGTCTTCCGGCCCAGGTGCCACCAGGGCCCCCTGTGGACCTGCCCCGACCAATGCAGCCAGCTCGGTGGGGATCCCATCCCTGCCACAGTCGGGAGTCGGAGGTCCAGCAGGGGTGGACACACCAGCAACTGGACCCCAGCAGATGGAGGATGTGACGGCATCATCGGGCAGGGCACGTGCACGACGGCGTCGGTGGATACCATCAGCCTGAATGTCATCGTGCTGGCACAGGCAGTTGCATCGGAGGCAGCGGCAGGCTCGACGTGGGAGGCATCATGGCTCGGGGCCATCAACATCAGGGGTGCAGGCATCGGCCGGAGGGCAGGAAACCCCTGGAATGGGAGTGGCTTCCGTGTGGGAGCGGTTGGGCCAGCAGATAGGTGTGGAGTGGCAGCGGGCAGAGGAGGAACGGCTCACAATGGTCAGGGCAGAGAACTCCATGCGGAGTGCGCTGTGGCGGGCTGAGTGCCTCGAGGGTCTTCGCAGGGAGTTGGAGCTGGACACTGCTTTATCCCTGCAAGACCTCAGGGCCAGGGAACATGCCCGCCTCCAAGCCATTGAACAGGAGTTCGATGATGCACTGGCCCATGACAACATCCAGTGAGCCGTTGGACTAGCCTGCTGCCCATGTAAATAGTTAAGTAGTTAGTGTTAGGTTTCCTTTGTTTTTGCATTTTCTTTGGACCTTTTGGACAACGGGCCACATTTTTGTATATAGTTATTTTTTATTAGGTAGTGTTGTTAGATAGGTTTCATTTCTTTTGTTGGGATCATGGACCCTGGCTTGTTCACCTGTACAACTGTTATATTTTCTTTTCTTTTTACAATTTACTCATGGAGCAAAGGCTTTCAATTATAATTTCCCATTGGATTTTCTTTTGTGGACTGTGACTTTGGACACCATTCCTTTGGATTCTGATTTTTGGTTTTGCATTTTTTCATGGACATGCTTCTTTTTACTTTTTTTTACATTCCCATTTCTGTTAGTTTATTTTTGATTCAATTCATGTTTCCTTTAATACATATTTTTGGATGAAACTTCAATGTGTAGTATCATCTCATTGGTTTCATGATTATCATGATAGTGGGTTTTGAGATTCACTGACACCCATTGGGTGTAAGTGAGGGACATGTGTTTGTTTCCAAACTTGCAATTGCTGTTCAATCATGTTATTGCCATTTCTGAGTGGGTGGATGCAATACTCGGGTGGGTGTTTTGCATTTGGAGGCTGACCATAGGGACCAGGGATCTAGATTGTGATGACATGTTGGCTGAGGAACATGAGTTGGACATGAGTGGGACCTGCTGGCAGGTTCCCCACAGTGCTGGGGGTGGGGGTGCAGGGGAACATGAGTTGGACATGAGTGGGGGCCTGCTGCCAGGTGCCCCACAGTGCTGGGGGGTGGGGGTGCAGGGGAACATGAGTTGGACATGAGTGGGGGCCTGCTGGCAGGTGCCCCACAGTGCTGGGGGGTGGGGTGCAGGGGAACATGAGTTGGACATGAGTGGGGGCCTGCTGGCAGGTGCCCCACAGTGCTGGGGGTTGGGGGTGCAGGGGAACATGAGTTGGACATGAGTGGGGGCCTGCTGGCAGGTGCCCCACAGTGCTGGGGGGTGGGTGTGCAGGGGAACATGAGTTGGACATGAGTGGGGGCCTGCTAGCAGGTGCCCCACAGTGCTGGGGGATGGGGGTGGTGGGAGACATGAGTTGGACATGAGTGGGGGCCTGGTGGAGGCTGCCCCTGCACTGCTGGGGGTGGGGGGAATAGGGGACATGAGTGTGGGCCTGGTGGAGGCTGCCCCTGGTGGCTGGGGTGTGGGGGTGGTGGGAGACATGAGTGGGGGCCTGGTGGAGGCTGCCCCTGGTGGCTGGGGGGTGGGGGTGGTGGGAGACATGAGTTGGACATGAGTGGAGGCCTGGTGGAGGCTGCCCCTGCACTGCTGGGGAGTGGGGGTAATAGGGGACATGAGTGGGGGCCTGGTGGAGGCTGCCCCTGGTGGCTGGGGGGTGGGGGTGGTGGGAGACATGGGTGGGGGCCTGGTGGAGGCTGCCCCTACACTGCTGGGGGGTGGGGGTAATAGGAGACATGAGTGGGGGCCTGGTGGAGGCTGCCCCTGGTGGCTGGGGGGTGGGGGTGATGGGAGACATGATTGGGGGCCTGGTGGAGGCTGCCCCTGGTGGCTGGGGGGTGGGGGTGCTGGGAGACAGGAGTGGGAGCCTGGTGGACGGTGCCCCTGACTGCTGGGGGGTACTCGGTGCAGGGAGACATGAGTGGGGGCCTGGTGGGTGCTCCCCCTGCACTGCTGGGGGTGGGGGTGGTGGTAAACATGAGTGGGGGCCTGGTGGAGGCTGCCCCTGCACTGCTGGGGGGTGGGGGTGATAGGGGACATGAGTGGGGGCCTGGTGGGGGCTGCCCCTGCACTGCTGGGGGGTGGGGGTGCAGGGAGACAGGAGTGGGGGCCTGGTGCAGGCTGCCTCTGCACTTCTGGGGGGTGGGGGTGATGGGAGACAGGAGTGGGAGCCTGTGGAGGGTGCCCCTGACTGCTGGGGGGTAGGGGGTGCGGGGAGACATGAGTGGGGGCCTAGTGGAGGCTGCCACTGCACTGCTGGGGGGTGGGGATGGTGGTAGACATGGGTGGGGCCCTGGTGGACGCTGCCCCTGCACTGCTGGGGGGTGGGGGTGCAGGGAGACAGGAGTGGGGGCCTGGTGAAGGCTGCCCCTGCACTGCTGGGGGGTGGGGGTGATGGGAGAAATGAGTGGGGGCCTGGTGGAGGCTGCCCCTGCACTGCTGGGGGGTGGGGGTGGTGGGAGACATGAGTGGGGGCCGGGTGGAGGCTGCCCCTGGTGGCTGGGGGGTGGGGGTGGTGGTAGACATGAGTGTGGGCCTGGTGGAGGCTGCCCCTGGTGGCTGGGGGGTGGGGGTGCTGGGAGACAGGAGTGGGAGCCTGGTGGAGTCTGCCCCTGACTGCTGGGGGATATGGGGTGCATTGAGACATGAGTGGGGGCCTGGTGGAGGCTGCCCCTGGTGGCTGGGGGGTGGGGGTAATAGGGGACATGAGTGGGGGCCTGGTGGAGGCTGCCCCTGGTGGCTGGGGGGTGGGGGTGCTGGGAGACAGGAGTGGGAGCCTGGTGGAGGGTGCCCCTGACTGCTGGGTGGTAGGGGGTGCAGGGAGACATGAGTGGGGGCCTGGTGTAGGATGCCTCTGGTGGCTGGGGGTGGGGGTGGTGGGAGACATGAGTTGGACATGAGTGGGGGCCTGGTGGAGGCTGCCCCTGCACTGCTGGGGGGTGGGGGTAATAGGGTACATGAGTGGGGGCCTGGTGGAGGCTGCCCCTGGTGGCTGGGGTGTGGGGGTGCTGGGCGACAGGAGTGGGAGCCTGGTGGAGGGTACGCCTCACTGCTGGGGGGTAGGTGGTGCAGGGAGACAGGAGTGGGGGCCTGGTGGAGGATGCCCCTGACTGCCGGGGGGTGGGGGTGGTGGGAGACATGAGTGAGGGCCTTGTGGAGGCTTCCCCTGGTGGCTGGGGGGTGGGGGTGGTGGGAGACATGAGTGGGGGCCTGGTGGAGGCTGCCCCTGGTGGCTGGTGGGTGGGGGTGCAGGGGAACATGAGTTGGACATGAGTGGGGGCCTGCTGGCAGGTGCCCCACAGTGCTGGGGGGTGGGGGTGCAGGGGAACATGAGTTGGACATGAGTGGGGGCCTGCTGGCAGGTGCCCCACAGTGCTGGGGGATGGGGGTGGTGGGAGACATGAATTGGACATGAGTGGGGGCCTGGTGGAGGCTGCCCCTGGTGGCTGGGGGTGGCGGTGCTGGGAGACAGGAGTGGGGGCCTGGTGGAGGGTGCCCCTGACTGCTGGGGGGTAGGGGGTGCAGGGAGACATGAGTGGGGGCCTGGTGGAGGCTGCCCCTGCACTGCTGGGGGGTGGTGGTGGTGGTAGACATGGGTGGGGCCCTGGTGGAGGCTGCCCCTGCACTGCTGGGGGGTGGGGGTGCAGGGAGACAGGAGAGGGGGCCTGGTGGAGGCTGCCCCTGCACGACTGGGGGGTGGGGGTGATGGGAGACATGAGTGGGGGCCTGGTGGAGGCTGCCCCTGCACTGCTGGGGGGTGGGGGTAATAGGGGACATGAGTGGGGGCCTGGTGGAGGCTGCCTGTTAGGGAGAATTCTCTGTTTAGGCTGAATTTCCTAACCTAGTGAGTCCCCCAGCAGCTTTGCTGGATTTCGGGAGTTTGTTTTTTCCATCCTGCCAAGAGTGAGACTCTTTTCCTCCCACTCTTGGACATGTATGTGTGTAATTCCTTTGAATGTCAATGTGTTCTATGGGCTATGGGGTCTTTTACTCCATAGGGTCGCATATGTTTTTCTATGTGTGTTACACCGCACCCTACGTGCCGTAACACTGGGGCGTCCTAGCGGACCTCCACCATAGACTCCATAACCGGGGACTGACTACTGTCTCCCCGGGCATGTAAAGTCACCATTGGCTTTACTAGACCTAAATTTACTAACAGGACTAGTACAAACCATCTTATTGTGGACGTACTAGTAGGGGTAATTCGATTACTCCTGGATCTGTTACTCGAGGGGGCACTGTCCCGTCCCCACTCGTCGAGTTTTGGCTGGTGGCAGTGGAAACTACTTGTTATGTTCGACCCCGAACATAACCCTATGGGATTCGTCACATTGTTGGAGATTGATACATTTTCTCGTTAATCTCTAGCGTACCACCGATCTACTTATCTTAAATAGGTTTATCGGATGGTATTTTCTGCCAGAACTCAGTTTGTAAAATGGCGTCTGTGTTCGTCTCTGTGACTCCTAAACCAAAGGTTGAGCCCTTTGTTCCACTTTTGGCGGGCTCTGTACAGAGACCCTCCAAAGTGGTGCCATTCTGTCTGGGTTACCACAGGGGTATGGAAGGGGGTTTAGGCACCCTGGACCGAGTTGCCTTGCCAACTCCGGTCGCACTCTGGAGTAATTGGCCCAGGTGGTGAGCCTTCCCGCTCACCACTTAGCATGTGTTGATTGACAGCTAGGCTGAATGAATGTGGGTTTTCTGCATAAAAGCAGGGCTTTTGGGACTGGATCTTCAGAAGTCGCCACAGGACCTAAGAATCCGACGAGGGTAACGCTGAGCCGACCTGCACAACAACACCTCCGGTGGGGCCCTGCGGAACCGACTCACCACTTCCCGAAGACAGAGGAGATCTCCCTGCCGGAGAGTCTCTTCCCCTGACTGGTGGGAACAACCAGTCCCCTTTGCTTTTTATTCGCCTCAGGACACAATGGTCGAATTGCCCGTGCAGCGCACCCCGGCAACCGGATAGCCACTACCCCTGTACCACGACCAAAAGGTGGTGCCTTGTGATGGAGCACTCCGCGGCTGGTCTCTTCCCTGGTGGTGCACCGGACTTCACTTTTCTTCAACAACGAGAACCTCTCTACTCTTGGCAAAGACCCGACGTGCATCCACCACCAGGAACAACTGCCCCCGCCGGAGCTGCCCTCCACAACAAGGTACCGTGTCTGCCTGGCTTCCCTTTCGATCGGTTCCAGTGAGGTGTCTTAATCCTCTCCGTTCCGTTGGGTCGCCTCCAAGCTTTTCTCATTTATTGTTCTGAACTGGTTCAATCTGCCGATAACAATTTGCTACAAAGACTTGAATGCATCTCCACTAGAGACTTTTTGGGACATCGCGCCTTGCCTCTCTCCGAGTGGGCCTGGCCTCTGAACTTAACGATCCATTGTCATTCTTGCCTTCCTGCCTTGCATTTTATCCACAAAGGATTGAACTGTGTTGATTTCATAACCTGCCTATCTTTTTCTCTCCCGTCCTAACCAATATTAGAGTGTCTTCTAGGTTGAGGTATACACCTCTGTCGGAAAATAAGTGGTACCGGTACAACCTAGACTTGTCGAAATATTGCTAGGGGGATTGATTGTTTCTTCTTCGTAGAGTAATTCTGTTTGATTTGTTTGCCGTGAAAGTGCTATAGTGTTTTTCATAAATGTTCCGTTATAAATACCTTAATATCTTTACACTGAAGCCTTGTTGCGTGTTTGCTTGTCTTGCTGTGAAGAATTGCCCTATTTTGTATACTCCACATACTGCTAAACTTTTCTTGAGAGAAGTCTGACTGCTCAGCCACAGCTACCAAGTGAATCTGTGTGGTACAGACTGCTCCCAAGTGGGTTCACCGCCAAACGCCTGTAGTCCTAAATCTTTTGCAGTGGTCCCAGAGGGAACTGCACAGGTTTCCGCCTAACACTGCCCCTGGTGGCTGGGGGGTGGGGGTGCTGGGGACAGGAGTGGGAGCATGATGGAGGGTGCCCCTGACTGCTGGGGGGTAGGGGGTGCAGGGAGACATGAGTGGGGGCCTGGTGGAGGCTGCCCCTGCACTGCTGGGGGGTGGGAGTAATAGGGGACATGAGTGGGGGCCTGGTGGAGGCTCCCCCTGGTGGCTTGGGGGTGGGGGTGGTGGGAGACATGGGCGGGGGCCTGGTGGAGGCTGCCCCTGCACGCTGGGGGGTGGGGGTAATAGGGGACATGAGTGGGGGCCTGGTGGAGGCTGCCCCTGGTGGCTGGGGGGTGGGCGTGGTGGGAGACATGAGTTGGACATGAGTGGGGGCCTGGTGGAGGCTGCCCCTGCACTGCTGGGAGGTGGGGGTAATAGGGGACATGAGTGGGGGCCTGGTGGAGGCTGCCCCTGGTAGCTGGGGGGTGGGGGTGCTGGGAGACAGGAGTGGGAGCCTGGTGGAGGGTGCCCCTGACTGCTGGGGGGTAGGGGGTGCAGGGAGACATGAGTGGGGGCCTGGTGGAGGCTGCCCCTGTTGGCTGGGGGGTGGGGGTAATAGGGGACATACGTAAGGGGCGTGGCCAGCGCCGATGGTGTAAAGACGTGTCTGTGAGGAGCTCCCGTCTCGATCCTGGCCTAGATCCTTAATTCGATCGAAAATTTTGACCTGAACAAGTTCCAAGCCCATACTCCGGTGGGGGAAGCGATTCTGGCCCTGCCCGGCGCAGGAACGAAGAGAAACGGAGCCGGCGTCCCTGAAAACGCAGCATCCGAACTGATACCCCCGGGAGAAACAAGATGGCGGACGGCGCCGAGGCCTGACGGAAGAGCAGTTTAAGCCGGCAGCGAGGCAGCAGGGAGAAGGTCGCGTCGAAGGAGTCCCTGTGAGTAGAGCGGAAAGACCCCAGTGGAAACCAGGCGCAGGACCGGCCGCCCTTAGATCTCCCTCCCCCCCAGAAGCCCCTGAGCGCACAGGAGAGCCTCCGCATTACCCAGGGGAGCGAACGGAACTACATCCGAGGCCCTGGGACCGCTGCAGAGGAGACACAGGGGGTAAGCGGACCGCTGCCATTTCGAGGGAGACCCGTCGGTGAACTGCCAGCCGCGAGTGCGGTGGGGCTCCGTGGGCCAGAGAGGCAGCAGAGTAAACGAACCCTTGCCGCTGTCGTTACAGCGTACTGCACGGGGCCCTCCTCCCTCCCTGAACAGGCAACCGCGCGGTTGAAGAGGGAACGGTCCACGCTCAGATGAACCGGAAGACTTGCAGACCCTAACCCAACACCGGGGAGCAGGAACTCGCCCGTGCCGCAGACAGCAGGGCCTAGCAGGGTTACAGGACAGCGGCAGAGCACTCCATTGCCCAACCGGGAGAATACCCTGCGCAGGAGCGTATACTTAATTGCACCCCCCCTGTGTTCTCCGGTGCCATCACGGACTAACACTGTGCATCACTGCATAACGCTCGCCTTGTTACTCACCGTCTAAGGGCTCGTATCTGCCTCCACAACATTAAGAGGGACTAATGTCTACCTCACGAAACAAAAACAGGGGTGCAACAATCATGGACTCGTTCTCAGGGGCTAAACCTAAACAGTCCAGCCAATATGAGATCCCCACACAGACGGAACCCCCTGCAACAGTTGACGACCCCAGCAACGCCCAAGTGCTGCAGGCCATTGCTACACTCCAAACGTGCATGGAGACCAGGATAGATGAACTTAAGGTAGACATGCAGCTCATCCGCCAAGATGCCCGCAACCTAGCGGAAAGAATAAACACGGTGGAAATAAAACTGCAGGACACCACAGACACTGCCAAGGACTTAAAGCACAAAGTTATCGCACTTGAGAAACAAGTGGCTCATCTCGAGGCGAGGTCTGAGGAAGCAGAGGGAAGGGCCCGCCGCAGTAACATCCGAGTCCTTGGCGTTCCGGAAGGGATGGAAGGTACCGACCCCACGGAATTCATTGAATCCCTATTAATACAAGAGGTGGGAGCTGGCAAGCTTACACAGGGATTCTCCGTCGAGAGAGCCCACCGCTCCCTACAAAAACGACCCCCACCGGGATCACACCCACGCCCGATGATAGCCAAGATTTTAAACTTTCGCGATAGAGAGACGATCCTCAAATTCTCGAGGGACGGAGGCGAGATCAGACGCAATGACTCCAAGATCGTTATCTACCCAGATTATACCCCACAAGTGCAGCGTGCCAGGAACTCATTTATACCTGTCAAAGCCCAACTGCGGAAGCTGGATCTCAAATACATGCTCCTGTACCCCTCGCGCCTTAAGATACTATACAAAGGCAAAGCTGTCTTCATGGAGACTCCGGCAGCAGCCACTATGTGGATGGAGCACAATAATTTGGCTGAGGGAGAGGATCACGCCCTGACGCCCAACGGCTGATCACGAACAGATCTCTTTGCTGTAATGATCAATTGGTTCTTTCAAGGACGGGAGCTATAAGGACTACCCATGGACATTGTCACAACCCACCCCACCCCAAGCATGGCTGGCCTATGGCCAACACCACATCCGCACCTCACGGCCCGGATCGGCCTATGGGTAGCGGAAGCCCCCGAGCGTTGTCCTCCCAGAACGACTGCTGGGGGCAACACACAGTTATCTTTCATATTCGATCCACCTGTTCGAGTGGAAGTTAAATTTGTTCATAAGTCTCCGTTTAATATATCAACACAACAATCATGGGCAACAGGAAGATTACAATGCGCATTGCTGACGGCCGACCCAGGGGGCATTTGTTCAGCACACGAAGCTGGCTTGAAGACGGTTGAGACCACCATGAGTTCAGCGCTCCAACTCCTCTGCCACCATCATGTCTACACGCCTTAAGATCGCCACTTGGAATGTGAGAGGTTTGGGTACCTACTTACGCCGCAACAGAGTTAAATCCTTTCTACACAGGAAGAAGATAGGGCTGGCCCTATTACAAGAAACCCACTTAACCAAGGAATCCACCGCGACGCTCCAATCATACTGGGGTGGACAGGGGTTCGGGTCCGCCTATTCTAAATTCGCAAGAGGGGTGTTCACTTGGATCAGCCCTCACATCCCCTTCCAGCTCAAAAAAGCCGAACAGGACCCGGAAGGAAGGTACGTGATACTCTGGGGCCACATCGAACAAACTGAGGTATGCATTGTCAATTCATACCTCCCCAACAACAATATCCCCGCGCACCTTGCTATGTTGTACACAAAGATTACACTGTATAGAGACACATTCTTTATCTGGGGAGGCGATTTTAATTGCGTCAGTGACTCAGTGCTTGACAGATCTGCTCCTCCCTTGGGGGGCCCGTCGACCGCTACCACCGCCATGAATGTCATGCTGAACCGCCTAGACCTGGTAGACATCTGGCGGGAGCAACACCCAGGGGATCGAGGCTATTCCTTCTACTCCTCGCCACATAATCTTCACACCAGAATTGACTACCTCTTTACTGGCAGAGAAAGCTTTCCCCAGATTGCTTCTTCCAATTATTTGGGCCGTACCATCTCTGATCACTCCCCCCTGGTAATTGAATGGAACATTACGGGCCCCAGACCTCCTATACCTACATGGAGGATGCCCACCGAGGCACTTAAAGATTCGGAGTTCAGGGAAGATCTCAGGGAATCCCTAGAGGACTACATTCGTGAGAATAAAGACAGCGTTGACCACCTAAGCACAGTCTGGGATGCTCTCAAAGTGGTTGTAAGGGGAGAGGTCATAGCAAAGGCTGGAGGAATGAGAAAACGCCTAAGATCTGAACTTGAATTACTAGAGACTGAAATAGAACAGCTAGAATCCAACACCCTGGACCCCCAACCGCAGGAAGACAGGCTTGCCAGTACAAGGGCCACCTGCAAGGAAGCCTGGGACAGACTGGCCAAATTTGATTATATCACCAGAACCAATAAAGCACACGCCCACGCTGATAAACCTGGTAGACTGCTCGCCTGGCTGTGTAGGAAAGAACACCCTAAACATCCGACTACAGCCTTAAGAGATGCTGATGGCACATTACATCGGACCCAACATGGGATTAACGACACTTTCGGGCAGTTTTATGCCCAACTATACTCCCATAATGACGTGGTGCCCCCTGAGGAAATTTCAAACACCTTGGATGAAATTGGCCTGCCCCTACTCCCGCCGTCACATAAGGAGGCTTTGGATGCTGATATCACCATAGATGACATAACCGATGCCATCAAGTCTCTGGCCACTTGTAAGGCCCCGGGCAGTGATGGGCTACCTGCCGAATTTTACAAAACCTACGAGCCGGAATTGACTCCGCTGCTGCACGAGGTGTTCCTAGAGGCCTACGAGACGGGTATCCTGCCTGGGAGCATGCGTGAGACTTTGGTGGTTCCGCTCCTCAAGCCAGGTAAACCTGCAGATGACTGTGACTCCTATCGCCCTCTCGCGATGCTCAATTATGATGTCAAAATTCTTACAACCATTCTGGCTAAGCGGCTGTCCAGGGTGATCGGAGGAGTGGTGCACCCCGACCAGAGCGGCTTTGTGCCGGGCCGCAACACCACTGCCAACCTTCGTAGGCTACAACATGTATTATCACATTCCACTCATGTGGGGGAATCTTATGCCTTGCTCTCTTTGGACGCCATCAAGGCGTTCGATTCTATTTTCTGGGAATGGCTAATTGCGGTGCTCCGGGAGTTCGGCTTTGGAGAACGATTCGTTAGATGGATCACAGTTCTCTACACTAAACCACGAGCACGAGTAAAATCTGGCCGGCTCATCTCCACGGCATGGGACATACAAAGGGGCACGAGGCAGGGCTGCCCGCTCTCCCCTATGTTATATATACTTGGGCTCGAACCCATCGCCATCTTTTTTAGGAAACAGTTCTTCGATGCTGGTATAAGGCTAGACGGGGTGGACCACATAATTTCCCTGTATGCAGATGATGTCCTCCTTTATGTGAGGGACCCGCAGTTGAATGTCCCGACCATGCTGGAGGTCCTCGGCAACTTTGCCAAGGTATCAGGCATACACTTCAGCAGACATAAGTCTTGTCTGTTTCCGTTAGGCGCCCTCCAAAACACACACGTCGATGACCTCCCCTTGCTGGGTATAAGTTGGCGCCCCATCACGTTCCGCTATCTGGGCATTAATATTTATCACACGCCTGAACTTATGCACGTCAACAACACGGCAGCGGCGCTGCCTCCCTTGCGCAGGTCGATTAAGTTTTGGGCTCGCCTCCCCCTATCCATGATGGGCAGGGCTTCCATCATCAAGATGATTGTTCTCCCCAGATTTCTTTATGGTTTCCAAAACATTTTTTATTATATTAGGACACCCTTCTTTCGCCTTTTGGGGAAGATACTTAAAGACTTCCTGTGGGGAATTAGTAGGCACAAATTTGCATTATCCACGCTGACCCTACCCTATGAGCAGGGAGGCATTCGGCTCCCTGATCTGGAGCGATACTACCTGGCTGCCCAACTAAGCTTCGTGGCTAAATGGCTAGCTGATGATGACACCCCCGAAACAGCGCTTTTACAACGCTCAATTGCTCCGATCCGGCTAAACGAACTCATCTGGGCCCCTCAATGTCTTGTGGATGGGATCCCATATTTAGCTACCCTGGGTCGTCAGATATGGCAAAGGGTTAAAATTCTTCTCCACTTGAAACATAGATATACTCCGGACACACCGCTCCTGGCCGACCTGTGTCAGAACTCTGTAGACCTTGCTTCCATTAGATACTGGGAAAGGCTGGGAGTGTACACTTGGGGGGATCTATATAACGAGGGCTCCTTCCGGGATTTCTCCTCCTTGCAGTCAGTAGATGGCGTCCCGGCTGGCCAATTCCTTTGGTACTTAAAGATCCGTAAATTTGCTCGGACCAAATGGGACGCGTGGCCAGAAGAACCTGAAACTGACCCCTTCATAACACTCCTATATAGTTTGGGAGATGGATGGAGGCCTGTGTCCCGTATATACAGCCACCTAATCGATAGGCCCAATCCCCGCAGTCAGGATCTCAAACTCAAATGGGAAGGAGACTTGGGGCATGAATTGTCTGAAGCAGAATGGGGTAGAGCACTAGCGTTTCCCAACGTGGTATCTAGAAACTCTAGATTTAAATTGATTCAGCTTAATATGTTATATCGCTCGTACCTGACACCACTTAGAATAGCCAAAATATATGGGCTACCCCAACATAACTGCCCTTGGTGCGGCAGAGATGAAGCAAATCTTTTACACATGTTCTGGGGATGTGTCCAGGTCCGGCAACTCTGGGCGAAGGTGGAACTCCTCTGTAGCGAGGCAGGCATGACCAGATATGAGTGGACCCCAAAGGAGTGCCTTCTCGGAACGTATCCCAGACTGGCCAAGTTCAAACACTCAGTTAAGCTCATGGACCTAGTATGCATTCTGGTCAAAAGGACCATTGCTATGGCCTGGAAGCGACCTGGAGGCCCACGATACCAGGTATGGCGTAACGAACTGGAGCGCTGGATAGGGGCAGAAACCTCTGCTTGGGAGGATGGGGTCACCACATCCCCCGAAGACACGAGCTTGGCACTTTCTGCCTGGAAAACTCTCACCTGGGCCTTACTTAACCCCCCCAATGACGATAAACCCCCTTGAGTAACTTGCCACTATCGAAACATGCTATCTGACACAGAACATTTGCGCAGTCCATAACTTGAACTTATTTGTTGCCTGATCTTCCTACGTTGCTTACGCCACTGACCATACGGAGACTTGTTAATGTTGTTTACGTTTTGTTGTTTCTGTTTAATTGTTAATTTCTATTTGGCCTATCTTGATTAATCCTGACTTATACCAATGTGATCGCACAATGTTACGATGCAACTGTCTCTTATATAAATGCCAATAAAGAAATTTGAAAATAAATAGGGGACATACGTGGGGGCCTGGTGGAGGCTGCCCCTGGTGGCTGGGGGGCGGGGGTGCTGGGAGACAGGAGTGGGAGCCTGGTGGAGGGTCCCCCTGAATGCTGGGGGGTAGGGGGTGCAGGGAGACATGAGTGGGGCCCTGGTGGAGGCTGCCCCTGGTGGCTGGGGGTGGGGGTGGTGGGAGACATGAGTTGGACATGAGTGGGGGCCTAGTGGAGGCTGCCCGTACACTGCTGGGGGGTGGGGGTAATAGGGGACATGAGTGGGGGCCTGGTGTAGGCTGCCCCTGATGGCTGGGGGGTGGGGTGCTTGGAGACAGGAGTGGGAGCCTGGTGGAGGGTGCCCCTGGTGGCTGGGGGGTGGGGGTGGTGGGAGACATGATTTGGACATGAGTGGGGGCCTGGTGGAGGCTGCCCCTGCACTGCTGGGGAGTGGGGGTAATAGGGGACATGAGTGGGGGCCTGGTGGAGGCTGCCCCTGGTGGCTGGGGGGTGGGGGTGGTGGGAGACATGGGTGGGGGCCTGGTGGAGGATGCCCCTGCACTGCTGGTGGGTGGGGGTGGTGGTAGACATGGGTGGGGCCCTGGTGGAGCCTGACCCTGCACTGCTGGTGGGTGGGGGTGCATGGAGACAGGAGTGGGGGCCTGGTGGAGGCTGCCCCTGCACGACTGGGTGGTGGGGGTGATGGGAGACATGAGTGGGGGCCTGTTGGAGGCTGCGCCTACACTGCTGGGGGGTGGGGGTAATAGGGGACATGATTGGGGGCCTGGTGGAGGCTGCCCCTGGTGGCTGGGGGGTGGGGGTGCTGGGAGACAGGAGTGGGAGCCTGGAGAGGGGTCCCCTGATTGCTGGGGGGTAGGGGGTTGTAAGGATATTTGGCGTGTTACAGCACAGAGTACAGCACTACTGCACAGGTAGCAATTTTTTTTTGATGCAGCACCACCACATGGGTGTGGTGTATTGCTATATGTGTTGCCAGATTAACATGGACATATAAGTAAAGACAGGCTATTCAGTCAAAAAGGATTTTAACATATAAGATGCAAATCTATTTTTACAGTTAAAAGCACACGTGCACACTCAAAAATGCACACTATTTTTCACCTGAAATGCCTATGGTGCAAGAGACACATTTGAAAATTAATAACTAACATTATTAATAAATAACCTGACTAATAAAACTGCATTTAACATAACCCACTAATAAAAATGTGTCTCCACTGCAGAATTAGGCCTACTCTGAAAGTGAACTTTTAAACGCACATTCATTTTTTTCTTTTTCTCTGCTGCTCTGTCCACATAACTACAGGAAGCAAAAGGGCTCGAAGGAACAGGAAATCAGTTGGTTACAAATAATTACTGTAGAAATGAGCCATTGTGTAGTGAGGGAGGAGATGGCATGATTGATTTCTGATTGGAGCAGCGTCATAGCAAGTATCATGCTAGAGGCAGTGATGAGATTTTTGCTGGGGGAGCTTGAAGAGAGGGGGAGGACAGTCGGGATTTGGCAGAGCTGGGAGAAGGACCTGTTTCCTGGCTGAAGCATTCCTGCTGCAAAAGCTGAGAATTCCAGGCAATAACCCCGGTTTGAGAACGAAAGACGCTTGTTTTCACTGGGGTTAATCTTCAAGGGAGCCAAATTCAGAAAGAGAACAGCTGAAGAAAACTCATGCTGAACAGATAAGGTAATTACAGAAGTGTGGGGGCTGAGTGTGTACGAGAATATTCAGTAAGAAAGGAGATACCTGTGCTTTAATCACATGTTTAATGTTGCAAATTGAGTTCTTGTCTCCGCCACTCTCTTTTCAGTGTATCACAGACAATGCTGTTACTGTGCTATTGTATTTATTTCTGTAAAGAGTGAGATCGTGTTTAAATGCAACTTTTATAATGCACAAAAATATGTGAAAGCAGACGGGTGGCGTGTTTTATATTTACCAATACAGTGCTGATGATGTGGGGAGATGTTTAGACAGTGCAATTGTCATTTTCAAGGTAGCCAAACGTCAAATTTGGTGCAGCCGGGTGCACAATGTAATTCAGTATGAGCAATTATAACTAACTGTGTGTGTTGTAGTTTGTCGGAGGTCTATGAGTCGGCAAAAAGGGAGGCCCGGGATATAGTTCACTACCGTATATAAGATAGTGAAAATACCACATGATAGCTCGCTGCCGTAGATAAGACAGAGAGAAATTGCCCATGGTGGCACACTAAAAATGGCCGGGAAAGTGATCATAGAGTACCTACTGGGCGTGGCAAGCATGTCTCACAATGCCGTTTGCACATTAAAGGGAACCCATTTTATAATAGCAGTGTGCCACTAAAAACGAATTTCAGAATGTCACAAAGGGAAACCACATTCTCAGACCTAGTGCAATATTTAGAGGCAAAGTTGTTTGCACATGGGACTTGGTCGTCGAATAGCACGTTAGAATGGCGTGAACGCATTCAGGGTGAGGTGCAGAAAGAAAAACTAGACAATATTTTTGCAGAAGGCAGCATAATTCAGGTCTGCCTTACAAGATTATTGAATGCAGCCGATAAAAGTGCAGAGAAAGACTGTTTAATACGGCTATGCGGCAAAATATGGTTTATTTTGAATAAGTCCCTGCGAATGCAGGAGAATGATACTCAGCTAATTAACAGGTTAAAGACTGAATTAGATGGGGCAAGTAAAAATCAGGAAATGTTGAGAGCAGAATTGGATGTATGCCAAAAAGACATGCAATTAAAATGCAGAGACTTTGATACTCAGTTATCCAAAAGCAAGAAACAATTTGAGGATAGTGAGCAAGAATTGGTACACTTAAAAGCCTTAGTGGACCACATTAGACAGGATAAAGTGAGGTTGTTTCAGAAATGCAGATTTTACAAAAAGAACATTGTGAAAAAGAATGTGATCTCCAGAGTGCAGAACAAGAAATGATTAAAATGATTCAAGAAAGAGACAAGAGAAATAAAGAGTTCAATGAATGCCAAATGCAAATGTGCGACATGCAGGAGGTGATTAATAAGATGAATGATGAAAACAACTATTTGCAAAATGAAGCAAACAGACTCCTTAAAAAGTTTAAGGACTTAGAACAGCAAATGTGCATTCCCAGGTACCAGGAGAGGCGGCAGGGTACCACATTCAATGGAGTGGAGGTGAATTCTAGCTCTGCCCAAAGATCTAGTGCTCCAGTGACTGGGCCGGTGACTGAACGTGGTTGCAGCGCCCTTGGGGGATTTGATACTCCCATTGGGGGTAGCCACCAATCTCATACACCTGAAAACAGGATTGAATCACAAAATAGTGCAATTCCATGCATTGCAACAAGTAGCCCCATAAAAATAATGAAATCCATTAAAGCCCTGATCAAACCATTTAAAAAGGGAGGTGAATGCTGCATTGAGGATCACTTAGAAGCGGTGCATGACATTTTTAAAGCACTCCAGATACCTAAGGAACAGTACAGACAATATTTTCATTTAACTTTAGATGCCCCGACGGCCAGCATCATAAGGGGATTAAATGAACAGCAGAATATGACCTGGTTGGAGTTTGAAAAAAAAATTAGGCGTTATTTTTCTCCTTTTCAGTCATTACAGGAGGCAAAGAAAGTTGCTTACACAATTACTGCTGGACCTAATACATCCCCTCGCCAATTTTTACAAGACTTAAAAAGAGCATTTTCTCGCTTTGATGTATCTTTTGACTCAAATTCCAATGAGTTTAAAACTGCATACTTCTATGGGCTACAGAAAGACATCATATCCCAATTGGTCAGTGAATTTGACCGTGACAAGTCCCTTGAATGGATTGTACATCAAAGCACAAAACTATATGAGGTACTCTATTGTCAGGGTAGAGAAAGTGATAAACTGAAAGATACTAGACCTAAATCTAAAGAACCCTCAGCCACAGTAATGGAAATCAGGTCAGCCAAAATGTCCCTTGAGTCTGCTCAAAGCCAAGGTAAAAATAATGTGACACCTGAACAAAGGGGTAATCAACAAAGATCGCCATTTCCTGTACCCAAGTTCCAATCACATGATCCTAGTAATAGAGAGAGCTACATCAGCCCTAGAATTTAGGGGACAGACCCCGGGTAGGATATCGGCCTGATATGGCAGGTATTAACAATGACCAGAGACAAAATCACGATCAAAGAAATGATGGTCCCTACCAGTCATTGGGGATACAGAGCAGATTTGATCCCAACACCATGATATATGGTAATCAGGATAGGCCCCGATATGTGGATCGATTTACTGATAATGGAAATCAACCTAGAGGCCAGTACCCACAATCTGAGAGACAGGACATGAGGCAAAACGTGAACTACAATCCACGTCAGTACAATGATTCCCCACCAGGGGACTATAATCAAAGGATGGGTGCAACCCGCTCCCCTCCACAAATGAATCAAGAGTTCAGAAACCATCCCACCCGACATCAATCACCTGAGAGGTATCAGAATAGATCCAATCAAGGGGAAAACAACCAATATCGACCTAGACCACAGAAAGAGGATCCTAGAGAGATGGAAAGGTTCCAGTGCTATAAGGCCCAAGTGAAAATGTTAGCTGAGCAAATAGGAAAGCTCTGTACAGCGCAAAAACAACCTTCCAAAGAGGGGGCTGATGGCCATAGCAATGACCGGGGGGCTTCCGAAAAGTGACTAAGTACTCATGATAACTGCAGTGCCAAAATGACAGATTGCTCTGATATAATTTTGCATAACGACTCTGAGATGTCTAATGGATTAAATGTGAAAGTGCCAGTAAATGAACTTGTGACAGAAAGTGCAAATACTTCTAAAAAAGAGGTACGGTTTAACCTAGAGCTAAATAAAACAGTAAAGATTTGTACAAATGAAAAAGAAACATTAGGAATTCCAAAAGAACAAAGGGACAGATTTAAGAAAAATGACTCATGCATGGGGAATACCAGTGGACAGGGAGTAAGTGGGGATGCTATAGCTCCTTCCCTGGGCAAGCAAAACAATGACCAAACACAGACAGAAAAAGGAAATACTCACAAGGAGGGTACAAGTCAATCACCTGAAGAATTCGTTGAGCAACATATTTTGGAAGAGGCTGAAAGGGCTGGTATCACACTAAATGGTCACAAATGCACAGAATTAAAAAATGATAAATTGCTGAATGATGTTGTTACACATGTTCAGTTGGAAGGTTGTAATGTGGTCTCTGATGTTACCCAGATGGATGGGCGAACAGTGGCCACACTCCAAAATACCTCTGATCATGGAGAAATGAATAAAGTCTCTCGCGCAGAAATGGGTAAAAAGGAGGGAAAAATGTCTTTCCATTTACCAATGTGTTTAGCCAAAAGTGAAAAAGACCTGAGAAAGGTGAGCCCTGAAATCAGTAAGAATTCACATTTCTTATGTGTATTAGAGGAAGTTGAAGACAGATATTATGCACCCATCACTGTAGAAGAAAAATGCCACACCTTTGCTATGATTGACACTGGCGCACAGGCCACAATTATGTCCAAGGAGCTGGTAAAGAGTATCAATGAAGGGAGACCCCCACAGAGTCAGATCACAGTGAAGGAAAATCAAGGCCCAGTGCATAACTTTAATGGGGAGGAGGTGCCCATCATAGGTGTAACTGAGGTTGACATAAAAATAGGAAAGCACAGAATGAAACAAGAGGTATTGATCACATCTATTTGTGAAATTCCATTTCTGATGGGGACAGATTGTCTGAAAAGATTGTCTCCTCTAATAGATGGGGTGAATGGAGTGCTGTGGTCCTTAACCAAAAAACCATTGAGGCCTAAGAAACTAAAATCACAAAACAGCAATATAAATGAATGTCACACCGTTGCCAAAAAAATGATGCTGTGGAGGTATATCTCCAGAATAGCTGCATACCTAGTGTCACTGTTATATTAATGTGTCAAGACAAAATGCAGAGCGACAATGAAAAACTACCTGTACAAATATAATTGGACCCAAGGAAAAATTGGCAGACTGCCATAGATGAGCACACATTACGTTTTTATTTAAAAGAGAAAACATGCAAACAGAATATTGCTCCTAAAACAGATTCAGAAAAACACATTACCACTCTGGCAGAAATACACATGGAAGATGAGCAACCATGGGTTCATGTTGGTATAAATGACTATTTTAAAACAATAAAAGCCACTTTAGCGCTTGGACATGAAAGGAGTTTCATTAATGAGAAATTGTTGCAAAACATAATGGAGAGGGAAGAAATCCCGAGATTTAGGATTAAAAACCAATATGTTTCTGGGTTGGACAGTCCAGACTTTGAAAACCGAATTGCAGGCAGATGCATGCTTAAAATTAGCATTGGGCAGAAAACAATTTACCATAATGTATGGATAGTGAGTGGAGCACAAAATGAATTTTACATGGGCAATGACATCATGCACAGAATGTGTATGGTGTTAGATTTCCTTAATCAAAAAATATGGTCACGCCTAGGTGGTCCGGCACCTGAATTTGAAGACAAAAGACGGGCTTATCATTGTGCACAACTGGTTCCTTATGCAATCGAATTACAAATGAGGAAAGATACTATTATTCCTGCATTTACAAAACAGTTTGCAATAACACTGAAATGCAAAAATGGACAGCAGATGAAAGGCTCTGATGCATTTGTATGCCTGAATGAATCCATAAAACAGCAAGGCCTGGATTATGAATACATTCCATTGGTAGATATTTGTGAAGGATCTGTAAAAATTATGGTAAATAATAAAGGTTGTCAGGATATTCATTTAGAGTAAAACTCCCAATTAGGAATGGCCATACAAAAATCACATTATACGGCAGATTTAAATAACATGGTGATTGGAAATATTCCTGAAAAGTATGTAGATGCCAAGGGTAAGTTGCCAGAACACCTGGACTCTCAGCCCAAAGGAATATTTAAAATTCATTCTGTGTATCCTTATGATTCAAATGAGAAAGTGTGCTGCCATCAAGAGGATTGCATAATATTTAATTTAAATGAAAATGAAACAGAAAATCAGCCCATTGAAGTGGAAGCTGATATGCCAAAATATTTAAAAGTGGCAGCTTTACAAAAAGACACAGCCACACAGTTAGAGGAAAGCACCGAGATTCCCTTACCAGAAGATTTTCCAGAATTTTCCAAAATGGTAGAAGAGCAGATCTCCTTAGCGAATGCGTGTGAAAGCAATGAAGATAGGGACAATCTGAGGGAGATATTTATGGAGTTTAAGGATGCATTTGCAAAAGATGCTTATGATTGTGGTTTAACTGATTTACATGTGGCCACACTACCAGAAGGGTGTAGCAGAAACCCAGTGTTTGTACGCCAGTATAGACTACCGCTGGCATGTTTAGAATCATTGGCAGAGATTATTAAAAATTTGGAATCGCGGGGAATCATCAGGCCCATTCATAGCACATCCAATACACCTATTTTAGGTGTGTTAAAGCCAAATGGTCAATGGCGGCTGTGTGCAGACTTGAGAGAATTAAATAAAAGAGTACCAGTATCTAGATGGCCACTGCCATTCATTGATCAGGGCCTAGCTCAGGTACATGGTTCAAATGTATTTACCACATTAGATCTCACCTCTGGATATTGGTGCGTGCCATTGGCAGAGGAGATACAACATTTATTTTCCTTTACATTTGACAGGACTCAATATGCCTGGCTTAGAGCTCCGTTCGGGTACATCAATAGTGGGAGTGAATTTGGCATATTTTTGAGAAAGGCCATGCCGGATGCAGCGGAAAGAGGAACAATAGTTTATGTGGACGATGCCCTGATAAAAAATGAAAGCCTGAAAAGCCATTTTGATGAAATAAGACATGTACTTGGCCAATTGCAGAAAGCAGGCGACAAAGTATCTTTGCAAAAAGCACAATGGTGCAAGAAAAAAGTGAACTTTTTAGGGCATGAAGTGACTGAACATGGGCTAAATCCACAAAAGAAGAAAATAGAGGCCATACAAAGATTAAAAGATCCTAAAAATGTGAAAGGAGTAAAAAGTTTATTAGGGATGACAGGCTATAACAGAAAGTTCATTGAAAATTATGCAGAAATCACTCAACCATTGACTAAACTGCTTAAACTGAATACTCCCTGGAAATGGGAAAAAGAGCAGTCTGATGCAGTGGCTAAATTAAAGGAATGTCTTGTAAAGGCACCATGTTTAGCATACCCCATAAAGGACAGGGATTTCTTTATAGAAATAGGTTTTTCTGAACATTGTATGTCAGCAGTGTTATCACAAAAACACAATTTGAATCACAAAACCAGTGCATATGCAAGTAAGGCATTTTCCCAAGTTGAAATGAAATTTAATGAATGTGAAAAGTGTAGGGTATTTTGTGTAGATTTGGGGCCTGACGGTATTTTCTTACCGCCGAAAAATAACTTAGCAACAATCACTCCTTGTATTCAGATTGGGCCATGTACAACAATAATACAGTGGACATGCATTGTTTCAGCACCCAGACATGCGTATTTGGTATGCGTGGTTGGTATGCGTGGTTGGTGGTATTTTGGTGAGCATAATTCCCTTGTTTTATTTGTGGCCCCAATATCCAGAATCCCTTATTTTTGCTTAGATTTTTCGTGTAATCACTACAGAGACCTCAGGCTTGCATTTCTGGAACACCACATTTTCATTTTTAGTGTGCCACCATGGGCAATTTCTCTCTGTCTTATCTACGGCAGCGAGCTATCATGTGGTATTTTCACTATCTTATATAGGGTTGTGAACTATGTCCCGGGCCTCCCTTTTTGCCGACTCATAGACCTCCGACAAACTACAACACACACAGTAAGTTATAACTGCTCATACTGAATTACATTGTGCACACGGCTGCAACCAAATTTAATGTTTAGCTACCTTGAAAATGACAATTGCACTGTCTAAACATCTCCCCACATCATCAGCACTGCTTTGGTAAATATAAAACACACCACCCGTCTGCTTTCAAATATTTTTGTGTATTATAAAAGTTGCATTTAAACACGATCTCACTCTTTACAGAAATACATAAAATAGCACAATAACAGCATTGTCTGTGATACACTGAAAAGAGAGTGGCGGAGACAAGAACTCAATTTGCAACATTAACATGTGATTAAAGCACAGGAATCTCCTTTCCTACACTGACTGAATATTCTTGTACACACTCAGCCCCCACACTTCTGTAATTACCTTATCTGTACAGCCTGAGTTTTCTTCAGCTGTTCTCTTTCTGAATGTGGCTCCCTTGAAGATTAACCCCGGTGAAAACAAGCGTCTTTCGTTCTCAAACCGGGTTTATTGCCTGGAACTCTCAGCTTTTGCAGCAGAAATGCTCCAGCCAGGAAAACAGGTCCTTCTCCCAGCTCTCCAAATCCCGACTGTCCTCCCCCTCTCTTCAAACTCCCCCCAGCAAAACCCTCATCACTGCCTCTAGCATGATACTTGCTATGACGCTGCTCCAATCAGAAATTAATCATGCCATCTCCTCCCTCTCTACACAATGGCTCCTTTTTACAGTAACCATTTGTAACCAACTGATTTCCTGTACCTTCGAGCCCTTGGCTTCCTGTAGTTATGTGGACAGAGCAGCAGAGAAAGAGAAAAAAAAATGAATGTGCGTTTAAAAGTTCACTTTCAGAGTAGGCCTATTTCTGCAGTGGAGACACATTTTTATTAGTGGGTTATGTTAAATGCAGTTTTATTAGCCAGGTTAGTTATTAATAATGTTAGTTATTAATTTTCAAATGTGTCTCTTGCACCATAGGCATTTCAGGTGAAAAATAGTGTGCGTTTTTGAATGTGCACGTGTGCTTTTAACTGTAAAAATAGATTTGCATCTTATATGTTAAAATTGTTTTTGACTGAATAGCCTGTATTTACTTATATGTCCATGTTAATCTGGTAACACATATAGCAATGCACCACACCCATGTGGTGGTGCTGCATAAAAAAAAATTGCTACCTGTGCAGTAGTGCTGTACTCTGTGCTGTAACACGCCAAATATCCTTACATAACCTCCTTTTGTTTTTAGAACTTGGCTACAATCCAAGCCAATTCCTAAAAACAACTTGTTCTTTTTTTCTTTTAAAATGCATGTGTATTGGGATATCTTTCTCTTCCTGACGTAGCTAGTAAAATCAGTAACATTTTCATTTTTACTGATAGCACAATCAACCATCCACCCATGATTAGCACCAGGACAGCTAAACCCACTATTGAGCGTTCCCCCCAGGTTCCCCAATTAAATCTTTCTACTTCTATTATCCCCAGATTACTAATTGTAATATTGTTTTTTCTCAAATTCATTTTTATAACATGTCTTTCTTTGTGATTCAATAAATATTCCACATCCGGATCTATTGGAAAAGTATCCCTTTGAAAAAAATCGATATTTTCCACTTGGCTTTCCCAAACATCATTTGTTACATGAAACAATGTTAACCCCCCAATTGACACAATTGTATCATTTGGAACCTGTAAATAAAAAACATTATATTTCACCTGTTTAACCACGTATGTTCCATGGTTTAAATGTACTACCGTCATGTTCTTTAAACAGGTGCTGGTCAACCATTTACCTCTGACCATCTTAGCCTATGCTATTTCTTCACTCCCCATATTGCTAATAATCACTTCACATCCCTCTGATATACTTGGGTCAGATTTCAAACCACAAATAGCATCTGTGGCATCAGGAACAAACGGTTTACCTGGACACATATAATTTTGTTCTTTAAACTTTACACATGTTTCCAGGTTTGGTATTAAATAAACTTCAGGTTCCCATGACTGAAATGCCACCACTTCTGGAGTCTTAATCTTAATAAATGTGTCCTCTTGCCAAAATCCCACGTTGTGTACCCACTTCGTTTGATAAATAAGTTCAGGGGCTACATATGGGATGCATAGCAAAAATCCGATCTCTAGTCTTTCCAAGTCCACATATAACGGCATTGCATTACCCATTTCGAATGCAATTTTTACCTGTATTATATCAATTTCCCTCCTGGTCAATCTTTCTATCATTTGACGAATAATATCCTGCGAAACAAAATACAAGGGGATATGTCTTTGAATCAATTGTGAAACTGCAGTTTGAACTTCTCTCATATAATTCGTTAATAGTCTATCAACAGGACTCATTATGTTCAATATTTCATTTAAAGTTCTGTCATGCTTAAGTATTATTTTAGTCGCCCGTTGCATTACATCCGCTTGTTCATTTAGAATGATTGCAGTTTCATTTATGAATCTTACTTGTTCATCCAGTCCCCCTCTAATTCCATCTAATGTTTTTGTATTATTTCTAGGTGAATACTCAGTTGTTGCGCTTTAGTACTCAGTGTTCCTACCGAAATAGAATTGGCTGTTGATATTGTGGTACCTATTATGGCTCCAACTATAGACATTACCAATGATATCGCGAGCATCACCGCATCTCTCTTTCCTCTCTTCTTCTTAATGTCTGCTGAATTCACAAATGTTTTTTCCAATTGCATTAATATATCTCTTATTGACTGCTTAGTGTCCTCTTTTCTTATTTCCAGCCACTCTTTAGTTTGTTCAATCTTAATTCCGGTATTGTTCAAGTGTTTTTCAATCAAAATCTCAGGATTCAATGGTATGTATATATTTTGGAAAATCATCCTTCTATCACTCATGATGAATCCTGGTGCCTCTTCCACCGCGATACCAGATGCTGGGCCAGGTTCAATGACAACCTGTGCTTCTGAATTCTTGAAGATCCCTCCAAATATCATCATCATTAACCATATCATCGGTTTCATCTTCAATGCTGATCGCTTTGCAGCCTTGGTCTTCACCCCTCTTTGGGGCTTTCCCGGAATCCGTCCACGTGGGCTCCAGGACTCCATCGTCTCCCGTGGGCTCTGATCCCGGAACCTCCGACCAAATAATGTTAATTTTCTAAATCAAATAGAAAATAAACAAATTAAGTACATAGCACAATACTAACTTCACCCTTTTGCCAAAAATAAAACATGCTTGGTAAAATATTTCGTTTTTTTTTTTTCTAAAATTAAGCACAAGTTAAAAGAAAACAAGCACATATAAAACAGCATTCAATATTTAATACATTTTCTCTCTGCACACCAACCATGAGCTTCCATTATATATATTTATTTATTTATTATATATTTTTGCATATATTACAGTGTTTATGTGCCATTATAACAATCAACTTTTTACCCATTTATTTTCTCTTTTTGTGTTCAAGGGACTTTATCTGTTTCTACATGCTCAAGCTGCCTGATCTCATGTCTGGGATGGCATGGTTTGATTTGATTTACGTGGACAAACTGCTCTATTGCCGTTTCACCTTCATTTTTCAAAATTTTATAAACTACAGGAGAGCTAGAAATCTAGAATTTTTCTGTTTACTTTTTCCAAAATGAAACTTGTACACCTGATCCCCTACACTGTATTCCTTTACTGATGTCTTTTTGTCATAATAAGACTTTGCACTGTCAGCAGCTCTTTCCAGATTTCTCTGCACAAAAGCAAATGCATGTTGCAAATGCCTCCTCAGTTCATCAATATATTCATGAACTGTGGATGCACTCACAAGTGTCTGCTCATGTGTTCTGTATAGTAGGTGTTGTGGTAACACCATTTTCCTACCTGTCAAGACCTCATGGGGGCTAACACCTGTTGCTTTGGCAGGAGTTGATCTGATTGCCATCAAAACCAATGGTAAACGTAAATCCCAGCTGGAACCTGCTTCTGCCACAAATTTCTTTAAAATATCGACAACAGACCTATTGCTTCTTTCAACTGTACCTGAAGACGCTGCCCGATATGCGATATGTAGTTTCCTTTTCACACCTAGTATTTGCCATACCTTACTCATTAGAGTACTTGTGAAATGACTTCCTCTGTCTGACTCAATTCGTTGTGGCAACCCAAACCTTGAGAACACATGGTTCACCAGCAATGTGGCTGCTGTTTGCGCACTACAATCTGGTGCAGGAATGCATTCAATCAACTTCGACATCAAACATACCACACTCAAAATATAACGGCTTCCCCTACTCGACCTTTTTAAAGGACCTACATAGTCTATTTGCAAATCTGACCATGGGAGAGTTAGGCCTCTTTTCATCAATGGTGCTCTATGCATTGGTGAAGCAGGTTTAAATTGGGCGCATACTAGACATCCTCTAGTATATAATTCCACATCTTGGGACATATGTAGCCAGTAAGCATAATTTTTTAGTATTTCTAATGTTTTTTGTGAACCTCTATGGACTGCAATTATGGCATCATGTGCATGGTGTAGCATTAGCCCTCTGAATGAAAGGGGTACTACCCACTGTATTTGTCCTGTTATGGACTCTCTAATCATGAGTCCATCCTGTAATCTAATTCATGTTTTGTTCTTTAATAGCACCCTCAACTCTTCTTTTCCCATACAATCATTTTCTGTTAAAGAATTTTGTTCGGGATCTATCAAATGATTATAATAGATTCCCAAAATTCGATCATTCTTTTGTGCCTCAATCAAATCTTGATCTGGCGTGTCATGACTCCACTGTACCACCGGTTGATCTACCTCCTTTGGTGCTTTAGAACGTGTGACTGCATCAATTTGTATTTCACCCATTAAATAATCAATAGGTAGCAATTCTCCCATCACAGCCCCAATCTTAGCCAGGTGGTCTGCCTTATCATTTCCCTCCTTATCCTCTCCTGGTGTTTTTAAATGCCCACAAATTTTTCTCCAGTATATTGTTAACTTATTCTCTGACACGAATTTGTCTATGGCTTGTATCATTTTTCCATGCTTAAGAGGCTTTTTGATGTATGTAACCATGCCTCTTGCTTTCCAACCAGGCACATACTCCACAAAGCTATTCCGTGCATAGTCAGAATCAGTCACCAGGACAATTTCACTGAACTTTTTATCAACTGCAGTAGCAATTGCTTTATAAATGGCTGCCAATTCCGCCACCTGACTGCTCCTATCTCCCAACTTCATCCCTATACTGGGGACACCTTCACATTTCAACCAGACATTTCCTATTCCTGCCACTAACTGTTTATTACTGTCATTTTCAATGTGAAAAGCACAACCATCCACATATACAGTTGGCAAATCCTTGCATGTTTTTTCATCAAAAGCTTTGTGTGGTGATTGTTCAAATTCCTGCAAACTAGTTTCCACTTCCATTTCATTTGGTATTTGTTCAGCTGCACAGTCATGTAAGTCAGCTAACCCTTGAGCAATTGGGTTCTTTTTATTTTGTCCATATCTCACTTCTACGGGAAAACCTTGTAATGCCAGCGTCCATGAAGTGATTCTGGATTGCGCTAGATTACCTGATCTAATTCTTTTACTCTCTAAAAATTGCAAAGGTTGGTGATATGTTTCAATAATCACCTTTTCTCCCTGAACAATGGGGCGGAAATGTTGTAGCGCCCACACAGTGGTTAATAGGGCCTTTTCACATTCATTAAATTTCATTTCAACTTGGGAAAATGCCTTACTTGCATATGCAATGGTTTTGTGATTCAAATAGTGTTTTTGTGATAACACTGCTGACATACAATGTTCAGAAAAACCTATTTCTATAAAGAAATCCCTGTCCTTTATGGGGTATGCTAAACATGGTGCCTTTACAAGACATTCCTTTAATTTAGCCACTGCATCAGACTGCTCTTTTTCCCATTTCCAGGGAGTATTCAGTTTAAGCAGTTTAGTCAATGGTTGAGTGATTTCTGCATAATTTTCAATGAACTTTCTGTTATAGCCTGTCATCCCTAATAAACTTTTTACTCCTTTCACATTTTTAGGATCTTTTAATCTTTGTATGGCCTCTATTTTCTTCTTTTGTGGATTTAGCCCATGTTCAGTCACTTCATGCCCTAAAAAGTTCACTTTTTTCTTGCACCATTGTGCTTTTTGCAAAGATACTTTGGCGCCTGCTTTCTGCAATTGGCCAAGTACATGTCTTATTTCATCAAAATGGCTTTTCAGGCTTTTATTTTTTATCAGGACATCGTCCACATAAACTATTGTTCCTCTTCCTGTTGCATCCGGCATGGCCTTTCTCAAAAATATGCCAAATTCACTCCCACTATTGATGTTCCCGAACGGAGCTCTAAGCCAGGCATATTGAGTCCTGTCAAATGTAAAGGAAAATAAATGTTGTATCTCCTCTGCCAATGGCACGCACCAATATCCAGAGGTGAGATCTAATGTGGTAAATACATTTGAACCATGTATCTGAGCTAGGCCCTGATCACTGAATGGCAGTGGCCATCTAGATACTGGTACTCTTTTATTTAACTCTTTCAAGCCTGCACACAGCCGCCATTGACCATTTGGCTGTAACACACCTAAAATAGGTGTATTGGATGTGCTATGAATGGGCCTGATGATTCCCCGCGATTCCAGATTTTTAATAATCTCTGCCAATGATTCTAAACATGCCAGCGGTAGTCTATACTGGCGTACAAACACTGGATTTCTGCTACACCCTTCTGGTAGTGTGGCCACATGTAAATCAGTTAAACCACAATCATAAGCATCTTTTGCAAATACATCCTTAAACTCCATAAATATCTCCCTCAGATTGTCCCTATCTTCATTGCTTTCACACGCATTCGCTAAGGAGATCTGCTCTTCTACCATTTTGGAAAATTCTGGAAAATCTTCTGGTAAGGGAATCTCGGCGCTTTCCTCTAACTGTGTGGCTGTGTCTTTTTGTAAAGCTGCCACTTTTAAATATTTTGGCATATCAGCTTCCACTTCAATGGGCTGATTTTCTGTTTCATTTTCATTTACATTAAATATTATGCAATCCTCTTGATGGCAGCACACTGTCTCATTTGAATCATAAGGATACACAGAATGAATTTTAAATATTCCTTTGGGCTGAGAGTCCAGGTGTTCTGGCAACTCACCCTTGGCATCTACATACTTTTCAGGAATATTTCCAATCACCATGTTATTTAAATCTGCCGTATAATGTGATTTTTGTATGGCCATTCCTAATGGGGAGTTTTCCTCTAAATGAATATCCTGACAACCTTTATTATTTACCATAATTTTTACAGATCATTCACCAATATCTACCAATGGAATGTATTCATAATCCAGGCCTTGCTGTTTTATGGATTCATTCAGGCATACAAATGCATCAGAGCCTTTCATCTGCCGTCCATTTTTGCATTTCAGTGTTATTGCAAACTGTTTTGTAAATGCAGGAATAATAGTATCTTTCCTCATTTGTAATTCGATTGCATAAGGAACCAGTTGTGCACAATGATAAGCCCTTCTTTTGTCTTCAAATTCAGGTGCCGGACCACCTAGGCGTGACCATATTTTTTGATTAAGGAAATCTAACACCATACACATTCTGTGCATGATGTCATTGCCCATGTAAAATTCATTTTGTGCTCCACTCACTATCCATATATTATGGTAAATTGTTTTCTGCCCAATGCTAATTTTAAGCATGCATCGGCCTGCAATTCGGTTTTCAAAGTCTGGACTGTCCAACCCAGAAACATATTGGTTTTTAAACCTAAATCTTGGGATTTCTTCCCTCTCCATTATTTTTTGCAACAATTTCTCATTAATGAAACTCCTTTCATGTTCAAGCGCTAAAGTGGCCTTTATTGTTTTAAAATAGTCATTTATACCAACATGAACCCATGGTTGCTCATCTTCCATGTGTATTTCTGCCAGAGTGGTAATGTGTTTTTCTGAATCTGTTTTAGGAGCAATATTCTGTTTGCATGTTTTCTCTTTTAAATAAAAACGTAATGTGTGCTCATCTATGGCAGTCTGCCAATTTTTCCTTGGGTCCAAGTATATTTGTACAGGTAGTTTTTCATTGTCGCTCTGCATTTTGTCTTGACACATTAATATAACAGTGACACTAGGTATGCAGCTATTCTGGAGATATACCTCCACAGCATCATTTGTTTTGGCAACGGTGTGACATTCATTTATATTGCTGTTTTGTGATTTTAGTTTCTTAGGCCTCAATGGTTTTTTGGTTAAGGACCACAGCACTCCATTCACCCCATCTATTAGAGGAGACAATATTTTCAGACAATCTGTCCCCATCAGAAATGGAATTTCACAAATAGATGTGATCAATACCTCTTGTTTCATTCTGTGCTTTCCTATTTTTATGTCAACCTCAGTTACCCCTATGATGGGCACCTCCTCCCCATTAAAGTTATGCACTGGGCCTTGATTTTCCTTCACTGTGATCTGACTCTGTGGGGGTCTCCCTTCATTGATACTCTTTACCAGCTCCTTGGACATAATTGTGGCCTGTGCGCCAGTGTCAATCATAGCAAAGGTGTGGCATTTTTCTTCTACAGTGATGGGTGCATAATATCTGTCCTCAACTTCCTCTAATAAACATAAGAAATGTGAATTCTTACTGATTTCAGGGCTCACCTTTCTCGGGTCTTTTTCACTTTTGGCTAAACACATTGGTAAATGGAAAGACATTTTTCCCTCCTTTTTACCCATTTCTGCGCGAGAGACTTTATTCATTTCTCCATGATCAGAGGTTTTTTGGAGTGTGGCCACTGTTCGCCCATCCATCTGGGTAACATCAGAGACCACATTACAACCTTCCAACTGAACATGTGTAACAACATCATTCAGCAATTTGTCATTTTTTAATTCTGTGCATTTGTGATCATTTAGTGTGATACCAGCCCTTTCAGCCTCTTCAAAAATATGTGGCTCAAAGAATTCTTCAGGTGATTGACTTGTACCCTCCTTGTGAGTATTTCCTTTTTCTGTCTGTGTTTGGTCATTGTTTTGCTTGCCCAGGGAAGGAGCTATAGCATCCCCACTTACTCCCTGTCCACTGGTATTCCCCATGCATGAGTCATTTTTCTTAAGTCTGTCCCTTTGTTCTTTTGGAATTCCTAATGTTTCTTTTTCATTTGTACAAATCTTTACTGTTTTATTTAGCTCTAGGTTAAACCGTACCTCTTTTTTAGAAGTATTTGCACTTTCTGTCACAAGCTCATTTACTGGCACTTTCACATTTAATCCATTAGGCATCTCAGAGTCGTTATGCAAAATTATATCAGAGCAATCTGTCATTTTGGCACTGCAGTTACCATGAGTACTTAGTCACTTTTCGGAAGCCCCCCGGTCATTGCTATGGCCATCAGCCCCCTCTTTGGAAGGTTGTTTTTGCGCTGTACAGAGCTTTCCTATTTGCTCAGCTAACATTTTCACTTGGGCCTCAAGGCACTGGAACCTTTCCATCTCTCTAGGATCCTCTTTCTGTGGTCTAGGTCGATATTGGTTGTTTTCCCCTGATTGGATCTATTCTGATACCTCTCAGGTGAATGATGTCGGTTGGGATGCTTTCTGAACTCTTGATTCATTTGTGGAGGGGAGCGGGTTGCACCCATCCTTTGATTATAGTCCCCTGGTGGGGAATCATTGTACTGGCGTGGATTGTAGTTCACGTTTTGCCTCATGTCCTGTCTCTCAGATTGTGGGTACTGGCCCCTAGGATGATTTCCATTATCAGTAAATCGATCCACATATCGGGGCCTATCCTGATTACCATATATCATGGTGTTGGGATCAAATCTGCTCTGTGTCCCCAATGATTGGTAGGGACCATCATTTCTTTGATCTTGATTTTGTCTCTGGTTATTGTTCATACCTGCCATATCAGGCCGATATCCTACCCGGGGTCTGTCCCCTAAATTCTAGGGCTGATGTAGCTCTCTCTATAATAGGATCATGTGATTGGAACTTGGGTACAGGAAATGGCGATCTTTGTTGATTACCCCTTTGTTCAGGTGTCACATTATTTTTACCTTGGCTTTGAGCAGACTCAAGGGACATTTTGGCTGACCTGATTTCCATTACTGTGGCTGAGGGTTCTTTAGATTTAGGTCTAGTATCTTTCATTTTATCACTTTCTCTGCCCTGACAATAGAGTACCTCATATAGTTTTGTGCTTTGATGTACAATCCATTCAAGGGACTTGTCACGGTCAAATTCACGGACCAATTGGGATATGATGTCTTCCTGTAGCCCATAGAAGTATGCAGTTTTAAACTCATTGGAATTTGAGTCAAAAGATACATCAAAGTGAGAAAATGCTCTTTTTAAGTCTTGTAAAAATTGGCGAGGGGATGTATTAGGTCCAGCAGTAATTGTGTAAGCGACTTTCTTTGCCTCCTGCAATGACTGAAAAGAAGAAAAATGACGCCTAATTTCTTTTTCAAACTCCAACCAGGTCATATTCTGCTGTTCATTTAATCCCCTTATGATGCTGGCCGTCGGGGCATCTAAAGTTAAATGAAAATATTGTCTGTACTGTTCCTTAGGTATCTGGAGTGCTTTAAAAATGTCCTGCACCGCTTCTAAGTGATCCTCAATGCAGCATTCACCTCCCCTTTTAAATGGTTTGATCAGGGCTTTAATGGATTTCATTATTTTTATGGGGCTACTTGTTGCAATGCATGGAATTGCACTATTTTGTGATTCAATCCTGTTTTCAGGTGTATGAGATTGGTGGCTGCTCCCAATGGGAGTATCAAATCCCCCAAGGGCGCTGCAACCAAGTTCAGTCACCAGCCCAGTCAATGGAGCACTAGCTCTTTGGGCAGAGCTAGAATTCACCCCCACTCCATTGAATGTGGTACCCTGCCACCTCTCCTGGGACCTGGGAATGCACATTTGCTGTTCTAAGTCCTTAAACTTTTTAAGGAGTCTGTTGGCTTCATTTTGCAAATAGTTGTTTTCATCACTCATCTTATTAATCACCTCCTGCATGTCGCAAATTTGCATTTGGCATTCATTGAACTCTTTATTTCTCTTGTCTCTTTCTTGAATCATTTTAATCATTTCTTGTTCTGCACTCTGGAGATCACATTCTTTTTCACAATGTTCTTTTTGTAAAATCTGCATTTCTGAAACAACCTCATCTTTATCCTGTCTAATGTGGTCCACTAAGGCTTTTAAGTGTACCAATTCTTGCTCACTATCCTCAAATTGTTTCTTGCTTTTGGATAACTGAGTATCAAAGTCTCTGCATTTTAATTGCATGTCTTTTTGGCATACATCCAATTCTGCTCTCAACATTTCCTGATTTTTACTTGCCCCATCTAATTCAGTCTTTAACCTGTTAATTAGCTGAGTATCATTCTCCTGCATTCGCAGGGACTTATTTAAAATAAACCATATTTTGCCGCATAGCCGTATTAAACAGTCTTTCTCTGCACTTTTATCGGCTGCATTCAATAATCTTGTAAGGCAGACCTGAATTATGCTGCCTTCTGCAAAAATATTGTCTAGTTTTTCTTTCTGCACCTCACCCTGAATGCGTTCACGCCATTCTAACGTGCTATTCGACGACCAAGTCCCATGTGCAAACAACTTTGCCTCTAAATATTGCACTAGGTCTGAGAATGTGGTTTCCCTTTGTGACATTCTGAAATTGTTTTTAGTGGCACACTGCTATTATAAAATGGGTTCCCTTTAATGTGCAAATGGCAGTGTGAGACACGCTTGCCACGCCCAGTAGGTACTCTATGATCACTTTCCCGGCCTGCAATGCACCATAAATATGTAAGGTATTTTGTGGAGATTTGGGGCCTGACGGTATTTTCTTACCGCCGAAAAATAACTTAGCAACAATCACTCCTTGTATTCAGATTGGGCCATGTACAACAATAATACAGTGGACATGCATTGTTTCAGCACCCAGACATGCGTATTTGGTATGCGTGGTTGGTATGCGTGGTTGGTGGTATTTTGGTGAGCATAATTCCCTTGTTTTATTTGTGGCCCCAATATCCAGAATCCCTTATTTTTGCTTAGATTTTTCGTGTAATCACTAGAGAGACCTCAGGCTTGCATTTCTGGAACACCACATTTTCATTTTTAGTGTGCCACCATGGGCAATTTCTCTCTGTCTTATCTACGGCAGCGAGCTATCATGTGGTATTTTCACTATCTTATATACGGTTGTGAACTATGTCCCGGGCCTCCCTTTTTGCCGACTCATAGACCCCCGACAAACTACAACACACACAGTTAGTTATAACTGCTCATACTGAATTACATTGTGCACACGGCTGCAACCAAATTTGATGTTTAGCTACCTTGAAAATGACAATTGCACTGTCTAAACATCTCCCCACATCATCAGCACTGCTTTGGTAAATATAAAACACGCCACCCGTCTGCTTTCAAATATTTTTGTGTATTATAAAAGTTGCATTTAAACACGATCTCACTCTTTACAGAAATAAATAAAATAGCACAGTAACAGCATTGTCTGTGATACACTGAAAAGAGAGTGGCAGAGACAAGAACTCAATTTGCAACATTAACATGTGATTAAAGCACAGGAATCTCCTTTCCTACACTGACTGAATATTCTCGTACACACTCAGCCCCCACACCTCTGTAATTACCTTATCTGTTCAGCCTGAGTTTTCTTCAGCTGTTCTCTTTCTGAATGTGGCTCCCTTGAAGATTAACCCCGGTGAAAACAAGCGTCTTTCGTTCTCAAACCGGGGTTATTGCCTGGAACTCTCAGCTTTTGCAGCAGAAATGCTCCAGCCAGGAAAACAGGTCCTTCTCCCAGCTCTCCAAATCCCGACTGTCCTCCCCCTCTCTTCAAACTCCGCCCAGCAAAACCCTCATCACTGCCTCTAGCATGATACTTGCTATGACGCTGCTCCAATCAGAAATTAATCATGCCATCTCCTCCCTCTCTACACAATGGCTCCTTTTTACAGTAACCATTTGTAACCAACTGATTTCCTGTACCTTCGAGCTCTTTGCTTCCTGTAGTTATGTGGACAGAGCAGCAGAGAAAAAGAAAAAAAAATTAATGTGCGTTTAAAAGTTCAATTTCAGAGTAGGCCTATTTCTGCAGTGGAGACACATTTTTATTAGTGGGTTATGTTAAATGCAGTTTTATTAGTCAGGCTAGTTATTAATAATGTTAGTTATTAATTTTCAAATGTGTCTCTTGCACCATAGGCATTTCAGGTGAAAAATAGTGTGCATTTTTGAATGTGCACGTGTGCTTTTAACTGTAAAAATAGATTTGCATCTTATATGTTAAAATCGTTTTTGACTGAATAGCCTGTATTTACTTATATGTCCATGTTAATCTGGTAACACATATAGCAATGCACCACACCCATGTGGTGGTGCTGCATAAAAATAAATTGCTACCTGTGCAGTAGTGCTGTACTCTGTGCTGTAACACGCCAAATATCCTTACAAAAGGCCTTATTAACCACTGTGTGGGCGCTACAACATTTGCGCCCCATTGTTCAGGGAGAAAAGGTGATTATTGAAACAAATCATCAACCTTTGCAATTTTTAGAGAGTAAAAGAATTAGATCAGGTAATCTAGCACAATCCAGAATCACTTCATGGACGCTGGCATTACAAGGTTTTCCCGTAGAAGTGAGATATGGACAAAATAAAAAGAACCCAATTGCTCAAGGGTTAGCTGACTTACATGACTGTGCAGCTGAACAAATACCAAATGAAATGGAAGTGGAAACTAGTTTGCAGGAATTTGAACAATCACCACACAAAGCTTTTGATGAAAAAACATGCAAGGATTTGCCAACTGTATATGTGGATGGTTGTGCTTTTCATATTGTAATAAACAATTAGTGGCAGGAATAGGAAATGTCTGGTTGAAATGTGAAGGTGTCCCCAGTATAGGGATGAGGATTGGAGATAGGAGCAGTCAGGTGGCGGAATTGGCAGCCATTTATAAAGCAATTGCTACTGCAGTTGATAAAAAGTTCAGTGAAATTGTCCTGGTGACTGATTCTGACTATGCACGGATTAGCTTTGTGGAGTATGTGCCTGGTTGGAAAGCAAGAGGCATGGTTACATACATCAAAAAGCCTCTTAAGCATGGAAAAATTATACAAGCCATAGACAAATTGGTGTCAGAGAATAAGTTAACAATATACTGGAGAAAAATTTGTGGGCATTTAAAAACACCAGGAGAGGATAAGGAGGGAAATGATAAGGCAGACCACCTGGCTAAGATTGGGGCTGTGATGGGAGAATTGCTACCTATTGATTATTTAATGGGTGAAATACAAATTGATGCAGTCACACGTTCTAAAGCACCAAAGGAGGTAGATCAACCAGTGGTACAGTGGAGTCATGACACGCCAGACCAAGATTTGATTGAGGCACAAAAGAATGATCAAATTTTGGGAATCTATTATAATCATTTGATAGATCCCGAACAAAATTCTTTAACAGAAAATGATTGTATGGGAAAAGAAGAGTTGAGGGTGCTATTAAAGAACAAAACACGAATTAGATTACAGGATGGACTCATGATTAGAGAGTCCATAACAGGACAAATACAGTGGGTAGTACCCCTTTCATTCAGAGGGCTAATGCTACACCATGCACATGATGCCATAATTGCAGTCCATAGAGGTTCACAAAAAACATTAGAAATACTAAAAAATTATGCTTACTGGCCACATATGTCCCAAGATGTGGAATTATATACTAGAGGATGTCTAGTATGCGCCCAATTTAAACCTGCTTCACCAATGCATAGAGCACCAGTGATGAAAAGAGGCCTAACTCTCCCATGGTCAGATTTGCAAATAGACTATGTAGGTCCTTTAAAAAGGTCGAGTAGGGGAAGCCGTTATATTTTGAGTGTGGTATGTTTGATGTCGAAGTGGATTGAATGCATTCCTGCACCAGATTGTAGTGCGCACACAGCAGCCACATTGCTGGTGAACCATGTGTTCTCAAGGTTTGGGTTGCCACAACGAATTGAGTCAGACAGAGGAAGTCATTTCACAAGTACTCTAATGAGTACATATCGCATATCGGGCAGCGTCTTCAGGTACAGTTGAAAGAAGCAATAGGTCTGTTGTGGATATTTTAAAGAAATTTGTGGCAGAAGCAGGTTCCAGCTGGGATTTACGTTTACCATTGGTTTTGATGGCAATCAGATCAACTCCTGCCAAAGCAACAGGTGTTAGCCCCCATGAGGTCTTGACAGGTAGGAGAATGGTGTTACCACAACACCTACTATACAGAACACATGAGCAGACACTTGTGAGTGCATCCACAGTTCATGAATATATTGATGAACTGAGGAGGCATTTGCAACATGCATTTGCTTTTGTGCAGAGAAATCTGGAAAGAGCTGCTGACAGTGCAAAGTCTTATTATGACAAAAAGACATCAGTAAAGGAATACAGTGTAGGGGATCAGGTGTACAAGTTTCATTTTGGAAAAAGTAAACAGAAAAATTCTAGATTTCTAGCTCTCCTGTAGTTTATAAAATTTTGAAAAATGAAGGTGAAACGGCAATAGAGCAGTTTGTCCATGTAAATCAAATCAAACCATGCCATCCCAGACATGAGATCAGGCAGCTTGAGCATGTAGAAACAGATAAAGTCCCTTGAACACAAAAAGAGAAAATAAATGGGTAAAAAGTTGATTGTTATAATGGCACATAAACACTGTAATATATGCAAAAATATATAATAAATAAATAAATAAATATATATAATGGAAGCTCATGGTTGGTGTGCAGAGAGAAAATGTATTAAATATTGAATGCTGTTTTATATGTGCTTGTTTTCTTTTAACTTGTGTTTAATTTTAGAAAAAAAAAAAAACGAAATATTTTACCAAGCATGTTTTATTTTTGGCAAAAGGGTGAAGTTAGTATTGTGCTATGTACTTAATTTGTTTATTTTCTATTTGATTTAGAAAATTAACATTATTTGGTCGGAGGTTCCGGGATCAGAGCCCACGGGAGACGATGGAGTCCTGGAGCCCACGTGGACGGATTCCGGGAAAGCCCCAAAGAGGGGTGAAGACCAAGGCTGCAAAGCGATAAGCATTGAAGATGATACCGATGATATGGTTAATGATGATGATGATATATGGAGGGATCTTCAAGAATTCAGAAGCACAGGTTGTCATTGAACCTGGACCAGCATCTGGTATCGCGGTGGAAGAGGCACCAGGATTCATCATGAGTGATAGAAGGATGATTTTCCAAAATATATACATACCATTGAATCCTGAGATTTTGATTGAAAAACACTTGAACAATACCGGAATTAAGATTGAACAGACTAAAGAGTGGCTGGAAATAAGAAAAGAGGGCACTAAGCAGTCAATAAGAGATATATTAATGCAATTGGAAAAAACATTCGTGAATTCAGCAGATATTAAGAAGAAGAGAGGAAAGAGAGGTGCAGTGATGCTCGCGATATCATTGGTAATGTCTATAGTTGGAGCCATAATAGGTACCACAATATCAACAGCCAATTCTATTTCGGTAGGAACACTGAGTACTAAAGCGCAACAACTGAGTATTGACCTAGAAATAATACAAAAAACATTAGATGGAATTAGAGGGGGAACCTGGGGGGAACGCTCAATAGTGGGGATGGCTGTCATGGTGATAATCATGGGTGGATGGTTGATTGTGCTATCAGTAAAAATGAAAATGTTACTGATTTTACTAGCTACGTCAGGAAGAGAAAGATATCCCAATATACATGCATTTTAAAAGAAAAAAAAGAACAAGTTGTTTTTAGGAATTGGCTTGGATTGTAGCCAAGTTCTAAAAACAAAAGGAGGGTATATGTAAGGATATTTGGCGTGTTACAGAACAGAGTACAGCACTACTGCACATGTAGCAATTTTTTTTTTGATGCAGCACCACCACATGGCTGTGGTGTATTGCTATATGTGTTGCCAGATTAACATGGACATATAAGTAAAGACAGGCTATTCAGTCAAAAACAATTTTAACATATAAGATGCAAATCTATTTTTACAGTTAAAAGCACACGTGCACACTCAAAAATGCGCACTATTTTTCACCTGAAATGCCTATGGTGCAAGAGACACATTTGAAAATTAATAACTAACATTATTAATAAATAACCTGACTAATAAAACTGCATTTAACATAACCCACTAATAAAAATGTGTCTCCGCTGCAGAATTAGGCCTACTCTGAAAGTGAACTTTTAAACGCACATTCATTTTTTTCTTTTTCTCTGCTGCTCTGTCCACATAACTACAGGAAGCAAAAGGGCTCGAAGGAACAGGAAATCAGTTGGTTACAAATAATTACTGTAGAAATGAGCCATTGTGTAGTGAGGGAGGAGATGGCATGATTGATTTCTGATTGGAGCAGCGTCATAGCAAGTATCATGCTAGAGGCAGTGATGAGATTTTTGCTGGGGGAGCTTGAAGAGAGGGGGAGGACAGTCGGGATTTGGCAGAGCTGGGAGAAGGACCTGTTTCCTGGCTGAAGCATTCCTGCTGCAAAAGCTGAGAATTCCAGGCAATAACCCCGGTTTGAGAACGAAAGACGCTTGTTTTCACTGGGGTTAATCTTCAAGGGAGCCAAATTCAGAAAGAGAACAGCTGAAGAAAACTCATGCTGAACAGATAAGGTAATTACAGAAGTGTGGGGGCTGAGTGTGTACGAGAATGTTCAGTCAGTGTAAGAAAGGAGATTCCTGTGCTTTAATCACATGTTTAATGTTGCAAATTGAGTTCTTGTCTCCGCCACTCTCTTTTCAGTGTATCACAGACAATGCTGTTACTGTGCTATTTTATTTATTTCTGTAAAGAGTGAGATTGTGTTTAAATGCAACTTTTATAATACACAAAAATATTTGAAAGCAGACGGGTGGTGTGTTTTATATTTACCAATACAGTGCTGATGATGTGGGGAGATGTTTAGACAGTGCAATTGTCATTTTCAAGGTAGCCAAACGTCAAATTTGCTGCAGCCGGGTGCACAATGTAATTCAGTATGAGCAACTATAACTAACTGTGTGTGTTGTAGTTTGTCGGAGGTCTATGAGTCGGCAAAAAGGGAGGCCCAGGACATAGTTCACTACCGTATATAAGATAGTGAAAATACCACATGATAGCTCGCTGCCGTAGATAAGACAGAGAGAAATTGCCCATGGTGGCACACTAAAAATGAAAATGTGGTGTTCCTGAAATGCAAGCCTGAGGTCTCTCTAGTGATTACACGAAAAATCTAAGCAAAAATAAGGGGTTCTGGATATTGGGGCCACAAATAAAACAAGGGAATTATGCTCACCAAAATACCACCAACCACGCATACCAACCACGCATACCAAATACGCATGTCTGTGTGCTGAAATAATGCATGTCCACTGTATTATTGTTGTACATGGCCCAATCTGAATACAAGGAGTGATTGTTGCTAAGTTATTTTTCGGCGGTAAGAAAATACCGTAAGGCCCCAAATCTCCACAAAATACCTTACAGGGTGCAGGGAGACATGAGTGGGGGCCTGGTGGAGGCTGCCCCTGCACTGCTGGGGGGTGGGGGTAATAGGGGACCTGAGTGGGGGCCTGGTGGAGGCTGCCCCTGGTGGCTGGGGGTTGGGGGTGGTGGTAGACATGGGTGGGGGCGTGGTGGAGGCTGCCCCTGCACTGCTGGGGGTGGGGGTAATAGGGGACATGATTGGGGGCCTGGTGGAGGCTGCCCCTGGTGGCTGGGGGTTGGGGGTGGTGGTAGACATGGGTGGGGGCCTGGTGGAGGCTGCCCCTGCACTGCTGGGGGTGGGGGTAATAGGGGACATGAGTGGGGGCCTGGTGGAGGCTGCCCCTGGTGGCTGGGGGGTGGGCGTGATGGGAGACATGAGTTGGACATGAGTGGGGGCCTGGTGGAGGCTGCCCCTGCACTGCTGGGAGGTGGGGGTAATAGGGGACATTAGTGGGGGCCTGGTGGAGGCTGCCCCTGGTGGCTGGGGGGTGGGGGTGCTGGGAGACAGGAGTGGGAGCCTGGTGGAGGGTGCCCCTGACTGCTGGGGGGTAGGGCGTGCAGGGACACATGAGTAGGGACCTGGTGGCGGCTGCCCCTGGTGGCTGGGGGGTGGGGGTGCTGGGAGACAGGAGTGGGGGCCTGGTGGAGGGTGCCCCTGACTGCTGGGGGGTAGGGGGTGCAGGGAGACATGAGGGGGGGCCTGGTGGAGGCTGCCCCTGGTTGCTGGGGGTGGGGGTGGTGGGAGACATGAGTTGGACATGAGTGGGGGCTTGGTGGAGGCTACCCCTGCACTGCTGGGGGGTGGGGGTAATAGGGGACATGAGTGGGGGCCTGGTGGAGGCTGCCCCTGGTGGCTGGGGGGTGGGGGTGCTGGGAGACAGGAGTGGGAGCCTGGTGGAGGGTGCCCCTGACTGCTGGGGGGTAGGGGGTGCAGGGAGACAGGAGAGGGGGCCTGGTGGAGGGTGCCCCTGACTGCTGGGGGGTGGGGGTGGTGGGAGACATGAGTGGGGGCCTGGTGGAGGCTGCCCCTGGTGGCTGGGGGGTGGGGGTGGTGGGAGACATGAGTGGGGGCCTGGTGGAGGCTGCCCCTGGTGGCTGGGGGGTGGGGGTGCAGGGGAACATGAGTTGGACATGAGTGGGGGCCTGCTGGCAGGTGCCCCACAGTGCTGGGGTGTGGGGGTGCAGGGGAACATGAATTGGACATGAGTGAGGGCCTGCTGGCAGGTGCCCCACAGTGCTGGGGGGTTGGGGTGGTGGGAGACATGAGTTGGACATGAGTGGGGGCCTGGTGGAGGCTGCCCCTGCACTGCTCGGGGGTGGGGGTAATAGGGGACATGAGTGGGGGCCTGGTGGAGGCTGGCCCTGGTGGCTGGGGGGTGGGGGTGCTGGGCGACAGGAGTGGGAGCCTGGTGGAGGGTGCCCCTGCACTGCTGGGGGTAGGGGGTGCAGGGAGACATGAGTGGGGGCCTGGTGGAGGCTGCCCCTGCAATGCTGGGGGGTGGGGGTGGTGGTAGACATGGGTGGGGCCCTGGTGGAGGCTGCCCCTGCACTTCTGGGGGGTGGGGGTGCAGGGAGACAGGAGTGGGGGCCTGGTGGAGGCTGTCCCTGCACGACTGGGGGTAGGGGTGATGGGAGACATGAGTGGGGGCCTGGCGGAGGCTGCCCCTGCACTGCTGGGGGGTGGGGGTAATAGGGGACATGAGTGGGGGCCTGGTGGAGGCTGCCCCTGGTGGCTGGGGGGTGGGGGTGCTGGGAGACAGGAGTGGGAGCCTGGTGGAGGGTGCCCCTGACTGCTGGGGGGTAGAGGGTGCAGGGAGACATGAGTGGGGGCTTGGTGGAGGCTGCCCCTGCACTGCTGGGGGGTGGGGGTAATAGGGGACATGAGTGGGGGCCAGGTGGAGGCTGCCCCTGGTGGCTGGGGGGTAGGGGTGGTGGGAGACATGGGTGGGGGCCTGGTGGAGGCTGCCCCTGCACTGCTGGGGGGGTAATAGGGGACATGAGGGGGGGCCTGGTGGAGGCTGCCCCTGGTGGCTGGGGGGTGGGCGTGGTGGGAGACAGGATTGGGAGCCTGGTGGAGGGTGCCCCTTCACTGCTGGGGGGCAGGGGGTGCAGGGAGACATGAGTGGGGGCCTGGTGGAGGCTGCCCCTGCACTGCTGGGGGGTAGGGGTGGTGGTAGACATGGGTGGGGCCCTGGTGGTGGCTGCCCCTGCACGACTGGGGGTGGGGGTGATGGGAGACATGAGTGGGGGCCTGGTGGAGGCTGCCCCTGCACTGCTGGGGGGTGGGGGTAATAGGGGACATGAGTGGGGGCCTGGTGGAGGCTGCCCCTGGTGGCTGGGGGGTGGAGGTGCTGGGAGACAGGAGTGGGAGCCTGGTGGAGGGGGCCCCTGACTGCTGGGGGTAGGGGGTGCAGGGAGACATGAGTGTGGGCCTGGTGGAGGCTGCCCCTGCACTGCTGGGGGGTGGGGGTAATAGGGGTCATGAGTGGGGGCCTGGTGGAGGCGGCACCTGGTGGCTGGGAGGTGGGGGTGGGGGGAGACATGGGTGGGGGCCTGGTGGAGGCTGCCCCTGCACTGCTGGGGGTTGGGGGTAATAGGGGACATGAGTGGGGGCCTGGTGGAGGCTGCCCCTGGTGGCTGGGTGGTGGGGGTACAGGGGAACATGAGTTGGACATGAGTGGAGGCCTGCTGGCAGGTGCCCCACAGTGCTGGGGGGTGGGGGTGCAGGGGAACATGAGTTGGACATGAGTGGGGGCCTGCTGGCAGGTGCCCCACAGTGCTTGGGGGTGGGGGTGGTGGGAGACATGAGTTGGACATGAGTGGGGGCCTGGTGGAGGCTGCCCCTGCACTGCTGGGGGTTGGGGGTAATAGGGGACATGAGTGGGGGCCTGGTGGAGGCTGCCCCTGGTGGCTGGGGGTGCTGCGAGACAGGAGTGGGAGCCTGGTGGAGGGTGCCCCTGACTGCTGGGGGTTAGGGGGTACAGGGAGACATGAGTGGGGGCCTGGTAAAGGCTGCCCCTGCACTGCTGGGGGGTGGGGATGGGGTAGACATGGGTGGGGCCCTGGTGGAGGCTGCCCCTGCACTGCTGGGGGGTGGGGGTGCAGGGAGACAGGAGTGGGTGCCTGGTGGAGGCTGCCCCTGCACGACTGGGGGGTGGGGTGATGGGAGACATGTGTGGGGGCCTGGTGGAGGCTGCCCCTGCACTGCTGGGGGGTGGGGGTAATAGGGGACATGAGTGGGGGCCTGGTGGAGGCTGCCCCTGGTGGCTGTGGGTGGGGGTGCTGGGAGACAGGAGTGGGAACCTGGTGGAGGGTGCCCCTGACTGCTGGGGGTAGGGGGTGCAGGGAGACATGAGTGGGGGCCTGGTGGAGGCTGCCCCTGCACTGCTGGGAGGTGGGGGTAATAGGGGACATGAGTGGGGGCCTCGTGGAGGCTGCCCCTGGTGGCTGAGGGGTGGGGGTGGTGGGAGACATGGGTGGGGGCCTGGTGGAGGCTGCCGCTGCACTGCTGGGGGGTGAGGGTAATAGGGGACATGAGTGGAGGCCTGGTGGAGGCTGCCCCTGGTGGCTGGGGGGTGGGCGTGGTGGGAGACATGAGTTGGACATGAGTGGGGGCCTGGTGGAGGCTGCCCCTGCACTGCTGGGAGGTGGGGGTAATAGGGGACATGAGTGGGGGCCTGGTGGAGGCTGCCCCTGGTGGCTGGGGGGTGGGGGTGCTGGGAGACAGGAGTGGGAGCCTGGTGGAGGGTGCCCCTGACTGCTGGGGGGTAGGGGGTGCAGGGAGACATGAGTGGGGGCCTGGTGGAGGCTGCCGCTGGTGGCTGGGGGGTGGGGGTGGTGGGAGACATGAGTGGGGGCCTGGTGGAGGCTGCCCCTGGTGGCTGGGGGGTGGGGGTGCAGGGGAACATGAGTTGGAAATGAGTGGGGGCCTGCTGGCAGGTGCCCCACAGTGCTGGGGGTGGGGGTGCAGGGGAACATGAATTGGACATGAGTGGGGGCCTGCTGGCAGGTGCCCCACAGTGCTGGGTGGTGGGGGTGGTGGGAGACATGAGTTGGACATGAGTAAGGGCCTGGTGGAGTCTGCCCCTGCACTGCTGGGGGGTGGGGGTAATAGGGGACATGAGTGGGGGCCTGGTGGAGGCTGCCCCTGGTGGCTGGGGGGTGGGGGTGCTGGGAGACAGGAGTGGGAGCCTGGTGGAGGGTGCCCCTGCACTGCTGGGGGGTAGGGGGTGCAGGGAGACATGAGTGGCGGCCTGGTGGAGGCAGCTCCTGCACTGCTGGGGGGTGGGTGTGGTGGTAGACATGGGTGGGGCCCTGGTGGAGGCTGTCCCTGCACTGCTGGGGGGTGGGGGTGCAGGGAGACAGGAGTGGGGGTCTGGTGGAGGCTGCCCCTGCATGACTGGGGGGTGGGGGTGATGGGAGACATGAGTGGGGGCCTGGTGGAGGCTGCCCCTGCACTGCTGGGGAGTGGGGGTAATAGGGGACATGAGTGGGGGCCTGGTGGAGGCTGCCCCTGGTGGCTGGGGGGTGGGGGTGCTGGGAGACAGGAGTGGGAGCCTGGTGGAGGGTGCCCCTGACTGCTGGGGGGTAGGGGGTGCAGGGAGACATGAGTGGGGGCCTGGTGGAGGCTGCCCCTGCACTGCTGGGGGGTGGGGGTAATAGGGGACATGAGTGGGGGCCAGGTGGAGGCTGCCCCTGGTGGCTGGGGGGTGGGGGTGGTGGGAGACATGGGTGGGGGCCTGGTGGAGGCTGCCCCTGCACTGCTGGGGGGTGGGGGTAATAGGGGACATGAGTGGGGGCCTGGTGGAGGCTGCCCCTGCACTGCTGGGGTGTAGGGGGTGCAGGGAGACATGAGTGGGGTCCTCGTGGAGGCTGCCCCTGCACTGCTGGGGGGTGGGGGTGGTGGTAGACATGGGTGGGGCCCTGGTGGAGGCTGCCCCTGCACTGCTGGGGGGTGGGGGTGCAGGGAGACAGGAGTGGGGGCCTGGTGGAGGCTGCCCCTGCACGACTGGGGGGTGGGGGTGATGGGAGACATGAGTGGGGGCCTGGTGGAGGCTGCCCCTGCACTGCTGGGGGGTGGGGGTAATAGGGGACATGAGTGGGGGCCTGCTGGAGGCTGCCCCTGGTGGCTGGGGGGTGGGGGTGCTGGGAGACAGGAGTGGGAGCCTGGTGGAGGGTGCCCCTGACTGCTGGGGGATAGGGGGTGCTGGGAGACATGAGTGGGGGCCTGGTGGAGGCTGCCCCTGCACTGCTGGGGGGTGGGGGTGCAGGGAGACAGGAGTGGGGGCCTGGTGGAGGCTGCCCCTGCACGACTGGGGGGTGGGGGTGATGGGAGACATGAGTGGGGGCCTGGTGGAGGCTGCCCCTGCACTGCTGGGGGGTGGGGGTAATAGGGGACATGAGTGGGGGCCTGCTGGAGGCTGCCCCTGGTGGCTGGGGGGTGGGGGTGCTGGGAGACAGGAGTGGGAGCCTGGTGGAGGGTGCCCCTGACTGCTGGGGGATAGGGGTGCTGGGAGACATGAGTGGGGGCCTGGTGGAGGCTGCCCCTGCCCTGCTGGGGGGTGGGGGTAATAGGGGACATGAGTGGGGGCCTGGTGGAGGCTGCCCCTGGTGGCGGGGGTGGGGGTGGTGGGAGACATGGGTGGGGGCCTGGTGGAGTCTGCCCCTGCACTGCTGGGGGATGGGGGTAATAGGGGACATGAGTGGGGGCCTGGTGGAGGCTGCCCCTGGTGGCTGGGGAGTGGGGGAGCAGGGGAACATGAGTTGGACATGAGTGGGGGCCTGCTGGCAGGTGCCCCACAGTGCTGGGGGGAGGGGGTGCAGGGGAACATGAGTTGGACATGAGTGGGGGCCTGCTGGCAGGTGCCCCACAGTGCTGGGTGGTGGGGGTGGTGGGAGACATGAGTTGGACATGAGTGGGGGCCTGGTGGAGGCTGCCACTGCACTGCTGGGGGGTGGGTGTAATAGGGGACATTAGTGGGGGCCTGGTGGAGGCTGCCCCTGGTGGCTGGGGGGTGGGGGTGCTGGAAGACAGGAGTGGGAGCCTAGTGGAGGGTGCCCCTGACTGCTGGGGCTAGGGGTGCAGGGAGACATGAGTGGGGGCCTGGTGGAGGCTGCCCCTGCACTGCTGGGGGTGGGGGTGGTGGTAGACATGGGTGGGGCCCTGGTGGAGGCTGCCCCTGCACTGCTGGGGGGTGGGGTGCAGGGAGACAGGAGTGGGGGCCTGGTGGAGGCTGCCCCTGCACTGCTGGGTGGTGGGGGTAATAGGGGACATGAGTGGGGGCCTATTGGAGGCTGGCCCTGGTGGCTGGGGAGTGGGGGTGCTGGGAGACAGAAGTGTGGAGACAGGAGTGGGTAGGGGGTGCAGGGAGACATGAGTGGGGTCCTGGTGGAGGCTGCCCCTGCACTGCTGGGGGGTGGGGGTAATAGGGGACATGAGGGGGGCCTGGTGGAGGCTGCCCCTGGTGGCTGGGGGTGGGGGTGCTGGGAGACAGGAGTGGGAGCCTGGTGGAGGCTGCCCCTGCACTGCTGGGGGTGGGGGTGATGGGAGACATGAGTGGGGGCCTGGTGGAGGCTGCCCCTGCACTGCTGGGGGTGGGGGTAATAATGGACATGAGTGGGGGCCTGGTGGAGGCTGTCCCTGGTGGCTGGGGGGTGGGTGTGCTGGGAGACAGGAGTGGGAGCCTGGTGGAGGGTGCACCTGCACTGCTGGGGGGTGGGGGTGCAGGGAGACAGGAGTGGGGGCCTGGTGGAGGCTGCCCCTGCACGACTGGGGGGTGGGGGTGATGGGAGACATGAGTGGGGGCCTGGTGGAGGCTGCCCCTGCACTGCTGGGGGGTGGGGGTAATAGGGGACATGAGTGGGGGCCTGCTGGAGGCTGCCCCTGGTGGCTGGGGGGTGGGGGTGCTGGGAGACAGGAGTGGGAGCCTGGTGGAGGGTGCCCCTGACTGCTGGGGGATAGGGGGTGCTGGGAGACATGAGTGGGGGCCTGGTGGAGGCTGCCCCTGCACTGCTGGGGGGTGGGGGTGCAGGGAGACAGGAGTGGGGGCCTGGTGGAGGCTGCCCCTGCACGACTGGGGGGTGGGGGTGATGGGAGACATGAGTGGGGGCCTGGTGGAGGCTGCCCCTGCACTGCTGGGGGGTGGGGGTAATAGGGGACATGAGTGGGGGCCTGCTGGAGGCTGCCCCTGGTGGCTGGGGGGTGGGGGTGCTGGGAGACAGGAGTGGGAGCCTGGTGGAGGGTGCCCCTGACTGCTGGGGGATAGGGGTGCTGGGAGACATGAGTGGGGGCCTGGTGGAGGCTGCCCCTGCCCTGCTGGGGGGTGGGGGTAATAGGGGACATGAGTGGGGGCCTGGTGGAGGCTGCCCCTGGTGGCGGGGGTGGGGGTGGTGGGAGACATGGGTGGGGGCCTGGTGGAGTCTGCCCCTGCACTGCTGGGGGATGGGGGTAATAGGGGACATGAGTGGGGGCCTGGTGGAGGCTGCCCCTGGTGGCTGGGGAGTGGGGGAGCAGGGGAACATGAGTTGGACATGAGTGGGGGCCTGCTGGCAGGTGCCCCACAGTGCTGGGGGGAGGGGGTGCAGGGGAACATGAGTTGGACATGAGTGGGGGCCTGCTGGCAGGTGCCCCACAGTGCTGGGTGGTGGGGGTGGTGGGAGACATGAGTTGGACATGAGTGGGGGCCTGGTGGAGGCTGCCACTGCACTGCTGGGGGGTGGGTGTAATAGGGGACATTAGTGGGGGCCTGGTGGAGGCTGCCCCTGGTGGCTGGGGGGTGGGGGTGCTGGAAGACAGGAGTGGGAGCCTAGTGGAGGGTGCCCCTGACTGCTGGGGCTAGGGGGTGCAGGGAGACATGAGTGGGGGCCTGGTGGAGGCTGCCCCTGCACTGCTGGGGGTGGGGGTGGTGGTAGACATGGGTGGGGCCCTGGTGGAGGCTGCCCCTGCACTGCTGGGGGGTGGGGGTGCAGGGAGACAGGAGTGGGGGCCTGGTGGAGGCTGCCCCTGCACTGCTGGGTGGTGGGGGTAATAGGGGACATGAGTGGGGGCCTATTGGAGGCTGGCCCTGGTGGCTGGGGAGTGGGGGTGCTGGGAGACAGAAGTGTGGAGACAGGAGTGGGTAGGGGGTGCAGGGAGACATGAGTGGGGTCCTGGTGGAGGCTGCCCCTGCACTGCTGGGGGGTGGGGGTAATAGGGGACATGAGGGGGGCCTGGTGGAGGCTGCCCCTGGTGGCTGGGGGTGGGGGTGCTGGGAGACAGGAGTGGGAGCCTGGTGGAGGGTGCCCCTGACTGCTGGGGGGTAGGGGGTGCAGGGAGACATGAGTGGGGGCCTGGTGGAGGCTGCCCCTGGTGGCTGGGGGGTGGGCGTGGTGGGAGACATGAGTTGGACATGAGTGGGGGCCTGGTGGAGGCTGCCCTGCACTGCTGGGAGGTGGGGGTAATAGGGGACATGAGTGGGGGCCTGGTGGAGGCTGCCCCTGGTGGCTGGGGGTGGGGGGTGCTGGGATACAGGAGTGGGAGCCTGGTGGAGGGTGCCCCTGACTGCTGGGGGGTAGGGGGTGCAGGGAGACATGAGTGGGGGCCTGGTGGAGGCTGCCCCTGGTAGCTGGGGGTCGGGGTAATAGGGGACATGAGTGGGGGCCTGGTAGAGGCTGCCCCTTGTGGAGGGTGCCCCTGACTGCTGGGGGGTAGGGGGGATAGGGGGTGCAGGGAGACATGAATGGGGGCCTGGTGGAGGCTGCTCCTGGTGGCTGGGGGTGGGGGTGGTGGGAGACATGAGTTGGACATGAGTGGGGCCCTGGTGGGGGCTCCCCCTGACTGCTGGGGGGTAGGGGTGCAGGGGGACATGAGTGGGGGCCTGGTGGAGGCTGCCCCTGCACTGCTGGGAGGTGGGGGTAATAGGGGACATAAGTGGGGGCCTGGTGGAGGCTGCCCCTGGTGGCTGGGGGGTGGGCGTGGTGGGAGACATGAGTTGAACATGAGTGGGGGCCTGGTGGAGGCTGCCCCTGCACTGCTGGGGGGTGGGGGTAATAGTGGACATGAGTGGGGGCCTGGTGGAGGCTGCCCCTGGTGGCTGGGGGGTGGGGGTGCTGGAAGACAGGAGTGGGAGCCTAGTGGAGGGTGCCCCTGACTGCTGGGGCTAGGGGGTGCAGGGAGACATGAGTGGGGGCCTGGTGGAGGCTGCCCCTGCACTGCTGGGGGTGGGGGTGGTGGTAGACATGGGTGGGGCCCTGGTGGAGGCTGCCCCTGCACTGCTGGGGGGTGGGGGTGGGGGTGCAGGGAGACAGGAGTGGGGGCCTGGTGGAGGCTGCCCCTGCACTGCTGGGTGGTGGGGGTAATAGGGGACATGAGTGGGGGCCTATTGGAGGCTGGCCCTGGTGGCTGGGGAGTGGGGGTGCTGGGAGACAGAAGTGTGGAGACAGGAGTGGGTAGGGGGTGCAGGGAGACATGAGTGGGGTCCTGGTGGAGGCTGCCCCTGCACTGCTGGGGGGTGGGGGTAATAGGGGACATGAGTGGGGGCCTGGTGGAGGCTGCCCCTGGTGGCTGGGGGTGGGGGTGCTGGGAGACAGGAGTGGGAGCCTGGTGGAGGGTGCCCCTGACTGCTGGGGGGTAGGGGGTGCAGGGAGACATGAGTGGGGGCCTGGTGGAGGCTGCCCCTGGTGGCTGGGGGGTGGGCGTGGTGGGAGACATGAGTTGGACATGAGTGGGGGCCTGGTGGAGGCTGCCCCTGCACTGCTGGGAGGTGGGGGTAATAGGGGACATGAGTGGGGGCCTGGTGGAGGCTGCCCCTGGTGGCTGGGGGTGGGGGTGCTGGGAGACAGGAGTGGGAGCCTGGTGGAGGGTGCCCCTGACTGCTGGGGGGTAGGGGGTGCAGGGAGACATGAGTGGGGGCCTGGTGGAGGCTGCCCCTGGTAGCTGGGGGTCGGGGGTAATAGGGGACATGAGTGGGGGCCTGGTAGAGGCTGCCCCTTGTGGAGGGTGCCCCTGACTGCTGGGGGGTAGGGGGGATAGGGGGTGCAGGGAGACATGAATGGGGGCCTGGTGGATGCTGCTCCTGGTGGCTGGGGGTGGGGGTGGTGGGAGACATGAGTTGGACATGAGTGGGGGCCTGGTGGGGGCTCCCCCTGACTGCTGGGGGGTAGGGGTGCAGGGGGACATGAGTGGGGGCCTGGTGGAGGCTGCCCCTGCACTGCTGGGAGGTGGGGTAATAGGGGACATAAGTGGGGGCCTGGTGGAGGCTGCCCCTGGTGGCTGGGGGGTGGGCGTGGTGGGAGACATGAGTTGAACATGAGTGGGGGCCTGGTGGAGGCTGCCCCTGCACTGCTTGGGGGTGGGGGTAATAGTGGACATGAGTGGGGGCCTGGTGGAGGCTGCCCCTGGTGGCTGGGGGGTGGGGGTGCTGGGAGACAGGAGTGGGAGCCTGGTGGAGGGTGCCCCTGACTGCTGGGGGATAGGGGGTGCAGGGAGACATGAGTGGGGGCCTGGTGGAGGCTGCCCCTGCACTGCTGGGGGGTGGGGGTGGTGGTAGACATGGGTGGGGCCCTGGTGGAGGCTGCCCCTGCACTGCTGGGGGGTGGGGGTGCAGGGAGACAGGAGTGTGGGCCTGGTGGAGGCTGCACCTGCACGAGTGGGGGTGGGGGTGATGGGAGACATGAGTGGGGGCCTGGTGGAGGCTGCCCCTGCACTGCTGGGGGGTGGGGGTAATAGGGGACATGAGTGGGGGCCTGGTGGAGGCTGCCCCTGGTGGCTGGGGGGTGGGCGTGGTGGGAGACATGAGTTGGACATGAGTGGGGGCCTGGTGGAGGCTGCCCCTGCACTGCTGGGAGGTGGGGGTAAGAGGGGACATGAGTGGGGGCCTGGTGGAGGCTGCCCCTGGTGGCTGGGTGGTGGGGGTGCTGGGAGACAGGAGTGGGAGCCTGGTGGAGGGTGCCCATGACTGCTGGGGGGTAGGGGTGCAGGGAGACATGAGTGGGGGCCTGGTGGAGGCTGCCCCTGGTAGCTGGGGGGTGGGGGTAATAGGGGACATGAGTGCGGGCCTGGTGGAGGCTGCCCCTGGTGGCTGGGGGTGGGGGTGCTGGGAGACAGGAGTGGGAGCCTGGTGGAGGGTGCCCCTGACTTCTGGGGGGCAGGGGGTGCAGGGAGACATGAGTGGGGGCCTGGTGGAGGCTGCCCCTGGTGGCGGGGGTGGGGGTGGTGGGAGACATGAGTTGGACATGAGTGGGGGCCTGGTGGAGGCTGCCCCTGCACTGCTGGGGGATGGGGGTAATAGGGGAAATTAGTGGGGGCCTGGTGGAGGCTGCCCCTGGTGGCTGGGGGGTTGGGGTGCTGGGAGACAGGAGTGGGAGCCTGGTGGAGGGTGCCCCTGACTGCTGGGGGGTAGGGGGTGCAGGGAGACAGGAGTGGGGGCCTGGTGGAGGGTGCCCCTGACTGCTGGGGGTGGAGGTGGTGGGAGACATGAGTGGGGGCCTGGTGGAGGCTGCCCCTGGTGTCTGGGGGGTGGGGGTGGTGGGAGACATGAGTGGGGGCCTGGTGGAGGCTGCCCCTGGTGGTTGGGGGGCGGGGGCGCAGGGGAATATGAGTTGGACATGAGTGGGGGCCTGCTGGCAGGTGCCCCACAGTGCTGGGGGGTGGGGGTGCAGGGGAACATTAATTGGACATGAGTGGGGGCCTGCTGGCAGGTGTCCCACAGTGCTGGGGAGTGGGGGTGGTGGGAGACATGAGTTGGACATGAGTGGGGGCCTGGTGGAGGCTGCCCCTGCACTGCTGGGGGGTGGGGGTAATAGGGGACATGAGTGGGGACTTGTGGAGGCTGCCCCTGGTGGCTGGGGGTTGGGAGTGCTGGGAGACAGGAGTAAGAGCCTGGTGGAGGGTGCCCCTGCACTGCTGGGGGGTTTGGTGGTGCAGGGAGACATGAGTGGGGGCCTGGTGGAGGCTGCCCCTGCACTGCTTGGGGTGGGGGTGGTGGTAGACATGGGTGGGGCCCTGGTGGAGTCTGCCCCTGCACTGCTAGGGGGTGGGGGTGCAGGGAGACAGGAGTGAGGGCTGGTTGGAGGCTGCCCCTGCACGACTGGGGGGTGGGGGTGATGGGAGACATGAGTGGGGGCCTGGTGGAGGCTGCCCCTGCACTGCTGGGGGTGGGGGTAATAATGGACATGAGTGGGGGCCTGGTGGAGGCTGTCCCTGGTGGCTGGGGGGTGGGTGTGCTGGGAGACAGGAGTGGGAGCCTGGTGGAGGGTGCACCTGCACTGCTGGGGGGTGGGGGTGCAGGGAGACAGGAGTGGGGGCCTGGTGGAGGCTGCCCCTGCACGACTGGGGGGTGGGGGTGCAGGGAGACAGGAGTGGGGGCCTGGTGGAGGGTGCCCCTGACTGCTGGGGGGTAGGGGGTGCAGGGAGACATGAGTGGGGGCCTGGTGGAGGCTGCCCCTGGTAGCTGGGGGTCGGGGGTAATAGGGGACATGAGTGGGGGCCTGGTAGAGGCTGCCCCTTGTGGAGGGTGCCCCTGACTGCTGGGGGGTAGGGGGGATAGGGGGTGCAGGGAGACATGAATGGGGGCCTGGTGGAGGCTGCTCCTGGTGGCTGGGGGTGGGGGTGGTGGGAGACATGAGTTGGACATGAGTGGGGGCCTGGTGGGGGCTCCCCCTGACTGCTGGGGGGTAGGGGTGCAGGGGGACATGAGTGGGGGCCTGGTGGAGGCTGCCCCTGCACTGCTGGGAGGTGGGGGTAATAGGGGACATAAGTGGGGGCCTGGTGGAGGCTGCCCCTGGTGGCTGGGGGGTGGGCGTGGTGGGAGACATGAGTTGAACATGAGTGGGGGCCTGGTGGAGGCTGCCCCTGCACTGCTGGGGGGTGGGGGTAATAGTGGACATGAGTGGGGGCCTGGTGGAGGCTGCCCCTGGTGGCTGGGGGGTGGGGGTGCTGGGAGACAGGAGTGGGAGCCTGGTGGAGGGTGCCCCTGACTGCTGGGGGATAGGGGGTGCAGGGAGACATGAGTGGGGGCCTGGTGGAGGCTGCCCCTGCACTGCTGGGGGGTGGGGGTGGTGGTAGACATGGGTGGGGCCCTGGTGGAGGCTGCCCCTGCACTGCTGGGGGGTGGGGGTGCAGGGAGACAGGAGTGTGGGCCTGGTGGAGGCTGCACCTGCACGAGTGGGGGTGGGGGTGATGGGAGACATGAGTGGGGGCCTGGTGGAGGCTGCCCCTGCACTGCTGGGGGGTGGGGGTAATAGGGGACATGAGTGGGGGCCTGGTGGAGGCTGCCCCTGGTGGCTGGGGGGTGGGCGTGGTGGGAGACATGAGTTGGACATGAGTGGGGGCCTGGTGGAGGCTGCCCCTGCACTGCTGGGAGGTGGGGGTAAGAGGGGACATGAGTGGGGGCCTGGTGGAGGCTGCCCCTGGTGGCTGGGTGGTGGGGGTGCTGGGAGACAGGAGTGGGAGCCTGGTGGAGGGTGCCCATGACTGCTGGGGGGTAGGGGTGCAGGGAGACATGAGTGGGGGCCTGGTGGAGGCTGCCCCTCGTAGCTGGGGGGTGGGGGTAATAGGGGACATGAGTGCGGGCCTGGTGGAGGCTGCCCCTGGTGGCTGGGGGTGGGGGTGCTGGGAGACAGGAGTGGGAGCCTGGTGGAGGGTGCCCCTGACTTCTGGGGGGTAGGGGGTGCAGGGAGACATGAGTGGGGGCCTGGTGGAGGCTGCCCCTGGTGGCGGGGGTGGGGGTGGTGGGAGACATGAGTTGGACATGAGTGGGGGCCTGGTGGAGGCTGCCCCTGCACTGCTGGGGGATGGGGGTAATAGGGGAAATTAGTGGGGGCCTGGTGGAGGCTGCCCCTGGTGGCTGGGGGGTTGGGGTGCTGGGAGACAGGAGTGGGAGCCTGGTGGAGGGTGCCCCTGACTGCTGGGGGGTAGGGGGTGCAGGGAGACAGGAGTGGGGGCCTGGTGGAGGGTGCCCCTGACTGCTGGGGGTGGAGGTGGTGGGAGACATGAGTGGGGGCCTGGTGGAGGCTGCCCCTGGTGTCTGGGGGGTGGGGGTGGTGGGAGACATGAGTGGGGGCCTGGTGGAGGCTGCCCCTGGTGGTTGGGGGGCGGGGGCGCAGGGGAATATGAGTTGGACATGAGTGGGGGCCTGCTGGCAGGTGCCCCACAGTGCTGGGGGGTGGGGGTGCAGGGGAACATTAATTGGACATGAGTGGGGGCCTGCTGGCAGGTGTCCCACAGTGCTGGGGAGTGGGGGTGGTGGGAGACATGAGTTGGACATGAGTGGGGGCCTGGTGGAGGCTGCCCCTGCACTGCTGGGGGGTGGGGGTAATAGGGGACATGAGTGGGGACTTGTGGAGGCTGCCCCTGGTGGCTGGGGGTTGGGAGTGCTGGGAGACAGGAGTAAGAGCCTGGTGGAGGGTGCCCCTGCACTGCTGGGGGGTTTGGTGGTGCAGGGAGACATGAGTGGGGGCCTGGTGGAGGCTGCCCCTGCACTGCTTGGGGTGGGGGTGGTGGTAGACATGGGTGGGGCCCTGGTGGAGTCTGCCCCTGCACTGCTAGGGGGTGGGGGTGCAGGGAGACAGGAGTGAGGGCTGGTTGGAGGCTGCCCCTGCACGACTGGGGGGTGGGGGTGATGGGAGACATGAGTGGGGGCCTGGTGGAGGCTGCCCCTGCACTGCTGGGGGTGGGGGTAATAATGGACATGAGTGGGGGCCTGGTGGAGGCTGTCCCTGGTGGCTGGGGGGTGGGTGTGCTGGGAGACAGGAGTGGGAGCCTGGTGGAGGGTGCACCTGCACTGCTGGGGGGTGGGGGTGCAGGGAGACAGGAGTGGGGGCCTGGTGGAGGCTGCCCCTGCACGACTGGGGGGTGGGGGTGCAGGGAGACAGGAGTGGGGGCCTGGTGGAGGCTGCCCCTGCACGACTGGGGTGTGGGGGTGATGGGAGACATGAGTGGGGGCCTGGTGGAGGCTGCCCCTGCACTCCTGGGGGGTGGGGGTAATAGGGGACATGAGTGGGGGCCTGGTGGAGGCTGTCCCTGGTGGCTGGGGGGTGGGGGTGCTGGGAGACAGGAGTGGGAGCCTGGTGGAGGGTGCCCCTGACTGCTGGGGGGTAGGGGGTGCAGGGAGACATGAGTGGGGGCCTGGTGTAGGCTGCCCCTGCACTGCTGGGGGGTGGGGGTAATAGGGGACATGAGTGGGGACTTGTGGAGGCTGCCCCTGGTGGCTGGGGGTTGGGAGTGCTGGGAGACAGGAGTAAGAGCCTGGTGGAGGGTGCCCCTGCACTGCTGGGGGGTTTGGGGGTGCAGGGAGACATGAGTGGGGGCCTGGTGGAGGCTGCCCCTGCACTGCTTGGGGTGGGGGTGGTGGTAGACATGGGTGGGGCCCTGGTGGAGGCTGCCCCTGCACTGCTAGGGGGTGGGGGTGCAGGGAGACAGGAGTGAGGGCTGGTTGGAGGCTGCCCCTGCACGACTGGGGGGTGGGGGTGATGGGAGACATGAGTGGGGGCCTGGTGGAGGCTGCCCCTGCACTGCTGGGGGTGGGGGTAATAATGGACATGAGTGGGGGCCTGGTGGAGGCTGTCCCTGGTGGCTGGGGGGTGGGTGTGCTGGGAGACAGGAGTGGGAGCCTGGTGGAGGGTGCACCTGCACTGCTGGGGGGTGGGGGTGCAGGGAGACAGGAGTGGGGGCCTGGTGGAGGCTGCCCCTGCACGACTGGGGGGTGGGGGTGCAGGGAGACAGGAGTGGGGGCCTGGTGGAGGCTGCCCCTGCACAACTGGGGTGTGGGGGTGATGAGAGACATGAGTGGGGGCCTGGTGGAGGCTGCCCCTGCACTCCTGGGGGGTGGGGGTAATAGGGGACATGAGTGGGGGCCTGGTGGAGGCTGTCCCTGGTGGCTGGGGGGTGGGGGTGCTGGGAGACAGGAGTGGGAGCCTGGTGGAGGGTGCCCCTGACTGCTGGGGGGTAGGGGTGCAGGGAGACATGAGTGGGTGCCTGGTGGAGGCTGCCCCTGCACTGCTGGGGGGTGGGGGTAATAGGGGACATGAGTGGGGGCCTGGTGGAGGCTGCCCCTGGTGGCTGGGGGGTGGGGGTGCAGGGGAACATGAGTTGGACATGAGTGGGGGCCTGCTGGCAGGTGCCCCACAGTGCTGGGGGGTGAGGGTGCGGGGGAACATGAGTTGGACATGAGTGGTGGCCTGCTGGCAGGTGCCCCACAGTGCTGGGGGGAGGGGGTTGTGGGAGACATGAGTTGGACATGAGTGGGGGCCTGGTGGTGGCTGCCCCTGCACTGCTGGGGGGTGGGGGTAATAGGGGACATGAGTGGGGGCCTGGTGGAGGCTGCCCCTGGTGGCTGGGGGGTGGGGGTGCTGGGAGACAGGAGTGGGAGCCTGGTGGAGGGTGCCCCAGACTGCTGGGGGGTAGGGGGTGCAGGGAGACATGAGTGGGGGCCTGGTGGAGGCTGCCCCTGCACTGCTGGGGGGTGGGGGTGGTGGTAGACAAGGGTGGGGCCCTGGTGGAGGCTGCCCCTGCACTGCTGGGGGGTGGGGGTGCAGGGAGACAGGACTGTGGGCCTGGTGGAGGCTGCACCTGCATGACTGGGGGTGTGGTGATGGGAGACATGAGTGGGGGCCTGGTGGAGGCTGCCCCTGCACTGCTGGGGGGTGGGGGTAATAGGGGACATGAGTGGGGGCCTGGTGGAGGCTGCCCCTGGTGGCTGGGGGGTGGGGGTGCTGGGAGACAGGAGTGGGAGCCTGGTGGAGGGTGTCCCTGACTGCTGGGGGGTAGGGGGTGCAGGGAGACATGAGTGGGGCCTGGTGGAGGCTGCCCCTGCACTGCTGGGGGGTGGGGGTAATAGGGGACATGAGTGGGGGCCTGGTGGAGGCTGTCCCTGGTGGCTGGGGGGTGGGGGTGGTGGGAGACATGGGTGGGGGCCTGGTGGAGGCTGCCCCTGCACTGCTGGGGGGTGGGGGTAATAGGGGACATGAGTGGGGGCCTGGTGGAGGCTGCCCCTGGTGGCTGGGGGGTGGGCGTGGTGGGAGACATGAGTTGGACATGAGTGGGGGCCTGGTGGAGGCTGCCCCTGCACTGCTGGGTTGTGGGGGTAATAGGGGACATGAGTGGGGGCCTGGTGGAGGCTGGCCCTGGTGGCTGGGGGTGGGGGTGCTGGGAGACAGGAGTGGGAGCGTGGTGGAGGGTGCCCCTGACTGCTGGGGGGTAGGGGGTGCATGGAGACATGAGTGGGGGCCTGCTGGAGGCAGCCCCTGGTGGCTGGGGGGTGGGGGTGCTGGGAGACAGGAGAGGGAGCCTGGTGGAGGGTGCCCCTGACTGCTGGGGGGTGGGGGTGCTGGGAGACAGGAGAGGGAGCCTGGTGGAGGGTGCCCCTGACTGCTGGGGGGTAGGGGGTGCAGGGAGACATGAGTAGGGGCCTGGTGGAGGCTGCCCCTGCACTACTGGGGGGTGGGGGTGGTGGTAGACATGGGTGGGTCCCTGGTGGAGGCTGCCCCTGCACTGCTGGGGGTGGGGGTGCAGGGAGACAGGAGTGGGGGCCTGGTGGAGGCTGCCTCTGCACGACTGGGGCGTGGGGTGATGGGAGACATGAGTGGGGGCCTGGTGGAGGCTGCCCCTGCACTGCTGGGGGTGGGGGTAATAGGGGACATCAGTGGGGGCCTGGTGGAGGCTGCCCCTGGTGGCGGGGGGTGGGGGTGCTGGGAGACAGGAGTGGGAGCCTGGTGGAGGGTGCCCCTGACTGCTGGGGGGTAGGGGGTGCAGGGAGACATGAGTGGGGGCCTGGTGGAGGCTGCCCCTGCACTGCTGGGGGGTGGGGGTAATAGGGGAAAAGAGTGGGGGCCTGGTGGAGGCTGTCCCTGGTGGCTGGGGGTGGTGGGAGACATGGGTGGGGGCCTGGTGGAGGCTGCCCCTGCACTGCTGGGGGGTGGGGGTAATAGGGGACATGAGTGGGGGCCTGGTGGAGGCTGCCCCTGGTGGCTGGGGGTGGGCGTGGTGGGAGACATGAGTTGGACATGAGTGGGGGCCTGGTGGAGGCTGCCCCTGCACTGCTGGGAGGTGGGGGTAATAGGGGACATGAGTGGGGGCCTGGTGGAGGCTGCCCCTGGTGGCTGGGGGTGGGGGTGCTGGGAGACAGGAGTGGGAGCCTGGTGGAGGGTGCCCCTGACTGCTGGGGGGTAGGTGGTGCAGGGAGACATGAGTGGGGGCCTGGTGGAGGCTGCCCCTGGTGGCTGTGGGGTGGGGGTGCTGGGAGACAGGAGTGGGAGCCTGGTGGAGGGTGCCCCTGACTGCTGGGGGGTAGGGGTGCAGGGAGACATGAGTGGGGGCCTGGTGGAGGCTGTCCCTGGTGGCTGGGGGTGGGGGTGGTGGGAGACATGAGTTGGACATGAGTGGGGGCCTGGTGGAGGCTGCCCCTGCACTGCTGGGAGGTGGGGGTAATAGGGGACATGTGTGGGGGCCTGGTGGAGGCTGCCCCTGGTGGCTGGGGGGTGGGGGTGCTGGGAGACAGGAGTGGGAGCCTGGTGGAGGGTGCCCCTGACTGCTGGGGGGTAGGGGGTGCAGGGAGACAGGAGTGGGGGCCTGGTGGAGGGTGCCCCTGACTGCTGGGGGGTGGGGGTGGTGGGAGACATGAGTGGGGGCCTGGTGGAGGCTGCCCCTGGTGGCTGGGGGGTGGGGGTGCAGGGGAACATGAGTTGGACATGAGATGGGGCCTGCTGGCAGGTGCCCCACAGTGCTGGGGGGCGGGGGTGCAGGGGAACATGAATTGGACATGAGTGGGGGCCTGCTGGCAGGTGCCCCACAGTGCTGGGGGGTGGGGGTGGTGGGAGACATGAGTTGGACATGAGTGGGGGCCTGGTGGAGGCTGCCCCTGCACTGCTGGGGGGTGGGTGTAATAGGGGACATGAGTGGGGGCCTGGTGGAGGCTGTCCCTGGTGGTTGGGGGGTGGGGGTGCTGGGAGACAGGAGTGGGAGCCTGGTGTAGGGTGCCCCTGCACTGCTGGGGGGTAGGGGGTGCAGGGAGACATGAGTGGGGGCCTGGTGGAGGCTGCCCCTGCACAACTGTGGGGTGGGGGCGGTGGTAGACATGGGTGGGGCCCTGGTGGAGGCTGCCCCTGGGGGGTGGGGGTGCAGGGAGACAGGAGTGGGGGCCTGGTTGAGGCTGCCCCTGCACGACTGGGGCGTGGGGGTGATGGGAGACATGAGTGCGGGCCTGGTGGAGGCTGCACCTGCACTGCTGGGGGGTGGAGGTAATAGGGGACATGAGTGGGGGCCTGGCGGAAGCTGCCCCTGGTGGCTGGGGGGTGGGGGTGCTGGGAGACAGGAGTGGGAGTCTGGTGGAGGGTGCCCCTGACTGCTGGGGGGTAGGGGGTGCATGGAGACATGAGTGGGGGCCTGCTGGAGGCAGCCCCTGGTGGCTGGGGGGTGGGGGTGCTGGGAGACAGGAGAGGGAGCCTGGTGGAGGGTGCCCCTGACTGCTGGGGGGTGGGGGTGCTGGGAGACAGGAGAGGGAGCCTGGTGGAGGGTGCCCCTGACTGCTGGGGGGTAGGGGGTGCAGGGAGACATGAGTAGGGGCCTGGTGGAGGCTGCCCCTGCACTACTGGGGGGTGGGGGTGGTGGTAGACATGGGTGGGTCCCTGGTGGAGGCTGCCCCTGCACTGCTGGGGGTGGGGGTGCAGGGAGACAGGAGTGGGGGCCTGGTGGAGGCTGCCTCTGCACGACTGGGGCGTGGGGTGATGGGAGACATGAGTGGGGGCCTGGTGGAGGCTGCCCCTGCACTGCTCGGGGTGGGGGTAATAGGGGACATGAGTGGGGGCCTGGTGGAGGCTGCCCCTGGTGGCGGGGGGTGGGGGTGCTGGGAGACAGGAGTGGGAGCCTGGTGGAGGGTGCCCCTGACTGCTGGGGGGTAGGGGGTGCAGGGAGACATGAGTGGGGGCCTGGTGGAGGCTGCCCCTGAACTGCTGGGTGGTGGGGGTAATAGGGGAAAAGAGTGGGGGCCTGGTGGAGGCTGTCCCTGGTGGCTGGGGGTGGTGGGAGACATGGGTGGGGGCCTGGTGGAGGCTGCCCCTGCACTGCTGGGGGGTGGGGGTAATAGGGGACATGAGTGGGGGCCTGGTGGAGGCTGCCCCTGGTGGCTGGGGGTGGGCGTGGTGGGAGACATGAGTTGGACATGAGTGGGGGCCTGGTGGAGGCTGCCCCTGCACTGCTGGGAGGTGGGGGTAATAGGGGACATGAGTGGGGGCCTGGTGGAGGCTGCCCCTGGTGGCTGGGGGTGGGGGTGCTGGGAGACAGGAGTGGGAGCCTGGTGGAGGGTGCCCCTGACTGCTGGGGGGTAGGTGGTGCAGGGAGACATGAGTGGGGGCCTGGTGGAGGCTGCCCCTGGTGGCTGTGGGGTGGGGGTGCTGGGAGACAGGAGTGGGAGCCTGGTGGAGGGTGCCCCTGACTGCTGGGGGGTAGGGGTGCAGGGAGACATGAGTGGGGGCCTGGTGGAGGCTGTCCCTGGTGGCTGGGGGTGGGGGTGGTGGGAGACATGAGTTGGACATGAGTGGGGGCCTGGTGGAGGCTGCCCCTGCACTGCTGGGAGGTGGGGGTAATAGGGGACATGTGTGGGGGCCTGGTGGAGGCTGCCCCTGGTGGCTGGGGGGTGGGGGTGCTGGGAGACAGGAGTGGGAGCCTGGTGGAGGGTGCCCCTGACTGCTGGGGGGTAGGGGGTGCAGGGAGACAGGAGTGGGGGCCTGGTGGAGGGTGCCCCTGACTGCTGGGGGGTGGGGGTGGTGGGAGACATGAGTGGGGGCCTGGTGGAGGCTGCCCCTGGTGGCTGGGGGGTGGGGGTGCAGGGGAACATGAGTTGGACATGAGATGGGGCCTGCTGGCAGGTGCCCCACGGTGCTGGGGGGCGGGGGTGCAGGGGAACATGAATTGGACATGAGTGGGGGCCTGCTGGCAGGTGCCCCACAGTGCTGGGGGGTGGGGGTGGTGGGAGACATGAGTTGGACATGAGTGGGGGCCTGGTGGAGGCTGCCCCTGCACTGCTGGGGGGTGGGTGTAATAGGGGACATGAGTGGGGGCCTGGTGGAGGCTGTCCCTGGTGGTTGGGGGGTGGGGGTGCTGGGAGACAGGAGTGGGAGCCTGGTGTAGGGTGCCCCTGCACTGCTGGGGGGTAGGGGGTGCAGGGAGACATGAGTGGGGGCCTGGTGGAGGCTGCCCCTGCACAACTGTGGGGTGGGGGCGGTGGTAGACATGGGTGGGGCCCTGGTGGAGGCTGCCCCTGCAATGCTGGGGGGTGGGGGTGCAGGGAGACAGGAGTGGGGGCCTGGTTGAGGCTGCCCCTGCACGACTGGGGCGTGGGGGTGATGGGAGACATGAGTGCGGGCCTGGTGGAGGCTGCACCTGCACTGCTGGGGGGTGGAGGTAATAGGGGACATGAGTGGGGGCCTGGCGGAAGCTGCCCCTGGTGGCTGGGGGGTGGGGGTGCTGGGAGACAGGAGTGGGAGTCTGGTGGAGGGTGCCCCTGACTGCTGGGGGGTAGGGGGTGCAGGGAGACATGAGTGGGGGCCTGGTGGAGGCTGCCCCTGCACTCCTGGGGCGTAGGGGTAATAGGGGACATGAGTGGGGGCCTGGTGGAGGCTGCCCCTGGTGGCTGGGGGGTGGGGGTGGTGGGAGACATGGGTGGGGGCCTGGTGGAGGCTGCCCATGCACTGCGGGGGGTGGGGGTAATAGGGGACATGAGTGGGGGCCTGGTGGAGGCTGCCCCTGGTGGCTGGGGGGTGGGCGTGGTGGGAGACATGAGTTGGGCATGAGTGGGGGCCTGGTGGAGTCTGCCCCTGCACTGCTGGGGGGTTGGGGTTATAGGGGACATGGGTGGGGGCCTGGTGGAGGCTGCCCCTGGTGGCTGGGGGGTGGGGGTGCTGGGAGACAGGAGTGGGAGCCTGGTGGAGGGTGCCCCTGACTGCTGGGGGGAAGGGGGTGCAGGGAGACATGAGTGGGGGCCTGGTGGAGGCTGCCCCTGCACTGCCTGGGGGGTGGGGGTGGTGGTAGACATGGGTGGGGCCTGGTGGAGGCTGCCCCTGCACTGCAGGGGGGTGGGGGTGCAGGAAGACAGGAGTGGGGGCCTGGTGGAGGCTGCCCCTGCACTGCTGGGGGGTGGGGGTGTTGGGAGACAGGAGTGGGAGCCTGGTGGAGGGTGCCCCTGACTGCTGGGTGGTACGGGGTGCAGGGAGACATGAGTGGGGGCCTGGTGGAAGTTGCCCCTGCACTGCTGGGGGGTGGGGGTGGTGGTAGACATGGGTGGGGCCCTGGTGGAGGCTGCCCCTGCACTGCTGGGGGTGGGGGTGCAGGGAGACAGGAGTGGGGGCCTGGTGGAGGCTGCCCCTGCACTGCTGAGGGGTGGGGTGATGGGAAACATGAGTGGGGGCCTGGTGGAGGCTGCCCCTGCACTGCTGGGGGGTGGGGGTGGTGGTAGACATGGGTGGGGCCCTGGTGGAGGCTGCCCCTGCACTGCTGGGGGTGTGGGGGTGGTGGGAGACATGGGTGGGGGCCTGGTGGAGGCTGCCCCTGGTGGCTGGGGGGTGGGGTGGTGGTAGACATGAGTGGGGGCCTGGTGGAGGCTGTCCCTGCACTGCTGGGGGGTGGGGGTAATAAGGGACATGTGTGGGGGCCTGGTGGAGGCTGCCCCTGGTGGCTGGGGGGTGGGGGCGCTGGCAGACAGGAGTGGGAGCCTGGTGGAGGGTGCCCCTGACTGCTGGGGGGTAGGGGGTGCAGGGAGACAGGAGTGGGGGCCTGGTGGAGGGTGCCCCTGACTGCTGGGGGGTGGGGTGGTGGGAGACATGAGTGGGGGCCTGGTGGAGGCTGCCCATGGTGGCTGGGTGGTGGTGGGAGACATGAGTGGGGGCCTGGTGGAAGCTGCCCCTGGTGCCTGGGGGGTGGGGGTGGTGGGAGACATGAGTGGGGGCCTGGTGGAGGCTGCCCCTGGTGGCTGGGTGGTGGTGGGAGACATGAGTGGGGGCCTGGTGGAAGCTGCCCCTGGTGGCTGGGGGGTGGGGGTGGTGGGAGACATGAGTGGGGGCCTGGTGGAGGCTGCCCCTGGTGGATGGGGGGCGGGGGTGCTGGGAGACAGGAGTGGGAGCCTGGTGGAGGGTGCCCCTGACTGCTGGGGGGTAGGGGGTGCAGGGAGACATGAGTGGGGGCCCGGTGGAGGCTACCCCTGCACTGCTGGGGGGTGGGGGTGGTGGTAGACATGGGTTGGGCCTTGGTGGAGGCTGCCCCTGCACTGTTGGGGGGTGGGGGTGCAGGGAGACAGGAGTGGGGGCCTGGTGGAGGCTGCCCCTGCTCTGCTGGGGGGTGGGGGTGGTGGTAAACATGGGTGGGGCCCTTGTGGAGGCTGCCCCTGCACTGCTGGGGGGTGGGGGTGGTGGGAGACATGAGTGGGGGCCTGGTGGAGGCTGCCCCTGGTGGCTGGGGGGTGAGGGTGGTGGGAGACATGTGTTGGACATGTGTGGGGGCCTGGTGGACGGTGCCCCTGACTGCTGGGGGGGGTGCAGGGAGACAGGAGTGGGGGCCTGGTGGATGCTTCCCCTGGTGGCTGGGGCGGTGGGGGTGCTGGGAGACAGGAGTGGGGGCCTGGTGGAGGGTGCCCCTGACTGCTGGGGGGTGGGGGTGTTGGGAGACATGCATTGTTGATCAGTAGTGCAAGGTGACATGTGGGTTGGCTGGGGGGCATGCCCATGGTGGATGGGCTGCCTGCGGGACATGAGCAGGGGTGCAGGGTAGTCCCCCGTGGTGTGGGCTACCTGCAGGGGCCGTGGAGGTTGTATAGCGAACACCTGGGAGGACCCACAAGGCCAATTCACGTGTAGTACTCCCCAGAACCCCTGAAATACACGTACCCTGCTGAAATCGCGTGTGGAACTTCCCGCGCACCCCTGAAATACACGTACCCTGCTGAAATTGCGTGTGGATCTTCCCGCGCACCCCTGGAATACACGTACCCTGCTCGCACGGGGCCAATCGCGTGTGGAACTTCCCGTGCACCCCTGAAATACACGTACCCTGCTCGCACAGGGCCAATCGCGTGTGGAACTTCCCGCGCACCCCTGAAATACACGTACCCTGCTGAAATCACATGTGGAACTTCCCGCGCAGCCCTGAAATACACGTACCCTGCTGAAATCACATGTGGAACTTCCCGCGCACCCCTGGAATACACGTACCTTACTCGCACGGGGCCAATCGCATGTGGAACTTCCCGCGCACCCCTGAAATACACGTACCCTGATGGAATCGCGTGTGGAACTTCCCGCGCACCCCTGAAATACACGTACCCTGCTGAAATCGCGTGTGGAACTTCCCACGCACCCCTGAAATACACGTACCCTGCTGATTTTGCGTGTGATACTTCCCGCGCACCCCCGATGCACACGTACACAGGACAATCGCATGTGGAACTTCCCACGAACCACTGAAATACACGTTCCCCGCTTGGCGTTTGCTGTTTGCCAGCCCTGTGAACTGGTCCAGGGTTAGCGCAGCCCTTTGAGATTATTTGGGGATTTTGAAGGCTTTTCCTTGCGCGAGGGCATTCTTGGGGGCGTAACTGGGGCTGCTGCAGGGTCGCTGCGCCACGCTGCGCCACGGCTGGTTTTGGATGCAAAAATCCATGAATACGCTGTGCGCGGAAATCAATTTTAGCGCACGCGGCTGGCGCAGACATTCGCACGGGCACGCTGTGCGCCAGTCGCGTGCGCCACCTTTGTGCGAATTTCTATGAATTACCCTGGAAATCTGTTGTCAGCTTCCAACAAGTTCACTGCTTACCACAATTGAACCAGAAGTGGCACAACCTCTTTCACTTTCTCCCAGTGATTAACATGCCAGTGGGACTTGTAAGGGATGAAGAGTAGACTTGGTTAGAGCAGCTTGTTGAGTGTTGGTTATAAACTTGTATTTTCATGGAAAAAGTTGGTTGGGAGAAATCCTATTTATCCCTAATCCTAAAAGGGGTTTTCCTGCCACAACAAAACAAACTAAGGATCGTCTTTGTCAGGATGTTAAACCAAAGAGCATCCTCCTTCCTGTGTCAAAAAACCTTCAACTGACCCTTACACACTAAACTCAAAATAATGAAAAAAGGGAAATTTCTATAAGCTATGCACATGAAGTCTTCTTTCAGAGTTCCAAACAAAAGGTTTTTTAGGTGTCAAAAAGAAAAGGAATAAAGTTTCACCAGGAACGAGGTCATCCTTTCCCCAAGATTCCTTTTCATAATTTATTTGTCACTTTATCACAGTTTAAGTTAGTTTAAGGGGGACATCTCTTCACTTAAGTCTTCTTTAAGAACACATTGGGCCTCATTACACGAACGGCGGTGGACCAAGGTGCTATTAGCACCTTGGTCCATGCCGGTAAAATACCAGCACCGCCTTGGAGGAAAGGGGAATTACCGCCCTATTCCAAGGTGATGGGGCGGTAATTCCCCCTTCCCCCATTGCCCTTCCCCATTCCCATTTGTGCCCCATAGGGCATAATGGGAATGGGGAAGGTGCTAATTACGGCACCGCAAGTTGCGGTACCGTAATTAGCTCCCTGGTCCCTTTGCGGGTTGGTTTTTAACGCCTGCAAAAAGCAGGCGTTAAATACTCCAACCCGCAAAGGGACCTCGTAGTAAGGCGGTAAGGGTTTACCGGTACCGGTAAAATACCGGTACCGGTAAACCCTTACCGCCTACCGTGTAATGAGGCCCATTCTTTTGAATGTTCAATTCCTTGCACTCTGTATTTCAATTAGTATAATGTTGCATGGTTTTGGCACTAGGGCAAAGTTTGCCCTGGTGCAAAAACATTGGGTCCATATGAGAAAAACTTTGCAACTGCACAAGTGCAATTTGCCATGGTCATACACTTTCAATGCATTTAAGAATCAGGGTAAAGTTTATACCAGTGCCAAGACCATTCTGTGCTAGCAATAAGCAACAACGTTGCCCTGTTTCAAAAATGCTTTGAAAGTGTATTAGTCTGCACTATAGCAATCTAAGCCCTAATCTACATACCATGCCAAATTGCACTTGTAATCGTGCACAGGCTTTCTCATATTGTTCCAAATTTGTTTTGCACTAAAATCATGCAACACCGTATATTATTCAACATTTGCACCAGTGCAAAGATTGAGCAAATGTTTGGATACCAAAGAATGGTGCAAACAGATTGTATCACAATCCAAATCATCTAAAAACATTTGAATTGGGAAAACATTAATAAAACGGTTCTTTTTTTACTATATTTGCTGCAAAACATGATATGACATGGGTTTTCTACATTTCTTTTCATGTTATACAGCAAACATGGGAAAATCAACAGTTTGCTTGTTTTATGTCATAGTGGAAACATGTTTAGAACCGACATGCAATACACGCTACTAATACAGAGCCCACCAGGACACCAAAAGCAACACAACAAGTAATAAACCATCTCAACCTGGTCTACACCATGGACAATACTGCAACCAGACTCAGGGACTAACTGGAATCTATTACCCTCTACACACCCAACATCACCAAAGACTGGAAAAATGTATGGGTACCAACACAATTCAACGCGTGGAACAAAACAAAACCAACCAACCCCACCATAAACCTTATCAGTCTACTCTATGAAGATACCGACCACCAAAGAAATACACCGTCCAAAAAGTTCAACCAGGAAAAAACATCCAGCAATGGAAACCCAACCAACAACACACCGAAACAAAACAACAGTGCAAACAACAACCTGAAAGGAAAATTAAACAAACAACACTGCAGCCTTCTCAACGTTAGATCCATGGCAAAACACTCAATAGAAATCCTGACTGAAGGAGGCACAAACATGCTCTTTCTCACAGAAAACAGGTTATCAGACAACTAAAAAGCCCTTGTGAACAAAGCAATACCACACAATACCAGGCAATCATACACAAAGAACACACACAAGCATCTCAAATCAGCGCAACCAACATAGAAGACTGTAAATGCCTCCTCATCAAGATAGAACTCAATGACCAAACCAACATTGTATTCTTCCTAATCTTCAGACCACCTTCTTACAACCCAAAAGTTGCAAAGCAATTAGCGGACGTGGCTGCCATTTCATCAACCTACCATGACAACCTAAACATACTAGGAGACTTCAACATCTGGTTCAAATTAGAAAACAAATCCACTGCAAACTCACTCTGCACACTCCCGGAAGCTTTACATTTCAAGCAAATAGTAAATGGATCCGCCCATGATGCAGGAAACACTGTGGATGCAATTTTCTGCAGAGAGGGAATATGCGCAAACGTGCCATCTACACCAATGGTATGGAGCGACCACCACTTGATACCATTCTACATCACATCCCAAACCCGCACACTGGCCGGAAAGGATATACTCCATATCAGCAAAAAAAGAAACTGGAGGAACCTAGACCTAGAGGCCCTACCAAACCTTCTAGACTCAACCCTCCCAAGCGGAACAGAACCAATCGTAGACACAGCAGAAGACACACTCAAAAGTGGATCATCAATGCCCTTGAGCTACTGGCACCAGCAAAAACATTCAAGTAAAAACCAAAGAAACAGTCATCAAAATGGTTCACAGAAGAAAAAAAACAACTAAAAAAACAACCACAAAATGGAAAAAGACAACTCAAACTATGCAAAATTCCTCAAAACACAAAAGTACTATAACAATAGAATCAGCAAACAATCCATAGAAAGAACTCTTCAAAATCATCTATTCACAATTCAGGCACTTTGTGACAACATCACCAACCACATGCGATCAAAAACAGATACAATGCAGGAGACCATCAACCTAACCCAGGCTAATTCAACAACACCTGCCGGACCTCAATCACCGGACAAAACACAGATTACAGCAAAACTACCCTGCCTAGAACCAATGACAGAAGAAACCTTTACCACACTAATCAAGGACAGCAACCTTGCAGGATCCCCGAGGGAACACTACCCCCCTGACATCTTCAAAAGAATCCTAAACCACAGAACCCTGGAGACACACTTCCAGACCTATTGAATCTGTCACTCAAAAGAGGAATAGTATGGTCCTCCTTCAAATCAGCATACATTAAACCACTAATAAAAAAGGGATCTGAAGGCGCAGAAGACACGAGCAACTATAGACTTATATCCAACCTACCCTACCCAAGAAATATACTGGAGAACAAAGTGTACAGAATCCTTCTTTAATACGTGGAAACAAACGGAATACTCAACTGTTCACAAGTGGGCTTCAGACCAATGGGGCGAACAGAATCAGCACTCCTATCAATATGGGATGACCTGAAAATAAACGCAGATGACAATGCCTAATCCCCCCTCATACATTTGGACATATGAGTGGCATTTGACACAATCAGCCACACAACACTAATTAAAAGATTGGTGTATGGTGGCATACAGTAATTTGTACTACAGTGGCTTACCCCATTTCTAACAAACCAAACCAAAAGAACATAGCTACCACCCTTCATCTCAAAAAACACAAATATATCCTGCAGTGTCCCAGAGGGATCCAGCCCCTCTCCTCTGCTCTTCAACATTTACATGTGCCCACTGATGAAAATCATTTGAACCCCCGGACTTACTGCCTACAACTACGCAGATGACACACAATTGATTTGAAGACAAACAGAACCAAGGAACAAAATAACTGACTCAACAACTGCTTCACAGACATCTACAACTGGATGAGAAGGAACAACCTTAAACTGAACCTGGGAACAATGGAAATAATGCTCTCACTGTAGGATTTGACGGAGGGAACCCACAACGGGGCTGGTGACCTGCATGGGAACACAACCAGAGAAAACTTACATAGTAAATATCCTAGGAATACTCATGTACAAAAGATTATCCATGGAACATCAAGTCAATGCACTCACCATTAAATGCTTCTTCCTCCTATGACTGCTCAGAGAACTACTCCCCTACCTTTCCTTCCCTCGCAGAACCCTCACAATCATTGATACTCACAAGAATTGACAATGCAAACAGCCTCTATCTAGAAATGCTGGAAAGACTCAATAAGAAACTCCAAAGAGTGCAAAATACTGCAGCCAGGATCCTATTAAGACTAAACAGAGCAGAGCACAGCACTGCAGCACTGAAAAGACTACACTGGTTACCAGTAAAAAAGCACATCAAATTCAAAGCAATCTTCATCGCCCACAAAGCCTTGCACAGACAAGGATCCAAATTCCTCCAGGACAAGATTAGTCAATATTGGACAAGAAGGGACCTTAGATCCAGCACGGCCTACAAATACATGCAAAACACTATGAAATAAGAAAATTCGGCGGAACAGCATCTCACATCTAATTGCTAACATTTGGAACACCATGCCCAAAGAAATGAGTACCACAGAAGACCACATCACCTTTAGGAAACTGTTCAAACTCTGGCTATTCAACAATGACAACCTCAAAGGACAGCAGCAAGAATAACCATAACATGAACTGGGAAAGATTCCATCAGAAGGCAACCAAAGAGCCACACCAGTTGCTCCAACAAACCGACCGCCTTACTAACTCATTCTCCCCTTCCTGCTGCTCCAACATAAATAACGCCATACCAGAACTTGGGCTAGCCACAATACACATAAATAAACAAAGAATCAATTCTATGTTCACACCCAGGATCTCTAGATGCTGAAGCACATCTAGAGTGAACCACCCACATAGTCCATAAAACCATCAACAACCCAACTAGACACCAAGACACTGGATAATCTTACAGCTACGGCCACCCGTGACTCTGGATCCCTTGTGGACACTATCGAACCAGAGTGCTCAACCAGACCGATCAAAACTCTAGACAATACACTAACACCAACACAAAACACTACCACACACCCAAGGCACTAAATCTTACCCATACGGTTACAACACACAAAGCCTCTCACACCAACACCCACATGCAAAACAACACTCACAGATGCCAGTTCCTCCTGGTTTTAAACTTGCCCCCTCACTCTATCCTCACCAACCTCCCCACCACCTTCTCTCGCAGAGCCACAGGAGCGCCTGGAGACTGGCCCAGGGTGGTAGCGGTGCGCAGTATAAATCACCATAACATAATAAGGATATGTGCTAAACATCTTTGCTCTATTCCCTATTATCTATGCATCAACATTCGTGCTAAATTCCTTTGTTCCATTTTATATGCAGAACTACACATTTTTTCTCATGACCCCAGGTTGGGGTCCGTCACATCTACACACCATTCGCGCTATAAACATGCATCAGTTGATGTCACTATGACTATCAACACTGTCATATAATCAAGGCATCCACCGCGCTTTCGATGAACTCTTATTGATTTGGACGGCCATCTGGGCAGTTTGCAATCAAGGTTCCCATCATATGTAGCAATCAGGCCGAGTCCAGTTCAGAATCCCTGCAGACACACTTTGCAATCATACATAGCGTTAAACAATCACCTCTTCTTTGATTTAAAAGTAATGGAATCCTTGGGGTGAAGAGGAAAGAATTCTTTCCTTGTGCAAACAGGCGATTTAAGCCTGGCTATAATTGGAGGAAGCATTAACGCGCAACTTTGTTAACCTTTCTGTTTCCCCCCATGACTCCCTCCTGCCTTCCTCGTTTGGACTCCTGCTGTCGTTGAAAATGCAACGCGTCCATTATAAACAGCACAGGCCGATGCCCTATTACATGCTTCCTGGGGTGTTTTATTGTGGATCCTGCCTATTAATAGGAGACCACACGAGCTTTCTTTTTGTGCGCAAATGGCATCTTGCAAAAAGCTTGTGAACAATGATGACTAATTTGGACTGGACCACCGTTCATTATGAAGCATTGTGATTCGCTGCTGGCATTCCTTGCATCTAAATGCAGTTTGTATGTGGTGTGCTTGATGTTAAATGCACCCATTGCTTTCACGCTGGCAGAGATTATTCTATGGAAAGCTTCAGACAAAACAAATGGGTTAGTGGAAGTTTGAATACAAGTACATACATCTATTAATTCATCAATAGTTAATTCTCTACACACGTTAGTCATAAGGCAGTATTATAACATTGCATTACAGCTTACAAAAATGCCACAAATGCATCAACCAAATCCAACAAAAATATTGTATAATTAATGTATTTAATAATTTATTATTGTGATTTATAATACAGCAATTCTCGGGGTTTGCTGCTTCAAAGAATCTGGGAAAAACAAAACAGGATTTGACGAATACATACGGGATAGGATGCCTATGTTGGAGTTGCACACCCAAGAAGTCTCGATGCTTTTGATAAGAAAGGGGTCTGCAGCCTGTCTCTCTCCCGATGTTTTGGATTACAACTCCCACACTTCCTCAGCATTGGATGTGCTGGCTAGGGCTGAGGGGAAATGTAGTCCAAAATATCCAGGGAGTCAAAGTTTGTTCACGGCTGTGCTAAAGCTCCATGGGTTTCAGACATTCAGGTGCTTGAAGTTTATTAATATTACAACGCAAATTCGACCGAGTGGAAGTAGGAACACGTCAGATAAACCTTTGCAAGGTTTAGGCTGAACATTTGATGTTATCAGTTAATGGAGAAAGGTGGCTGTTATAATAGTACTTCCCTTATGAAGATGAGACTGCAGTCACAGCTAGGGTAAGTCACTTTTTACTCCAGGTTCACGTCACAGGTCATTAGGTTACAGGTAACAGATCAGTACATTATGTTAAAGAGATACAGAGACATCCACTGGCACCCACACTATCAGGCAGCTCTCTTCCAACTCACATTCACAGAGCACTCACTGAGAACCACACACTCAACATTACACAGTCCCAGCATTCCACAGGGGTTCCAGCAGCTCACATGCTCACAGCCAGACACGAGGGGTGAAGTGCATCACAACAGTGGCTGTGGGAAGGGGGGCAGACATGCTAATCTTAAGATGTACGTGCAGTAGCATTCAGTATATACGTCATTGGAAGAGAGGGAAGGTTAACTGGTTAACGTATGTGAGCCTGAGTTAGATCGTCTCTTCATGGAGTCACATTCCTTTTGAACCTAATGAGGGTATATTCTGTTGTCATCATTATATTTTAAAACTAAAACTCAATGTGCGATAATTAGTTGAACACGCAACTATTGTTAAAACATTTTTATTACCACCATGTGGTTCCCACAACACTGACAAGTTACCAATTATTTTCACGTAATGCAAGGCAGGTCTACACTCTCCATAGCCTCTAAATGTTCAAATTGTCAAAAGACATCTCTTTCTTATTGCCAGGTATGGAGGACAAAACACGCCGAAACAAATATTGTCTCTTCTGTACCCAAACACAATAGACATAAAGACATCAGTTCTAATTTCCTTCTCTAGTGTGCCAATGCATGACCCAATGAAGTGAGTTAAATCAATGCAAAGCAATAGGAATCTATGCTGCGTCTTCGGAATACAGACATATATTCTTCTTGTTTTGCATAGTGTGCTGCAGTGCCTTCCTGAGATAACTTAAGCTCCATCCAGGGGTGTTGCTAGCTCTGGAAAAGACCCAGGGCTACGCTGATGTCAGAACTGTTGGGACTGGGGGCTAGCTAGTCTTTTGGCTGTAGCTCCTGAGATTCTATCCGGGGGTACAACCAAAAGATCAGGGGCTATAGCCCCTTTAGCCCCCCCTAGCAACGCCCCTGGCTCCATCCCACTAAAAGTCTGCAGATTCCTCAACGTGTTGCACAGCACACCCTTGCTCTTCAAGTCCACAGATTCCTCAAAGTGTTGGACAGCACACCCCTGTGATTCAAGTCCACCGATTCCTCAGCGTGTTGGACAATGCACCTCTGTGCTACAGGTCCACAGATTCCTCGACGTGTTAGCCAGCACACCCCTGTGGATGTTGAATGACTGTGAATGATCTATTGACTAAATTGACTTTATTTATCATATTTCTGCACAATGTCAAGCGTTTGGTCCCTGGTAGTCCCTGGTTGTCCATCAGAATCTGCTTAGTAAATAGAGCACAGCGGTTAGACCAGACTGAATGCCAGATGAACAGCCGTCTCAACCTCGCTGTCATATTTCTGGTTCAGCTCCCTGGGGATTGAGAAAACAGAGAGAGAGTCAAGAAGGATCGATATTTGCCTCGTAAAAGTAACCACTCTTTTGTGTTTACTTACAAGATCCTCAAATCAAAGTTATCAGGGGATTGAGACGTGGACCCCTTGCTCACTGCTCTTAGAGAGGCACAGCTTCACCTCAGTGATGATGCCCAACTAGGCTGAAAGACGTGTATGGGGTTGCTGTGGTACTCTTTTTCAGAGGAGAATTGCCTAGCATTTCAGTGCTGGACTGCCCCTCAGCAGGACAAAGACTGATATGCAGGGACATTTCTTCTCTGTGAAAAGTACAGTGAGCTAAAGGTTTGATTGAGACTCTTCTAGGGGCCATCCACCCAAGAACAAGTCAATATGCTGTGTTTGTGCTGGTAGAGAGTTTCCCAGACCCCCCTCTGTTTTATATGACGATTTTATGTACTTACATTTTGACACTTTTCAAACCATAAAACATGGATGGATTTGCAGGAAAATGTTGCAAAGGGCATTGGCAAGGACCTGAAAGCATGGTGTTGCAAATGTGTTTGTGTTTTAATGTAGGCACACAAACTAGTAATATACCTCTGGTGACTGAGGTATGGCCTGTGGCCATGGGCAGTGGCCAGATTGTCTGAGTCATGGCCAAAGGCTCGGATAATCTGGCTACTGGCCATGACCATGAGGGAGCAGCAATGGGGTTAAAGTGGGCATGGCCACCAGAGACTGGCTATGTGGTAATGTTTTTCAAAATCGGGATAAGTTAGAATGAGAAAAAAAACTCTGCCTGTGGCTACAGCCTGATGTACTGGACAGGATTGCATCAACAGATTGCTGTGACTACCGTTGCATACACTGCAAGCACCAACGGGCTCCAAGACAATGCTAATCAGCAGATAATTGGCAAGTACGCCGAACCACGCACCCACGTGGTCACCGGGCCACCCGTCCAAATCCTCAACCACTCTTATTTGCGTCCATACCAGGAAAAAGACATTGGGATTGCATCCCGGACTCATTTCCACAACCTCGCAACGACTGGCCCACAATCCACATGCCTTGAGAAAGACCCTGTAGGGTCGAAACATATGTCGGCTGACTTCTAACAATAATTATAGCACCAACAAAGGCGTTCTAGACTGCTTTATTACGACAACAGTTACTTATTGAACAACCCATCACTCAGGTGAACAGGGCTCACTCTTGTATTCGAAATCTAACACTTGAAGAAGGAAGGGCACCTTTCACAAAAGAACCCCATCACCTGCAGCAGGGTAATCCCATTAAAGTACTAGATCAAGTGCACTGATCTACCCATTCTACTGCCCAGCAATTACTTCATACGCATGTACTCTGATTTGCTTATTGCGGCATGCGGCATTGCCGAAGGCCAAGGTTTGAATGGGGAAAAAAAATCTGCTTGCGGCTGCTGCCCGAAGTGCTGCACGGGATTGCAGCAAACATGCGTAAGGAGCATCAGCAATGACCTGAAAGCATGCTTTTGCAAATCTGTCCTGTGTTTTACTGAAGCCCATGCCGCATCGATTGTGGATGCTAGCTATGGCTGCAAGCCATGAAAACTGGTCATTGGTCACAATATAAATGTATAGTGGACACTGAACTATGATGCAGGTTAGGTGCCGTGCATTGTAGGCTTGATTTGATGGGGCTGGCATTACGTTTGAGCCTCATAGCCTCGGCAATTCAACCATGGCTTGAATCCCCAGCATGCCCTGTTGATAATGCAACACATCAGTGTGCGTTGCAAAAAATATGTTTGTTGAAAGAGGTCTATAGTTCCTGTGCATATGTTAAAAGAGGAATTATTAATAACTTAGATACCGTGATGTAACATGATGAAACATTTTCACTAATAAAAACCTATGAAATTCACTGAAGAAACTTTGGTAAAGGGACCTTATGTTTATGTAAGTTGCACTAATAAAAACGTATGCATTTCAGTTAAAGCACTTTGTTAAAGTAACGTTATGGGTAAGTTGCAGTAACAAAAACCTATCAAATTCAGTGAAAAAACAAACATTGTTAAAAGGACATTATGATTACAAGTAAAATAAAAATAAATAACACATGTGCAAGTTATAGTAAGCTATGCAACCATAACTTGCACAACCACCATGCACACATCAAACATGACATCACACATACCATTATCAATGACATCACTGATGACATCACTTATATTACTACTGTGTAGCAATGCAAATGGAACCTCTGTATAAGGGGTACCATTTACAGTGTAATTTACAGCACATCAAACATGATCAGTAAGTAGCCTTGTAAAAAACTTCTACATGTCACATAAAAGGTGCTTATTGAGAAATAACTTGGACAGATTAATTTTGTGAATTCAGCAGTCAAATAATACATACAACAGATGTATGTATTATTTGAACAGAGAAACAACAAATGTAGTATGGATCATAGAACTAACATATTCTTAAAATGGTATGTTTAGATAGTACAATGATAAGTCGAAGCATATAAAATTCTTGAGAAATGTTTTATCTGCGTGGGACCTGCTTCTTGTTCTATGTATGTGCATTATGACCTTATGGGCAAACTCTAGGGAACAGAACTTCAGAATATAGCACACGGTTATGCTCTACATGCGCAGCACCTTTATAGAATGTGTATCATTGTTTCAATATAGTATAACCACATTAATAAAATTAACAAAAACAACCACTGCAGATTTGCAATGTCATCACTGATGTCATCTTTGATGTCATTTGTGATGTCATCTTTGATGTCCTGGGTTTTTGTATTAGCAGTGCATGGTGATGGCGCGAGTTATGGTTGCATAGGTTACAAAAATCGGCACATTTCTTGGGTTTTTTTGTTTTTACTTGTAACCATAACGTCCCTTTAGCAATGTTTTTCACTGATATATATATATATATATATATATAATTCACAGAAACAATGCAGTTAAAGGGATGTTATGTTTAAGTTGCACTAATGAAAACCCATGAAATTCAGTGAAAAACTTTGGTAAAGGGACGTTATGTAAAAACGAAACCCGCCAAAAATTCACCAGTTATGGTAAGCTAAGCAAACTTAACTCGCGCCACCAACGTCCACTGCTAAGACTAACACCCAGGACAGTAAAGTTAGCAAATCAGAGTAGACATTTGTCCTTGTTGATGGCCAGGCACACTGTCCAGGCACCAAAGTTATATCAGTATTTTTTGTACTTACATTTTGACACTTTGGAAAAAATTAAATATAGGACAGATTTGCAAAATCATGCTTTCAGATCTTTGCTGATGCTCCTCGCTCAATTTTGCTGCAATCCCGTTCAGCACTCAGGGCTATAGCCACAAGCAGAATCTTTTTTCTGATTTAAACCTATCCCGATATCACAGACTATACCTCAGTCACCAAGGGTAAATCACTATTTTTTGTACCTACATTATAACACTTAAAAAAAAAACGCATCCACATTTGCAAAACTATGCTTTCGGGTCCTTGCCAATGCGCCTTGCAAACATTTGCTGCTAATCCTTCCAGGTTTTATTTTTTGCAACAGCCTCTCTATATTGTATGAGTTTTCAGAACTCTTTTTGCCCCGCCTGAGAAAACTGGGACCACAAAGAAGAACCCAGAAACGGCAAAATGGATCACCTTGGACAACCGCGAAGACATAACCCGACAGATTAAGCGCCTCAAAAATTCTAGAGCACCGGGCCCTGATGGGATTACGAATGTGGAGCTCAAAGCACATCCTGAAGAGTGGGCAGCGCTCTTGAGTGACATCTTCCGCAGATGTGCCACTTTGAAATCAATCCCGCCATCCTGGAAGTCAGCAACAGTGGTGCCTATTTTTAAAAAAGGAAACAAGAGTGACCCGCCAAATTATCATCCAATCGCCCTGTTAGACTGCATAGGCAAAATGTTTGTGTCCCTCCTTCTAAACAAATTCAAAACATGGGCAAAATCGGCGCCTTGTGAGGACTAGCTACAAACGGGGTTTAAGAAGGACTCGGGAACAAGTGCAAACATCTTGATAATGAAAACTCTGAAACATAAAGTCCTAGAAGGGGGCCCGAGAATATTCATCGTCTTTGTGGACCTTACCCAAGCATTTGACCGTGTAGATAGGTCGTTGCTTTGGGACAAACTAGTGGCATGGGACTGCCCGTCTTCCCTCCTTGAACCCATCAAAGCCCTGTACTCGGAAACCAACATGAGGGTGCGGCTGGAGCAACAAGGACTCCTCTCCGCCCCAATTTCAATGCAAAGGGGTGTCAAACAGGGATGTCCTTTGGCTCCGTCCCTGTTTCTAGTGTTCCTTGGTGACATTAAAAACAGCAAAATTAATGTTTGTAGTTTACCACCAAAAATAGGGAAAACAAAAGTAGGAAGACTCTTGTACGCAGACGAAGTAATACTCCTTGATTACACGCCCATAGGACTGCAACGGCAGATGAGTAACCTGCATTCATACATGTAAAGAAACAACTTGGAGATTAACGAAAAGAAACCTAAACTTATGTCCCTGTCTAAAAATACAAGAAACAACGCAAAAACGTTACTAGTGCTGAATAAAAACCAGATCGAAAACGTAGAAGAATTCAGATACCTGGGCGTCATTTTGGACAACTCAAAGAACGAGACTTCAAAACTGCAAAACTTCCTAAAAGAAAAAACTAGAAAACTTACGGCACAAGGCAAAGCTATCGACAGGAAATTCGGTCGATTTTCTTTGACGCCTGTGATCAACTTTTATAAAATGAAGGAGGTACCAACCCTAGTCTACGGTGCAGACGCCATGCCCAAAATCCCAGCATCTCTCTGGCCGACCCTTGAGGCAATTTTCTCCCGAAGTGTGTCCCAATAGCCTCCATAAGGAAAGAACTTAGCTTGCTTTCCCTTGAGGGAACAGTAAGATGCAACTCTATGATGCTTTATCGCAAATGCCAGCTTTCAGAAAAACCATCAGTATACGTTGATTCTACAAGAAATAAATGACTCAAGTTGTAAGATGCTAAACAGTTGGTCAACACAGATCAAGGAAACCTTACAAGAGGTCTCATCCGATATGGAAACCCTCAACAACAATCCAGTGAAATTACTGAACAGAGTGAAGGAGCTCGACTGGATCAAAACAGGGGAGAAGGCCGCCTCTAACAAACTAATGAGACACTTGCCTGTGTGCCAGCGAAAACGGAACGAGCTTCAGCCGTACATAAAACAATTTCCATCCAAGCAAGCGAGGTCCCTGTTACTGAGAGCAAGACTGAATTTGTTACACACTAATGAAATCTTGTCAATACGGGGGCTGGCGACAACAAAGGGCTGCAGATTCTGTGGGCAACTGGAAGTGGTGGAATCAATTCGCCATGTGTTACTCTCTTGTCCTGGGACCTCGAGGTTAAGATCACTGTACTTGAAGCACATCTTTTCGGACTATGTGCTGCAGGACGAAGTCCTTTGCTGGGCTAGGTTAATGGCGGGTGACAAGACCTCATGGCTGTTAAGAACTTACAACATCTTACGCCGTATACAAGAGGCCTTTCCAACTCCATCAGAGTCGCCGTCCTGCGTCTCGTCAACACCCGCCATTTAATAACTCACATTTCCAGCTTTAGATCTAGATCTACAAGAAATGTTTTCTTCAGACTTTCTTTCTTATAGCGATGAACTACTTTTTGTAAAAATCCTAAGGATTAATATACAAATAAATGTTTTTTAAAAAAATATTGTAAATCACTTGCAACCCATCGGTCAAAGATGTTCATCAGTCACAAACTCATTTTGACCTGTCTTGACAGTGGTATTGTTATGTATAAAAGATTGCAGGCTTTGAGAACTCACAGTGTTTTTAATCAATGAGCAGTGAGATTTGCCACAGATCACACAATTTAGTTAAGCAGTGTGCTAGAAGCCCCTTGTTTTATAGCCGGTCTCTTTGGGGGGGGGGGGGTAAAGTAAAGGTGATTCAGGATTTTAAATTTTTTCAGTCACAGGTTCATTTTAAGGGACAATTGCGGGACCATTGAGGATCGTCCCACGTCACCCTGATGGGGCAAGACAGTTTGCAATCCTGGACACTGATGCAATTATTTGCCCCTGATTGTGGCTGATTTTCAGGGCACAAGTAAAGGACCCACGGGGCGGACAGTGTAACTTTTTCTTCAGAGGGCGAATACAACACCTTGGGTTATTTGAGGTTGGCAAGGTTTCTCATGTATTTGTATGACCTAGGGCTTAGGTAATTGATTTCAACTATGCCTGCGCCCTCCTACCTTTGAAAGTTGGACAATAAAATAATATTTCTGTGCACTATTGACAATTGGGAGGTAGCGCAACACTCTAACAGCCCACTGCACTTTCCTATAATATATATATATGTATATATATATTATAAGGTGGTGGTCGCCGTCTTATACTTAAGGTGAGTTGGACGCCCATAGAAAACCCTAAAAAATGAATTGCTAAAAACCTTAACTCGTGCAAGGGATGTGGTTGAAATTGTGATGACAACTAGGTACACGTCACCCCGATCGGCAGCAAACCTTGCCGGTTTAGGCCTACTCCACATTCTTTTTCCCATAGACAAAAAAGGTTAATGTTTGCCGGACCACACAGCCCAAAACCGCTGGATGAATTTCAACCAGGTGCAGAACAACTTGACCATGAAGCTTTGACTTGCGGACCTTTTGTGGTTTGGGTTTATTCCAACCAGTAGTTTTTATAATATTTGATGGAAAAGTGGTGCCTCCTTCTCCAACATAGAAAGCTATATCTTGGTAAATTACCAAGAAACCAAGTGTTAATAAATGAAACAGCCGCCATCTTTTTATTCTCAATGCGAGAGATAGCAGTGTCTATGGCTGAAGGTATCAGAAAATTAAATGCAGGAAAAAAGCTTTTGCAAATAAAAAAAACATGTGAATGTTGTCACACTAGAGGTGGGGTGAGGCAAGAGGACACTAAGTGATATTTGTGAGTTGGAGGGGGTCTAGGGACTGAGTTTGCAACAGAAAGCTTTTCTGTACCCTGAGCAATCGTACAGGATCACTGCGGCCAGCCGACATTTCAACTGAAGCTGCATCACAGAATCGAGTGTTTTAGGGGGAATGGAAGACGGCATGGAAGGTGAAGGGTCCATCAGGTGAGTGGGAGGAGCTGGCATAGATGGGGGGGCACTTGGTGAGGACCTGGGCGAGCAGGAAAGTATGTTTTGCAGCAGTTTTTTTTCCAATACCCGTGGCTATAACAGGCACACACAAGTAGTTTCATTGGTTGTTGTCATATACATGGGTTTAGAGCATCATGCAGGCTTTAGCCTGGGATATACTGGCAGCTAGACGCCATTTTGACTGAAACTACGAGTGCTAAAGGAGAATTGGAGAAGTCAGGGGAGGTGAGGAGGCCCTCAGGGCAGTGGGGGAATCTGGCATAGATGCTGGAGGCACTTGGTGAGGGCTGAGAGAGCATGAACGCAAATTTGTATCCCGATAGTCACGGCTAAATCAAACAGAAACAAACGGACTCTTTGGTTGTTTTGCATTCCTATGGGTTTGCAGCATGATCATGCCATGTGACCACGTTAACATATCATGTTAGTTGATTAGTAGCTACTACTCATGTGGCTATGTAGAATACCCATGGGTATTACGACATACATTTCTATGAAATAATCATGTTATTCTGTGGCTGTTAGACCACCCAGTTTTACATGTATTTCTGATTCCATGCCATCTCCTCTTCCCTTGTGTGATTTGAACTTTTAAAGGATGGTAATTTGTGTTTTTGAGTTTGTAAAACATTTATGTGTATTGGCGGCTACATGAGGGTGTCCCTAAAGCCATGGGCGGAATAGCTGCGACTATAAAAGATAGTTTCAAAAACAAGTTTGGTATATGTTTTGGTGTTTGCAATTGGCTGGTTTTAGTGTTGCTATGGTGTAGATGCCTGTGATAGGTTGTATGGAAAATGTGTTGGCCATTTTAGTACCTAGTTTACTACAGTCCTCTTTTTGTGCCACTGAATTTGGAGAGTATCATGGGCACCATTTTGTAGACTTTTTCCGTTCTGATTGCAGAACTCACACTGTGGACACTGTGCACATGCTGAGTCGTTGGCTGATCTGAAAGTAAGTGTCAGTTAAAATGTACTGTCAAAACCATCTTCTTTTCTTTAACAATTAAACAGTTTGAGAATGATATGATTTAAAATTGAAATTAAATTTGTGATACGAAGGAAATATCTCTTTACTTCGTTTTGTGAATACTTAAGATGTCATAAACCAGCAATATGGTTTAAAATTATCCATTAAACTTGTTTTCATAAATCTTTAGGAGAAATGGAGTGACTGGGTAACTTGTCAAACGATTTTCATAAGCAGATTGCTGTGAATAAGTGTGAATGCGACTTGCCCATTGGCAGAGTGCTAATGTTTATTTGAGAAAGGGTAACCTTTTAACAAACCCGGTTTTTGGTAAGATATTTGGTGACAGATTAAGAGCAAGGTTTAAGGTTATGGTGGGTGCTGGTTCCCCATAGGTGTGCGTACGTGGCTAGTGCTGGGTACCATGTAGGTATATAAAGTATAATAAGGTATTGCACATATTGATTTTGTGTCTTTTCCTTTTCCCCTTTTTATTTACCCTTACTGTTCATTTAGCTGGGATTTAGCAATATGGTTGTGCAAAATGATTTTGTATGGATATGATTCTCGGATTAGATTATATACTCTAAGGGGTTATGTATGCATATTTGTTATCTTTGATATTTTGTTGTATGATTTATTCAATCTTTTGTTTTTCATAGAAAAATGTACTTTTGATTTATGTCTAGAAATTGTGTCCTTTAAAATGAATGGTATACCAATGCCCTGAAGACGACCTGTGTGGAAGGCAGAAAACCAGAAAAAAATCAATAATAATCTATGTTTGTAAAAATAATTCAGTAGTGGTGTCTATTCTTTGTACTAAGATCGTTTTTGACAGTGCAAATTTTTGAGGGGACTTGCGCACTTGGTTGATGGATATTATCTTTACAGCATGGGACTTGCGTCTGTCCCACAGTTTAGACATAGCAGGGGCTTTTGCAGTCCATGATTCACTCATGTAAAACATACATAGTGCTGCAAGCAGTGACCATGCAAGCTCTGCTCATTAAAAGTCATAGCACGGGCCTCCACAGAGCAGGTTTTCCTCTAACAGGCAAAACATTTATCTCAGCAGTACGTTGTCTGTTCATATAGAAAAGACACAGCCTGGATTTAAACCTCTACAAAGTACACCCAATCATCAAATATGCACAGCATGTGGCTCTGCAGTACTCCCTTCATATATACCGGCATTTGCAAACCTCCCCCATTCATAATGTTGGGTGCCCAGACCTCTGAATTATATATCTGCCTCCATCCACTTATCCACCCCACCTCACTCATCTATTCCCCAATCTACCCTCTCTAAACCTATTTTCTCTTCTCATGCCCAGTTACCCTATTTGCAACCTCTGTACACCTATGCAGCCCCCCTACCCCCACACTCTGTGGCTGCATCCATTCAACCTATTTCAATGTTCTATATTCCCACTTGCCTATCCTACCTCCACTGTTTGTATCCTCTGCCATGCCATCCTATCTGCATCTACCCTACTTCCAGCACCCTACTCTCACAGTGTCTAATCCCACCCACCCTATCCCCACCTTCTCTAAACCTACACATGCATCCTTTCACCACCATCTTTACCTTCAACTCTTTTCATATGCACCAACTGAACCCCCACATTCTTTACCACGATGCTCCGTCTTTATTTCTGCCCACTGATGCTGTTGCCACTCTATCTACTGTTACCTATTCATTTCGAGTGGATCTTCCTTTCATTGAATTAGTCTATTTTACAGGTCTAGAGGTGACATTTGCACATGCTGAGTCTTTGGCTGATGTGAATTTAAGTGTCAGTTAAAATGTACTGTCAAAACCATCTTCTTTTCTTTAACAATGAAACAGTATGAGAATGATATGATTTAAAATTGAAATTAAATTTGTTATATAAAGGAAATATCTCTTTGACTTTGTTTTGTGATTTCTTGAAATGTTATAAACCAGCAAAATGGTTTAAAATTATCCATTAAACTTGTTTTCATAAATCTTTAAGAGGAATGGAGTGACTGGTTAACTTGTGAAATGATTCTGATATAATGATATTTGTTTCTTTCCATCATTGCTGGTTCATGCCATCAAAGAAGCGACAGGAAAATAATGCATCCTTCTGGTATGAAGGGTGCATTATTTTCAGGGAAGTAAAGCATTTACATCTAGAACTGTTGATGCTCAAGTTTCATGTTTTGTACAAACTTGTTTTTTTATGTCAATATACCCATGCCTGTAGTGATAATGTTTTTGAAAATGTCCAAATTTAGATAGCACATATGTCAACTAATGAAGTGAATGGAACCGAGCATATTTCAAGTCAGAGTGACACAATAAAAAGTATCAATATTGTTTGTAGTTAGTAAAAAACAAAAGGTTTTTTAGGACAAAACGAACAAAAACTCCTTCAGGTTCAAGACGGAGGAATACAAATATATGTAGAAAAATGTTCCACTCTCGAGTATTTACAAAAATTGTGAAATCAAAATCTAGGTATGCAGTGAAGTGTTTTCTGGAAACGAAAATAGTAGATGGAGTAATCAGAAAAGGTTTTCATATGAAAAGAAAATTATTCTTTTTTGTTTTGAACAAATGTAAGTTAATTAAGGTCACCATGCCATTTATACAATGATATAAACCCTCACATTAAGATGTTACCGTTATGTTTTACTGACCACCGCTCACTTATGCCATTGTACAAATGTCTCATTTTGTCTGACCCATCTGTAACTAGGGTCTCAATCTCTGTATCTTTATTTGCCCTCAGTGTACATTGCCTTACCATGCTTGTAACGTCTAAGTCTCTCAAGAGCCCAGTTACCTCAGGGTTCGGTGCGCGATATAAATAATAAACAAACACAAAAAAAAATACAAACAGTTGATGTACTTGTCACAATTTTTGTGAAGTAGTTGATGGAGAGTGGAAACACACTTCTCATACAGAAAGATGTTTCTGTGAAGTTAGTTACATTCAACAATGGAATGTAATCCTTGCTATTGATGAGAGTGAGCATAGCTATGAAGTGAAAAATGGTGTGATTCCTGAAAAACAAGACATCTGAAAGACAGTCACTATTGAAACAGAAAGTTTAGGACTATATGCGATAAAAGCAAGAAAATAAACTCTGATATGGACGTGTACATTTTTATGCAATACTGACACGTTTTCTTCTAAAGTTTTAAAGAGAAGTGTTGCACAAAAATGATAATGTTCAAAGACAAATCACGATGTTACTGAAAATAGATGACTGTGAAGTTTGTGGGAAAACAGGACTTCTGGGTCACTCTCTAGATTATCTTGCTAAAGGCAGATCGAAGATTCAGTTTCATCAAAGCACATTGAGGCCATACAAATGGGGAAAGAGCACTATATAAATCACCAAATACAATTTCTCCCCATTGGCTACACTCACATTCTTCTGGGTCAATTGCTAACCGGGAGGCGTAAGCCGGCCTTCCGCACTAAGGACCACACGAAGGCTGATTCCCTGTCCCAGCCTGTGCTCTTCTTATTCCAGCATTGCACCGGAGGAGTAGAAGTCGCCTACAACACTGCAGGAGCAGTGCACCGCCCAGGAGTGAAGTTGGAGCTTCCTCCTACATCGAGGTAGGCCTGTGGGCATATTCTACCTTTGCTGATGAATCGGCAAAAATCACCCTGTGAAGCGCTACTAAATGCGATCTGACGCCTTTCCGTTCATGGAACTCCAGCTGTAGCCATGACCGTCGTTCTGCACAGATAGCCGACCAGCATTTTAAGGCACCTTTCCACCATGCATGGACCCTCCCAGGCTGCTGGCTCTCCCCATTGGCTACCCTCACATTCTTCTGGGCCAATTGCTAAACTGGAGGCATAAGCCGGCCTTCGCTCTAAGGCCCACATGAAGGCTGATTTCCTATCCCAGCCTGTCCAAGCCTTCCCATCCTTTGGCCAGAAACCCTGCTCTGCTCATGACCCTCGAGGACCATACGTATGACTTCATCTATAAGGTACTCTGTCTCTCACATTCAGTGCTCATTAACTGTTCCCTTGATACGAGCAACATCAGCCACGTCCCTACACTTACAACTTTAATAATTGCTGGTGCTTTCTGCAGCATCTCATTATAGTGTGCTTCTCTGACATTGTTTGTTTTGATGAGGCTAACACTATCGCACAACGATATCTGCGTGATGTTTACATGTGGCACATAACCGATCTGGCGGTTTTGCCTGTAAATGCTCCCACCTTCCATGCTCCCGTCCTAATCTGTATCTCGTGTGTAATTTGTCATTTGCCTTCATGACCCTCGTTGTCAGCACCCACAACACGCTCAGCAAATTGTCGGCTGCCGCGGCTCATGCATATCATATCTCTACCATGCCAGGGCCGGCCTTATAATTTAATTCATGCCTAGCTATACATAAACTTCTTGCACTTAGGTCTAATTGATTCCATTGTCGCTGCTCATATGTTAACACCACCTTTGGCATTTTTGTGCTGTCACATAACTGAATTCTCCAACTCTAGGCTCTGTGTTGCATGCAGAGAAATATCTGGGAAAGTGGATATTGTATGCTTGTACCACTTCCTTAACTTCTGCTTTAAGGACTGATCCATGTTACCTCCTATCTGTGTAAATTGATATTACTATTGCATATTCCAGCTTGTACTAGCTATAGGGTTTCCACTAAGTTATTAAGCTAACGTGATCTTTCTCAAGTGAATTACCTTCCTTTCAACCCTAGCTTATTAAAGTTTGTACACGCTCACTAGCCATTCCTTGTGTAGGCGGTTATAATGCTGTGGACTCTCGATTTCTCATGCCTCCTGCCTAGCATATTTAGACCCTTCCTGCAGCCCACCTATTGGCCCACACTACACATCAGATCCTACATCCTGCTCTCTGTTCTGGTCCTGATTTGGACACCTCACATGACTTGCATGTCTCGCCCCACTTCTGCACAGCATTATCACTTACTTTCACCAGCTACCCACACATCATACGCGCATGATCTAAAGACCCCTGCCAACATGACTGTTTCTAAGCCTTATCTGAATGCACCAGCCCTTTGGATACAACACTTTGCATCAAACCCAACTCCCAATCAACCCTGCACTACCTACATCAGAAACCTGAGACTTGGCTCAAGGCGTTGTCATGCAACTCTTAATCAGTCCCTTATTATAGACAGTAAAGTCCCCCCACCCATTCTGCCCCCCTCCATCTATGCCAGAAATCTGACACTAGGCACTAGACTCCACCTGACATCTACATGTGCACTTTCTCATGTAAACAGCCCAATACTCACACACCAAGCCTCCCTCCGAATTCCTATTAACCAGCTTATATATACTCACATTAGCCAACCTTGTCCTACGCACGCTAGAAACCAGAGACTAGCATCCAGATTCCACCATGTGACCTACCAACAGTACCATCATCCTAACATCAAACGTTCAGTGCCGACCAACAATTCCTCACCTGCTCACAACTTAGCCACTGCGCTGGCATAAAACAAAAACTCTCCACCTCACTTGACCGCTAGCCATATCAATGCCAAAGACACAAAGCTCATAGGTGCACTTATCAATGCCCGATCTCTTAACACACATACCCTTGACATAGCGGATATGATTACATCATAAAATGTAGACTTCCTGTCTATCACTGAAAACTGGTTGCATGCAGCAGCTGGCCCATCCCTATCTCTGGCAATCCTTGACAACTACTCCATTGTCAGACACGAAAGGGACACTAATCAAACAAAGGGTGGAGGATTAGCCTTTATCTTCAAAAATTCTCTTGAACTCAGGGTGATCCTTAACATCCAGATAACATCCGCAGAACTACTCTCCATTAAACTACCCATCTCCCCTAACCAAAATGCTACAGCACACCTCATCTATAAGCCCCCAGGTCCTATCTCCACATTTATTGAGGATATATCATCTATCTTTGCTTCTAATACCAAGCCTAACTCACAAATCTTTCTACTTGGTGACTTCAATCCAGGATACCAAGATGTGAACGATTCTAAAGCCTCAGGACTCGTAAATACACTAACAGACTTTGGCCTTACACAACACATCAATGAGCCCACACATATCAAAGGTCACACCCTCGACTGGGTTGCTGACCTGAACTTTACTCTCTTAAATATGATCTCAGTGACTCCTTCCCTCTGGTCCAACCATCATAAAATAATTAACTCCAATCCTCAAACATCCAAACCTTATCTTGCCCCTTCCATCCAAACCCGTAACAAGAAGGATATCACGACGGAGAAGCTTATCCCCATTATTCTTCCCTTACTTAATACATCGTTGACCACTTGCTCAGACCCCACAGTTCTAGTGGATACATATAATCAGGCTATGCTAAAAGTCCTCAACATCATTGCACCATTAAAACTATGTAAACAAAAACCTCATATCAATTCCTGGTTCACTCCACAACTCAGAGACCTACGTAAAGAAAAAAGAAAGGCTGAGTCACATTGGAAAAATATACCGTCTTTAATTAATAAAAACAACCTACCCATTGGCTCCTCTACCTATAAAGTTTCTCTTCTTGCAGCCAAAAAAGTTGTTTTCAATAAATGTATCCTGCAATCAAACACTAGGGACCTCTTTAAGATCCTAAAGGAATTAGAGTCCCTTGTAGCCCCACTGGACACCTGCACCCCTGACACTGCCTGGTGTATGAACATCCAAAAGGCACTTCTAGACAAAATCGCCACACTTTAAACCAACATTAATGCTAAAAGAAGTAACCTCTCTGACTCTGCACTGAACTCACCATTGTTCAACTTCCCCACCCCTAAACATGCCTTTAAACCATTCAGCTTCCCAGCTCTCTCTATTGGGGAAGTTGGAAATATCATCAAAAAGCTCAAGCCCTCACTGTTAAGGTGATACATGTCCTGCTCCCATTATCAAGGAGGCAGCTCATGATCTAGCGCCTCTTTCAGATCAACCCTAAGGATGCCTGGGTTATTCCATTAATCAAAAAACCCACTCTTGCCCCGAGTAACCCCTCCAACTGCAAGCCCATTACGACTGGGTCTCCATCAATCAGGCTTCCGTCCCAGATATGGTACAGAAACCGCCTTGATTGACTTAAAAACAAAAATTGAGGAACTAAAAGACAAGGGCAAGTTGGCACTCCTCCTTCCCCTTGATCTTTCAGCAGCTTTTGATTTGGTAGATCATATAATTCTCTGTCACCACCTCAAAATTGCTGCTCATTTCTCTGACATGGCCTCATCATGGATCAGCTCCTTTCTGGCTAACAGAACCATGAGGGCTTTTTCTCCATCTGCCTCCATGAACCAGTACCTGTCCCTTGGGAGTCCCACAAGGGTCCTGAGTCTCCCCCACATTATACAATGTTTTTACAAAGCCACTCTTTGATATACTTGACTATCTGGGTGTCTCCTACACAATTATGCTGACGACACCCAGATACTCATCCCCATCACAGGCGACTATGACTCTGACTCTAAAGCACTCAATGAAGTCTACTCAGACATCCAGGCAAGGATGGCACATCATGGGCTCTGCCTTAATGATGAAAAAACTGAGTTGCTTGTCCTCGGCTCTCACCCCAAACTGACTAAACTAGACCCCGCCTACAACTCATTTACTATTGATGGAAAACATCATTAAAGTGTCCAACGGAACAAAAACACTTGATATTTACCTAGACTCGACACTATCTCTCACCAGACAAACGAATGTGGTGGTTTCTGCATTGGCCTACACAATCTTGTCGTTGCTCAGCCTTGGAATGCAAATACTGATGTACAGTGCATTGCAGAAGCTACAACAGCTGTTGCTCGTTATGTTACAGCCTTCATGACAAAAGCTGAAAAGAGCAATGCAGCTGAAGTATGGGCAGACCTATCAGCCGACAAAAGTCTTAGGGCCTCATCACGAGTTGGGCGGGAACGCCGGCGCTAATCACACGGAAAATTGTCAGTTTTGCCGCGGATTTCCTCCCAGCTCAGAGCTGGGGGGAAATCCGCCAAAGCCATGATCTGGCAGACCCTTAAGTGCAGCAGTAATAGCGCTACCACCGCATTTAAGGGTTACCACCAGACTCATAATGATGCCCTTAGTCAGAGACTTCTAATCATTGTTCTCAAGATGCTCTCTCATAGAGAGTGTAGAAGATAGGAAGCTACAGAATAGCCATATAGTTTGCCTCTGTATGGACGTAGCATTAATGTATCATGGTTAAGTCTTGAAATTCAGCAGTTAGCTGAAGAAGTACCTGATAGTACAGTGATTCTCAAAACCTACTTGATTGATACCTATTATCCAAATAGCTCTGAGGATTTGGAGGATATTTGTTTCTATGAAGTAGCAGAACTCTAGTCATATCAAAATATCGATGAAAACAATGACAGAGATTGAGTTAAATTACATGTATGTACTGGTTGCCTAGTTAGACATGAATACCCAAGTCTCATCAACCACATGTACCTTTTTTGCCAAACTGCACTCTTTTAATTTTGCTTTTGCAGTTGTTCTTCTCATGGCAGGCAGAGAGTGATTTGCTTGAAACTTTTGAAATTTTTGAACAACCATTTTTTGCAAAAAAATATTAATTTATGTATCCAAAAATGTGAACAGTACTTAGAGTTACTGGAGAGAAAAAAAAAAACGTCAAGAAGAATTTTTGGCAGCTGATTCTGCACAAGAAAGTCCAAATATTTTAGTTGAACCAATTATTTAAACTGATGTTGAGCTCCCCATGGAAGAAGTAGAAAGTACAATGCAACAGACTAAAATTACAGATGCAAATTATGAGACATTACTAAGCAAACTTAATGTAGAGCAAAAGGAAGTTTATTGTAAAATAAAAGACAGGATTTACACGGTTTACAACATGACAAGCATGAATGTCCTTATCTCCAATACAGACCTCTATTGATGTATGTTAGTGTACAAGCAGGAACAGGAAAATCCTTTTTTTAATTCATGCATTGAGAGCAATGATACCAGATGTAACTGATTGCTCTCTGTCATGTATTGTGACTCCTCCAACAGGTTTAGAAGAATTCAAAATAGCATGTGCTACTTTAGATTGATTATTGATGCTACCAGTGGAGCATGACAATAAACTTGAGTATCAAAAACTTGTCTCACGTGCTTCACAAAAATTGTGGAAAGTTCTATGAAAAATAAATACCTTGTTTGTAGATCAAGTAAGCATGATGTCTAACTTGATACAAGCTTTCATTCATTTGCAATTGCAAGAGGTCTTGAAGACTGACCATGGTGTTTTGTTTAGAGCTAAACATGTCCTTGTTTTTTGAGAATTTTTACAATTAACTCCTGTGAAAGGTCAACCAGTCTTCAATATGGTGCAATCTAATCATAGACAAAAAACTATAGGTATCATTGGGAATTTCAACCTTACAAATTGTTTTGAATTCCAGGAATTTACCATTAATATGAGGCATTCTGCAGACTAAAAGTGCGCATAAATGCTTAACAAGATGTGTATAGTTATCCTGGAGAAGAATATGAAAACACTCTTAAAAGGGAGACTGATTTCTAACTTGTTTCATGCAGGTTGCACTGCACCTAATGTCATGTCAACTCTTCAAGAAAAGAACATTTCTTGTGTTGCTCTGATGTGAGAAGCAAGACATAGGGCCTCATTACACGGTAGGCGGTAAAAATCGCTAATTACCGGCATGGCGTAATTAGTGTGTCCGCCCTCGCAAGAGGCCGCAAATTGCATGCCATTACGAGATCGCGGGCACGAGCCTACCGCCATGCCGGTAATGAGCCTACCGCCATGCCGCAAAAGTCCCCAAAAAGTCCCTTAGCAGCATCGTCGAAAGCACTGTTAGCACTTCCGACCTGCCGCCACATGCAAATAGCGGTCTTCGCAAATAGCGGTGACCACCATTAGCGGTCACCGCTAATAGCGGTTACCTTAATTTTGCGGAACCGGAAATAGCGTCATCGCACCGGAACGGGAAAGAGCACAGCGGCCATCTTTAAAAACTCAATCCATTGCCATCCTCCTTATCCAGGACACCTTACCAGGAACCACGTTGGAAAATACACCAAGGACACCGTTAAGATGCCCAAGGCCGTTAAAAAATGGTCTGAGCGGCAACGCAAGGAGAAATTTAGCAAGGAGGAGCTCCTTATGCTCACGCAGACACTAGCAGACAATGCTCAGGTCGTCTTCAATAACGACATGCGTCGGGAGACCATTGTGAAGAAGAAGGCCATCTGGGAACAGGTAGCCCACAAGGTCAGCGCAGTAGGCACCACAACCCGCACAGTCAAAGACTGCCGAAAGAGGTGGGATGACCTTCGGCTCCGTGTGCGGAACATTTTATCCGTTAACCGCACCCTGGCTACGGGCACAGGAGGAGGCAGTGAATCGCCAATCAAGCTCACTGAGTGGGAGGAGACGTGTGCATCAACTATCGGGGCGGAATCCATCGAGAGAGTTGGACAAATGGAGCATGGCGTGGCCATTTCGTCCGATGGAGGTGAGTGTATGCATCAAACAATGCACAGTGAAGTGTGATGTTCCCCCCAATCATGTGTCCATATGAATGCCGTGGATCCAGCCACAAACAGACATGCATGCATCACCACATACCCGTACAACACAGAGCCGTTCATGCATGACCCACCCAACATCCCCATTACCTGCATCCACACTAAAGAGCCCTAAATGCATAGAACGGCATGACGTATTCATTTAGCTCAAGGCAGGTCGACCCATGACTGATGGTTGTCAACATTTCTCACCCTTACAGGATCACACACTGACACTGAGGAGGCACGCACTTCCACACCTGCTCCCACATCCAGCAAAAAAGCCAGGAGGGATGCCACAGGGGACACCGCCACATCCGCAAGGGCAGCCAGGATGAGTGACCATGACCACAGGGGCAAAGGCAGCGGGAACACCAGTTGCACGCATCCACAGGCCATGCCTGCTCCCGTCGTGGCACCCACGGAAGCGTGTCTCCCAACAGGTGAGGGCAGCATCGAGGGAATGCACTCTGCTGCCACCAGCTCAATGGGTGAAGCAGCAGCCACTCCCCCACCTTCAGATGAGGAGGAAACACCTGCCATTGATGCTGATAGCCAGAGCCCCAGACCAACAAGCCCCTTACTGGCAAGCCCGAGGTACTCTTCAGGTCCGGGTAATCATGGAGATTCACCCACCCCTGAAGGGATATGGAGCCCCCAGATATCCTCTCCTGATGCATGTGCAATGGGTCCAGGTGCATCAGCCATCCCACCAGCACCCACCATGCGACATGACCTCTCGACCATCTTTCAGAGGCAGACCGAGATGAGTGGCCTAGTAGGGGAACATGTGGCAGAGACAGCCCGCCTGAGGGAGGACATTGCTACACTTGCACAGCAGACAAGGGAGGGCATGGAGGCATGCACCAACCGAATCTGCAGTGAAATGGCCCAACTGCGGCAGGCCATGAACCGCATAGCAGACGCTATTGAGCGTCGGTGCCCACTCACGGCTCAGGAAGAACCAGGCCCCTCCTCGTCTGGGAGTTCACGCCATACTAGTCCCCTACGCCGGTCTATGCAGAACCTGCAGCGCACGGCTTCACAACCACCAGATGACGATGCAGGCACTGGCAAATAGGGCCACCAGGATTCGGATGCCACATGTGGCAATGGGCACATTCACGTCATGAGACTCACATGGGAGTGTTGAGGGGGCAGGGGGGTAAGGGTGTATTTGGGTGTGTTGAGGGGGGAGGGGGGTAGGGTGTATTTGGGTGTGTTGAGGGGGAAGGGGGGTAAGGGTGTATTTGTGGAGTTGGGGTAATGCACTTTAGTATCACATTATGTTCAATATACACTGTTCTGAGTTTGAAACCCAAGCGTGGTCTCCATTAGTGTATGTGTCATTCATTGTGGACAGGGTTCTTTGTGGGCCTCGAAACATGCACCAGGACAACAATTCCCATGTACGTCCATGCTATTTCACCTTGGTGCATGATGAGATTCCAGAATCAGATGCTGATGCACATCGTGTGCCACCTTGGCACTGCCTGTTTCATGTCCTGCCGGGGCATTCCACCCGCACTCATCCCCAGCCACATCATACTCTTCTGGTGCTTGCATGTCAATCTCAAGTCGCATAGGCACATTCCATCATATGCACATTTTGTGATGCTCTACACATGCCATGGTTGTCTTTGCTACTTTGACACGGCCGTACAGGAGTGCCACACCCAGGCCGCTTAGGCAGCGGAGCACTGTCATAGGAAGGATGTACAATATTGTTGTCCTCTTCCTGATGGTTCTGTGGGTTCCGTACAGGGGTTAAGAGCCACCTCCTCAGTGGATAGCTGTCATCGCCTGTATGGTGTGAGGAATGGGTACCTGTTACGGCTCACCTCTGGTGCTGGCTGTTGTTGTTGGTGCTGCATTGCTATCATGTACTACAGCCCATCATGTCATGCTGCTGCTATTGCGAGCATCTTGGTGTGGGAAGGGGTGTGGTGTGCTCTTTTGTGCTGCCCGTCTCCATTGCATACACCTGTGCTGATTGTGTCCACCTGTGGCAGATGGGTACACTGCTCAGGTCTCTTAACGGGTGCTTTTCGATGCCGTTATTTGCGCCATGCCGGTAAGGGGTTTTTAGGTGTTTTCCATGCCGCTAATGCCATGTCCGCATGGCTTGTGATGCCCTGGAATTAGCGCCATGGCGCTAATTCCGGCATGGAGGTCGCGCGCATGCGGACTTGCCGCTATTAGTGGCACCGTAATTAACGAGTGTGCTAATAGCGGTGGGTCCAGCTCGTGATTGGCTTGGGAAATTACCGGTACCGGTAATTCATTACCGGTACCGGTATTCCCTTACCGCACAACGTGTAATGAGGCCCATAGTGCACTATTTTAGATGGCCATCTTATGCCATTAGAGGTAGACAAAAGAGCAAAGGCATGATTAATTAAATTATACAGTTCAAATATCTAAAACAGCAGGTCTAGAAACTGTTTTAAAACTGTTTATCAATGTACGAGTAATGTTAAAGAGGAACATGAATATAGACCTTTTTCTAGTCAATGGAGCAATGGGAAGAGTAGCTGCATTTCTTTTACTCACATTACAAATATTAAACATATTCTTGTAAAGTGTGATCATGTAGAGTAACCTCAATTGAATTTTCAGACATCTGCACACTTCATGCTTTATAAGGATACCTTTGAGAAAAGTGTACACTTGTGCTCAACATATGCAATTACTATTCATAAACCACAAAGGTTGACTTTAGAAGCAGCACTGATTGACATTGGTCATTTTGGGACCCCGAAAATGCCGAGATAAATCACTTCTTTTAAGGCCCAAGATAATGATATTTCATTTCTATCGCGCTCACACATATGTGTTTCAGAGCGCGACGAGGCAAGGAAAGGGAACAAGGAAATACAAAAACAATTATCTTACTTGGCCCTTTGACATTGAGAATGCACAAGTGTGGGGTAGAGGGAAGGGGGATCTGGAGGGGCAGAGGAGATAGCTTCCAGAAGGGTAGAGTCTTGTAAGCCCCCAATGAGAAGAAAGAGCGCAATGCAGACATTATCTGAGGGTCCGGACCCACTTTGGGATTGGAGGAAACAGAACCTAATTGTGACCATTAAAGGCTGCAATCACAGGAACAGAAATTCTAACAAACAGGCTTTGGTGGAAGCTATTCAATAGACATTGGGATTAACTGAAATTACTTGTAAAAATGTTACCCATGTTTGTATATTGTCTGATTGTATGTACTGTGGGGGATGCAAGGTGTAATTTGGTTTTAACAATGCACTCTTCCGAGCCTGCCAAATACAGTGTAGCGATGCTTTGGCAGAGAAAGTAATTGACGTTTTTCTTCATGTAAAGGCAAAAGTGCTTTCATGAGTAGTGGTTTAATCAGTTAAATGAAGAACAATTGTCCCCCACTCAGATAGTATGCGAGTGTTGCATTCAAGTGATAGGCGATGCTGAACCCTTGGCCATGATTGCAGCAGGTTTTAATGATTTAACCAACCTAAAGGCAGGGAAATGTGAGATTAGACCTGAAGTGGTCCTGTCTAAACATGAGACTGATAGGGTTTATGGTGGCACTATGATACAAATACCTACCTACCTTTGGTTATCCGCATCTTGAAAGGCCATAGGGGGCAAATTCCCCTAGAAATCCCTGGGACATTTGAGGTAGTTGCTTGGGATCTTGCAGGGGTGGCCAATAATCTATATGATACAGATTGGGTGGATTATTTAATTACATTTGACATCATCTGCCTACAGGAAACTTGGCTTACAAATGAATTTCTTCTCTTGGGATTCCATGGCTATGGAGTGAAGGCTTAGAGTAGTGTGAGAGGTCAGAATAAGGGAGGTCTAACCACCTTCATCTGGGTGTAGAATGAGTTACAAATAAGTAGGTGCTTCTCCAGTTTGCGATCAATGGTTATAGTACACCTTGAGTCTAACATGAAGCCGGTTTCTAATACATTTTTGGTAAATATTTATTCACCACCAAAACAGGGTGCTATTATTGTGAGAAAACTGAGATACTTCTTAACTCAGGTTTTCGGGGTGATTATCCCCAACCCCTCCCGCATCCCAGAATGAGTATGACACACACACACAAGGAGCAAGGCAATGACTGCTGTTTATTAGAGTAACGGCAGGGATACGTTTATTCCGTATGCATCCGGAGAAGCTCTCAACATTAGTGGGGCTCGCAGGCCCTTTTTACAGCAGTATGATGCGCTACTTGCGTCACCTAGGAAAAATCATCACAAAACCTAACGCCACTTCGGATTGGTTCCCCGAGTGGTAGGGTTAGTATATGTCCCCTATAGGGAGAGATATTAGTGGTGGAGGACAGGTCAGGTAGTATACTTGGGCTGTCCCTAACAGTTGCTACTTTGGAATTGTTGCAAGGGGACCCTTGGTGATTGGCTAGGAGTAATGGGGTCAGTAATAAGCCCCCTGTATTCTGATTGGTTCTCCCCCGAGCCCCCAAGCCTGGGACCATCGCTGTTCGCAGCCCACGGTGTACCTGACATTAGCAACAATGTGCAACTATGTGTTAGTGCGGACAATGGACAGGTCTGCTTATGGGCTGGTGAGCAGGTCTTGCCCATCGCTGTAGGTGTCCGTCTTTGCTGCTTCGTTGTTGCAAACTGTGTCCCAGACATGGGACCCTGGCGGCTTCTAGTCTTGTAAGCTTGGCATCTTGTCAGTTCGGCTTGGTCACGTGTGGGGAGACGTAGCTGGAGCAGAATTATGAGCATTAGATTTTGTATTCTGTCTCTGAGGGCTTGGCACCTGCAAGTGTAACCTTGGCGCTGGGCGCGCGGCATGCGGGTTGCAACATCATGGCCTTGGCTGTGGGCTCTCGTTAGGGGCTCGTTCCACATGGTCAGCACTTGTATTTCGCTCTGGGAGGGTTTTCGTTTGCGAGGCTCCTGCCTGGGGACTCTTGCTTGCGGCCTACTTGGGCCTAGTTCCTGGGTGGCGGTACATAATCCATAGTATGGAGGTTGCGGGACGACAGAGTGACACAGGCAGCGTTAGATATACATGGTGGTGTCCTCATAGCGATGGGTGGTGAGAAAAGCGCCAGCAGGCATGTACACAAGCTCTTCAGGCATCATGAGTTTCTGCGATGCTGTAGAAGGCCTATGTGAAAAATAACAACGATGCATGTCTGTGGGTGTGACAGTCAACTGCGTCGTAGCATTGAGTATGTTCTTCGTGTGGGTTGGTGTGTGAGTGACCAGTGTGCATGGTGGCACGTGTGTTCTTGTCTGTTGGCTATGTCGTCATGGCATCTCTAACGATGTGAATACTCATGGCTGTTGTTTTAGTCGAGCTGATCCATGTCGCAGGAGTTGGTTTGAGCATGGCGTGCTGGTGGGCATAGTCCTCGTATGTGTAGGTTTTTGAACCAGGGTACTTTGTCATCTCGTAAGTAGATGAACTCCTCTCGTGGGGTGTGTCTGGGTCGTGATCCCCTAGGCCATGGTCTGGATGAGATTGGGGGGAGGGTGTTATCCCATTCTCCCACTTCAAGGTCTCCACTGAGGGGAAGACGTGTAGCTTACTCATTATGGGGGATTTGAACATGAAACTTGGGCCCATTCATAAGAGATATAATGAAGCACGCTTTGTGGACTACTCATGCGAGGTTCTGGGCGGAAATGCTGTTTTCAACATTCCGGACTGGGGAGGTAGCCTCATGGCCGACCAGCCGGCTGTGATTTTCCTGGTGGAACTGAATGGACGACTAATTGGTGATGCCCCACCCAAGTCTATGTTCAGAAGGATTGACTCCTCAATTACTTTATTTGTTTTCATATTTATGTAAGATTTTATTGTTTTCAATAAAGCACATAACGCAATAAACAAATAATTGCCAAAGCTTGGTTACATGGTGTCAAGAGCATTGCATTAGGTTGAAGTACAAGATCACAGTGACGCAAGGAGGGAACCTTTTCAGTTAATAGTTCAATCTTATGCATGGCAGCTGGAATACAGCACACAAACCCCTTCTCATCCTCCACATGCCTTGCCAAATTTATCTTGACATCACTAGCATTGTAAATGCTCCTCTCTAAGGATGCACACCTATCATCATCCACGGACCAGTGGATAAGTCTTTTCTACTGAAAACCACATTGCAGCAATAAGCCTTTTTGCCAACCCCAGTCGCAGAGATGAACATTTTCTCATATCTGGTAAACCCTAGCTCCATCCAAACCCTCAATAGCACCAGTTTGGGGTCACTCAGGACCTAGGAGCCTAGCACCACAGATAGCCTACGAATGCACCTCCCCCAGAAAATCTGTATCGGCTCATAGATCCATAACAGAAAAGGTGGCCTCTACCCTCCCACACCTCAGGCACATACCACTGTCCACTGCTGCTCCTGTGCCATTGCCACCCGAAAATAATATGCCTGTTGCAAAATCTTAAATTGAATTAAGCAGAGCCTGGTGGCTATTCCGAAATCCAGTGGAAACATGAGTGTTTCTACCCATGTTTCTGACTCAAATGGTCTGACATACCTTTCCCATCATTCTTTAAATCGGGACAACTCCTGGGCCAGCTTTGTTTTCATCACCTGGTACAACGTGGAGGTCACCTTGGTGGCGATTCACTCTGAGAAGAGATTGCCATGTGTTAGTTGCAGGTGTCTGTAGCGTTCCTTGTTTGGTAACTCAGAGGTATCCTGCAATGCACCAAATGGAAAAAGTTTCAAAAAAGGTAGCAGGCGCTCCTCTCCAGAAAGAACATGGCATGATAACCTGTTCTGAGATGAGAGTTTGCAGCATACGCTTTTTGCTCACTGTACCTTTCACAGATGGGAAATATCCATTTGCATATCAGTCTTTGTCCGCCCCACATGGGCAGTTCAGCACCAAAATGCTATGGCAATTCCTCTCTGAACAAGAGTACCAAAAGCAACCCCATACACGTGTTTCAGCCTTGTTGGGCCTCATCAGTGAGGTGAAGCTTTGTCTCTCTGAGCACAGTGAGCAGGGAGTCCACGTCTGGTTGCCCCCAGGTAACTCAGGGTGACCAACCACAAGTTCCTTGCAAATATTTCAAAAAAGGTAGCAGGCGCTCCTCTCCAGAAAGAACACGGCATGATAACCTGTTGTGAGATGAGAGTTTGCAGCACAAGCTTTTTGCTCACTGTACCTTTCACAGATGGGAAATATCCATTTGCATATCAGTATTTGTCCCGCCCACATGGGCAGTCCATCACCGAAATGCTATGGCAATTCCTCTCTGAACAAGAGTACCAAAAGCAACCCCATACACGTGTTTCAGCCTTGTTGGGCCTCACCAGTGAGGTGAAGCTTTGTCTCTCTGAACACAGTGAGCAGGGAGTCCACGTCTGAAGAAGTTGCTCATCCCTCACCAAATCTGCCAGAGCACGCCCTCCCAACTCATGAAATGACACATTGTTAATATGTCCAGGAGATGCCAATTGTTCCAGAGAGACTGATCCAGAGTAGTAATAATAATAATAATAACTTAACATTTATATAGCGCTACGAACCCTCAGGCATCTCAGCGCTGCTATCGACCTGGGAAGGATATAAAGGCTGAGTTTTGCCCTGCCTGGATTTGAAGCTGCATCAGCAGGCTCTGCACAGCTATCGAAGTGAGCGTTGTAATCGCTGTGCTATAAGAACGGCTTGCCGGAGCGTAGGTTTCTCTCCCCAACATATGTGACGGTGGGCGTTGGCTCATAATTGTCAGATGTGTAGTGTCATCAAGGGTAGATCTGTGATCCCCTTCATATCTCCGTACAGTACTTGCTTGGGTGCTTTCATCCCATTCTGCTTTTCTCGACCACTATGTGGGGAAACCTGAGATCACCATGGAGCCAATCATTTACTGCCTCCAATTGTGCTGCCCAATAGTACCTGTGGAGTCAGGACAGACCATTGCCCCCTTCCCATAATGAACGCGATAGAGTTTTGAGTGCAATACGTGGCTGTTCACCCCCTCCCCCAGAGTAATCCCCGTAGTATGCCATCAATGGTTGCAAAGACTGTTTTGGGAGTATCAGCATCTTGAAAAGGACCGCCTTGCCCAACATCGTCAGTGGGAGTGACCGCCAATGTACCGTGTCCAGGGAAAATCTATTTTCCCTCACCGATTACAAGTTGAGTCAAAAGAAGTCGGCGTGGTTCGGGCTCACATTGATGCCCAGATATTTGAGGCCAGAGACCAAGACTGAGTATGAGCACTGTCTGGGGATCGTCTTGTCCTCCACTGTAAAGGCAGGAGAATATATTTTGTTGATTGACCTTGATTCCACTAAACCCCTGATACTCCACTACTACTTCCCACTTACCTCTTCCTTGCACATACTGAATACTCACAGGACATAGAAAGTTTGTACTTCCCTTCGCGCCACTGTTTTTAAATGTGTGTGCATTCTCTGTATTTGTATTTACTTCAATCCCATGTTCCCTCCCTGTTGCCCTGTGGGTGCTTTGAAACAGGATGTATTTGCAGTATAAGCACCTAACAAGCAATAAATAAATAAAATAAATAAATAGTATGTATGTTACGACGGGACAGCTGATCACCGGGTTGCTCATATAAATGAGGAGATTGTCCGCTTAAAGAGAAACCTGGTCCACCCCGCCATGGCCACATGAATCCAACCCACTCCAGTGCACTTCTTAGTCTAATGGCTAGCGGCTCTATAACCAGCATAAACCGCAACTGAGTGAGGGGGCACCCCTGTCTGGTCCGTCCCTCTTTCCAGGGTAGAAGCTTTGGAAGACGCACCATTAACCACCGCCTCAAGGGACTCCTACAACAGCCTGATCCATGACATGAAGCACTCCCCAAATCCCATCTGACCCATTATTACACATAGAGAGGCTCATGCCACCAAATCAAAGTACTTTGTGTAGTCTACGGCCTGGCACGCGAGTCTGGCTGGTATCGCTGAGGCCTAACTGATGGCAAACTGCACCCTGCATGAACCCGCATTGGTCAAGGTGTTTTAACAAGTCTATCACCCCTGGAAGACGTTTAGCTAAGTCCCGCTCCATGATTTTGGTGTCCCCATTGATTTGTGATATCAGCCTTTAGAAGGCACAGAGTTCCAGTGACTTCCCTGGTTTGGGCAGCACCACAATGCACGCCTTCCTGAGGTCTGGAGGTAAATACCCATCTTGCTTACATTGCATGGATAGGTGATGCATGAGACCCACTACCAGGTCTCCCAGTCACTTCCATGTTTCCACTGGGGATTGATTGAGCCCCAGGGTTGCCTGTTGCTCCGTGAGATGAGGAATTGCTATTGCATCACGGATACTGGGCGCATCTACTGGGGGTCCCACCGGTGAAGGGCACTACAACTCCTCATAGAAAACTGCAAATGCCTCTCCGATATCCAATTTCTCTGTTAGCGTCTTTCGCCCTCAAACTTGTATGGCTTTTACATATCCCAACCCTCTGTCTTGCCGCTTGATCCAGGTAAGGATTTTCACTGCCTTGTCCACTGCATCATGAATTCGACTCCACCCCCCCCAATGTGCCTTTCTTTCATTGTCCAGGGCTACCTTACATAGGACTTCCTGCTCTGTGTCTAGAGCACCCGCAAAGCTTGAGACCCAGAGGCCAGGAATTCCCCTTCCGCCCTCCCTGAGGAAGATTCAGCCTCCTCTAAATCCCCGATGTGTTGACAGCATCTGGCTGCCAAAAGCGAGAGAGCCTCCCTATGAGGAACTGTCTTATAGCCCTCCCACAGCGGGACTAGGCTGTCAACCTACCCCTTGTTTAAGGCGACGTATTCCGTCGTCTTTTGGGATAAACCATCCAGTACCTCAGAGATGCCCAAGTAGTATGCCTTAATTCACCATGAGTTTTGTCTGCCCCCTTTTAATCTCCATGAGAAGTGGGGAGTGGTCGGAGATTCCCCTGGCCATAAATGTTGTGGACAGTACCCTATGAGGTATCCCTTGATGGACAAAGAAGTAATCTATCCATGATAGGGAGGCGTGCGGATTGGAAAAGAACAAGAACCCTAATTCGGATGCATGCAATGCCCTCCACAAATCCACCAGCCCCAGCGCCGCAGCAAAGGAATGTAACTTGGAAGACGATCTGGGTTTCTATTAGCAATATGCGTCCAATCCA